>NW_017306513.1:682322-746014 GCF_000935625.1 Nanorana parkeri
GTCGTGTGGTGGGGGGGGGGGGGAGGTGCCTTTATCATTACACTGCTGTCTTCAATGGCAGGGGGTCTTGGTAGGTTGCGCTGCATCCAGGCATGGCTGCATGTCTAACCACTGTGGAATTCTGTTTCTTGTATAGATAAGTACAATCTGCAAGGGTGAAACATAATTGTCAGGACTTAAGAGTAACAGTAGCTAGATATTTTTGTATGCATATTTTCTTACATTAGGGACCATGCATAAGCTGAAAGTCACTTATGGTCACAAGTTGCCTACAAAATATTTGTATGCTCTTTTGCTCCATTTGCTCCATTTGCTCCATTTGCTAACCTCACACAACCCCTTGGACAGCAAACAGGTCAATATTAGCAAAGGAATAATTTTAGGTAATAAAACATTTACCCATGATTAATAAGATTGTGATCTAAAATTGCAAGTACTGTGTGTATTTAGCTCCATTAGCCTAACAAGTTAAAGAACACAAGACAATAAAAAAAAATAGAAAGAGACACATGTATACTAAAGGAACCGCCCCCCAACCACCCCTGTATTTTTGCATTCTCGGGGAGTACTCCTACATTTTAGACAGCGGTCATCCAATGTTGGCAGTTGTGGAGATCAGATTAGCATAGCACAATCACCATAGGCTACATGGTGATTCATCTTCAAAATACAGGCTAAGTGCCCTATTCCAATGTTTGCATTTGTTATCATTGTAAGTTTTTTAATTATTCATATTTATTTATATTTTTTTTTATCTTGTAGACAACTCAGAGGACATCTATCGTTTTGTTTTTTTAGATATGTGAAATAAATCTTAATTTAATGTAAATATTCCTATTTTTGAGTGTCCAATACCATCGGTAACCTTTTTTCTAAATATTCTATTTTGAAAATGCTTATCGGCTGATTAAAGTTTGTTACTTAGCCAGTATGTGGAGCACTCACAGATCTTCATATTTAGGTGTATCAATACCCATTTTTTTTTGTTTTGGATGGAGTGATCATAGATTAAAACAGCTGTCAGGGAAAATCTGTCAAACAGAACCACTGAGTACCAGTAATACCTGACAGGAGTTTCCCAATTCTATCCAAAACAAAAACAAAAAATGTTTTTTGTATAGATACACTTAAGTACCTTAGGGCCCATTCACACCAAAATTGGACCTCAGTTGCAAGTCAGCAGAGGTCTGTTGACTTGCAGTTGAACCTTCCATTTTATATCCATTGCAGTTTTGTTCAATCTTTATTGGCAGGTCAAACTCCTCACTAAGTGTGTTTAGGAACTTGCGCTACGTTGCGTTAATGTGTTTTTACATATGTTGCGTTACATTGTGCTGAAAAAAAAGTAGTGCATGTTCTACTTTTTCAGCGCATTGCAACACAGTGCAACACATCAGTGTGAACTGGCCCCATTCACACCCATACATTTTTGGATGCCAATGCAATGCAACAGATCTGATGTGAATGGGGTCTTAATGATTCTATGGCAGAACAGCCAAGTACAAATCATGTCAGAAAATCACTTTCAAGCAGACTTCACTGTAATAACTCAAAGAATAGCTACTAAAATTATGTAACTGTTTTTTCACTAAGATCTTTAGCAAAAGTGTAAACATTTTTATACATGTCTGTATATTCCTTTAAAATTTCTGGGAATACTAATGCTCGAAGACTGGATTAAATGCTGTGTTTTTTTTCTCCTGTGCAAGCGAAGCAAGTTTATTTTACAGTTGCTTGTATAGTCTCCTTACAGAGCGAGAGATGGCGAGATTAGACATAATGATTGAAATACCATTATATTTATATTCCATTTAGAATAAATGCTCCATCTAAAAGCAGAGCAGCCTCGAGTGTGATGACTTGAAACACATTCCTAAGTAAATGTCAAGAAATGTTACTTTAAGGATTATAAATGTATAACCACTTTCGTCTCTCGCTGTTTGCGTTCTTTGCAATCCACGCCTAGAATTTGTAAAGTGTGAGCAATAAAGCCAGAGACTGAAACAATCTGCAAGTGGCAAATTGTAGGTGTGACACAATATTCCACGCCCAACACTAGTGTCTACACTCTTGTCTTTATAGTGGCCTGGAGCCGGGAGTCAACAAATGATCTCTTGATAAGGGTCTATAAGGCGGAAATACTGTCCAAAACATGCACAGTTCTTGGGAAGAAGAGATTTCAGACAAGATTAAATATGACCAGTAGAACTGTTTGTACACAGGAAATGTGATGTGGCTCCATAAAGTTAACATTTGCTGAACAACTTAGTGCGTGTAACCATGAACTAGATAAATCCTTCAAATAAAAAGATTTAATAATAAAACACTTCAAGTGTATGTGGAGCAAAACCTTTTTTTATGCTTTTGATGGAGGGAGGAAGAATTTGAACCCTTGTCAGCTTTTTATTGCTGTCTTTGTCCCCACTGGGGAATTTCACCCTCTCTTTTTTTTCCCTGGTGACTGCTGTTAACAAGGCAAAAAAATGGAAATCTAAAAGTTTAGGGTTTTTTGTGACAAAAGAGCAGATTTCCCAACTTCAAAATTAAACTTGCAGGGATGTTAAAGTAACACTAAACTCAGGAGTTAAATCTTAAAAAATAAATTCATGTTCCTTAACTATTAACAAAAATGTCTCTTATTTGTGTATCACTCGGCTGTAGATCCTCAAATCATCTCTCAATTTGTGCTGACACTGTCCTTCCTTCTGGAGGGTGACTACTTTTGTTCCCCATGGTCCCTGTGTGTTGTAAAGTAGATATCGCTCCAAGCTGCGTTCAGCTGATCGAAAGTGCAATGCTCTGGCCCCTGCAGACTCTTTCTCCTGAATGGGCTACAAGTGCGGTAACGTCACCACACTTGTGTTTCATTGAGAACTACAAGACCCCTCTGCCGTGGTGAATCTCCATTCACAGATCCTTCCACTACACAGATCCAGTCAAATTTGCAATCTGACCATGCTTCATGTTATATCCTGAATGTGGATGTAATATGAAACATGGTCAGAAAGGAAAACTTAACCTTTAATGTATTTTAACAGACATTTATTTGTAAAATACTCCAATAATATTTCTATAAATGTATTAAAGATAGCCATGTAAACCTATACTGTACTTATTAGTTCATTACCAATTCTATCAATAAAGGACATGCTAGGCACCCAAATATATATACATTGTTTACTTGTTCAAAGAAAATAGAGCAGATTCCTCCATCAATGCTTATGGGCATGGATGGAGCAATCCCCTGCTTTTTCCACTATATTCTAACATCTGCCGCCGAATGGAGCCTTGACTGCAAGCTCCGTTTGGCTGAGAATTTTCCAAGCTACTACTTCAATCAGCTGATTGAGGGATTCCGGGCAGAAGGGTGTCAACAGCGGCACCCACTGTGCGAACTATGGCCGGTTCATCAAGAACCGGATAAAATTTGCGCCATGTATACCCAGGGCTGTGTTTAATATTGATTGGACCCTAGACAAACATTTTCTTGTCCCGCCCGTCCCCGTCCCTGTCATGCAATTTTGTGTCATCTATCAACTATATACTAACATTTTAGACCACAATATAAATAGCTGATCTCCTGTGTATTTTATTATTATTTTATAGTTTATTTGCTGCTGGTGATATGACTGACTTGCTAACAATAATTACAAATATAAGCAAGGGGAAATTCAAAAAAATACATTGCTTTAGGTACATGTAAATTATTGGACCTAGTCTTCCAGTCATCAGTTTTAGGTGTACTGATACAGAGAGGGTGAACAGTCGCTTTCAGCTTTCTCCATTTCCAGACTTGCTATGGCTTGAAGTCTGTTTTTCTTAGTGTGGTACTGAAGCTGGCCGTACACTGCTTGAAATTCAAGCTGTGGGTGGCCCTGCTGGCAACTTCCGGCTCAATAAAAGTTGATTTTTCAATCGTTTTTGTTTTTTTGATGGTGGTGAAAAATTGTCAGCTAAACAGTAACTGCAGCCAATCAACTGCAGTCACTTGTTAGGTACACTGACAACTCTGGGGGCCAGTTGTCAGAATACAATAGATGGCAGGGAAAATTCCTCCATCCATGCCGTTTATGGTGGATGGAGGAATCTATCAGAGTTCTTTCATTTAGCCCACAGGTATGGCCAGCTTTAGGCAAGCTAAACCTGGGAACATACGATTACAGGGCCGTCCCTTTAATGAGGTAGCCTGAGGCTGTTGCCTCAGACAGCATCTCCTTAGATCACGTGGGGGGCTGGCAAGCAGAGCGGCACGGCTGCTCTACTGCACAATGTTTGGAGTTTGCCTGCCGCCTGTTTTCCGGCCAGAGCATCCCAAGTTTTGAAGAACTGGGCAGGGAGAGGGTGTAAGTGCCATACACATGTCCCTGCCCAGCTCATAGCAACCTGGGACACTCTGGTCGGTGTCCCGTCTAGCTCCTGGCAACCAGTGACGTCACTGGTTGCCTGGAGCTGAGCGGGACGCCAGCCAGAGCGTCCCAGGATGCAGAGCCGCTCTACCCTGGTTGTGTGCACCACCAGGCGGCAAACAGGCAAAGGAAACTGCTGCATGGTTATATTTTTTAACCTGCAGGCTGAACGAAAAAAACATGACAGATTCCTCCATCCTCGCTAAACAGCATGGATAAACGAATCACCAACTGCTTCTACTGTATTCTAAAAGCAGTGCAGATCACTGTCAGAGGATTGGCTGCAAGCACCATTCAGCCAGAACATTGTCAGCGAGACAGTAGATCTGTCCATGCACCTATTTTTTTTTTAAATTAAACAGAATCTTCCTTCCTGGCTGGAGAGATGGAGGAATCGCCCTCTGTAACTAATGTATTGTGACATTCAGTTGTCAAAATACCTGAACAGTGCCAGCATCTGATTGAATGCAGGAGCAGTTGGGACGACAATTATCTGTCAGGCTCTTTCGATTTTCCAGTCCAAGAATGTTGGGCAGGAGCTGGCATACAGAGCCACCTACTGAGTGAATTTCGGCCAGCTCATCATTTAATTTCCTCAGTTTGTGACAAGCTTAATTGATGGAAAATCTTTCTTAAGGAGCCCCAGAAAACAGTAAAAACTGGACAGGGGTCGTCTTCCTTTCCCACTCAGAATACTAAAGAACAAAATGTAATTCCATAATGCTGTTTGTTTCAGTGACAAAACCTTATTCATATTTCTGTCACACATCCCCCTCCCTTTTAGATTGTAAGCCCTCAAGGGCAGGGCCCTCCTTACCATCTTGTCTTGAATTGTATTGTGATTGTAATGTCTTCCTTAGATTGTAAAGTGCTGTGCAAACTGTTGACGCTATATAAATCCTCTATAATAATAATAATAATATATCCTGTCTGTTTGATCTTATTTCAGAACTACAGCGAGACGGAAGCATAGAGACACTAAGTAACAGCTCTGGATCTACCAGCGGTAGCATTCCACGCAACTTTGATGGTTACAGGACGACTCTGCCAAGCAATGAGGGTCAGCCTCTCAGCCTCTTCCCATCAGGACTTCTATAACATCAAATAACTGAAACAGTTTCATACTTACTATTCAGACTTTCAAGCAATTGAATGCATAATGTTCCCTTTTGTTTTTTTCTTTGTATACTGTATCTGTTAGAGTTCATTATTTGCATAGAACATTAGGTTGGAAATAAGAAATGCAGTGCATTCCTTTTTGTCTTTACTAGGCGTCATTGATTAGGTATTAGGATTCGCTTTAAACACTAGTATTACTGAGACAATCTAAATGTGACTTCTACCTGCCTGTGTATTTTTTTGCAGTGGCATGACATACACTGGTGATACTGGCATATATATTTATTTAGAGATATAATTTAATGGGAAATGCACATTACTGTGTGTAATATTACTGTACTGAATTTAATAGCAAATATATCTGAATCTTGTGTGTTTAGCTATACAAAACTGTGCTGATGGTTCGCATTTGACACACATTATGGGTGTGACCGTTGTGTCTCCATTTTGTTTTAATAATTTTAGATTATCAAGGAGTGATGTGGGTTTTTTTTTAAAGTAGTATTTCAAATGACTACATATTGGGCTATTACCTTAAAGATCTCTTAAACTGATATGCATTCCGCCATCAATATGAAATCCTAATCTACTCATATTCTTTCTTTTCTTTTGAGGGTTTTTCCAAGTACTCACATAAAGACTAGACTGGGTGATTCTATCATATACTTAAAGATTTTTCATGGTATATAAAATATTTATGGGCTACATAAGATCTTAAGTGTGGAAGTATTAAAGCCAATAAAAACCAACACATCTGATAACTTAGTTAAATATGAAATATAGTTCCTCATTCTAATTGCTCTAGTTTGTTTATTTTGTAGGGTTTCCAGGTATATATAAGATGGCAATGACCTTTAAAAAAAACCTTCTTTAATTTTAGGTTATTGATTCTGAGTATATACATCATTACTTATGTCACATGAACGCTTACTTTCTACAGATGTTTAACAACATGGGAAAGGTATTATACTTAAAGCAGAGGGGTAAATGGATGTGTTGTATTAAAAGTTTAACGTAGAACTCCAATTATAACTAGTCTTTTTTTATCCTTTGATGGTAAATGTTAGAGCTACTGTCAGCTTTTTATTGCATTCTGTGTCCTTTTTGGACAGATTTACTATTGTTTCCTGTACCAGAGACAGAACAGGAAGTGAGAATAAAGCCAGGTATACACGCTTTGAATTTAGACAGCTTCTTGATGAACTGGCCGAAATTCGATGCGTGTGTGCCGGCACCTTTACGACCGGCATCCCTTGATCAGCTGATTGAAGGAGCATGTTGGAAAATTGTCGGCGAAACAGAGCTAGCAGCCAAGCTCTGTTCCGGTATTCTAACAGTGGCCGGCGGCTGCTGTCAGAATACAAAGGAAACAGAAGGAGATTCATGCTATCAATGCTTGTAAGCATTGATGGATGAATCTGTTTTATTTTCTTCATTCAGCCGGCAGGTTGAACAAAGAAAATTGAAGTTTGTATACCCGACTTAAATCTCTCCAAAGTTAAGCAAAATCCCTCTTTTGACAATTGTTATCAGACATTGCGAGATTTCCCCTCTACGTCTGCTCTGGAGGCTACTCTAAAATTATAGATTGCTCCTCATTTTTGTCCTGGGTACAACACTCACCAGAACCAATAGCAAGAGTAAATGTCCTCAACAGGTATATGGAGGGCAATAAAAAGCTGAAAGGGGTTCTTACCCTACTTGATCTTACCTACTTTACACTGAAATATAAATTTTTGGCATGTTTAACTAAAGGTAAACTATTGTAAAATGATAAATAAGCACATAAATGTGGATGAATCACTGAATGATTTGCACTAGTAACCATATTATTACAGTAGATCAGTCATCCATTTAAAATAAATGTGTTCCTAAACATTATAAATGGCATGAACTTTGTAATCAAACATTCCCCACAATATCATTAATGCTGATAGATCTTGTTTAATTAGTTAGTAATAAATACTGAAGACATGGATGTGTATTGCCGTGAATAGGACTGTTTTGTAGGAGTGATAGTTCTCTTTTATGAAACCTAATGGAAGTTAAACTAGTGGTGATTCCTAGAGCAACAAACCAGATATTTGTTTTTAAATTTTAAACTGCACTATAAAATAAAACCTGGAATCTGATTGGTTGCTATGAGCAATATCACTGTTTTGCGTTGCATTTTTCCTTTTGGTTAACTCGAGTTTTTTTATCTTGTACATGTAAGATGGAATGTTTTGAAATGGTTTAATTATTGTTATATTAAGACAGAGTAGAGCATTGGGTTTTGGTGAATCCAGAGTGCAAGGAAATACTGTGGATCCACAATATAGAAAATTACAAGGGGATAATCATCAAATGCATTATATTGAGTTAAATAACAGTTGTTATACCAAGACTAAAGCATCTCACATCTTTTCCAAGCAGTAGTATGATCTTGTACCCTGTTAGTCATTGATTAGTGCAGAAAGTCGGGAGTTTGAGGGATTTCCTTTACTGGCTAGTTTTAGATAGTAAAGATGCAAGCTTTTGGGACCCATTAGATTTCTTCTTCTTCATGCTTTACACAATTAAATGGTATAAAGCCCAAAGTAGGGTCAAATGTCAAAAGTAGATCCAAAATGGGTTCTGAAAGCTTGCATCTTAAATAACTTAAGTTACCCAGTAAAGCATGCCCCTCAAACTCTAAACCGTCTACATTTTTATCAACAAATACTTTGAGGGGAATTTATCAAAAGTGGAGCAGACAAAATCTGGAGCAGTTGCCCAGGGCAACCTATTAGCTTCTCTCTTCAGTTTGTTCAGTTAAGAATTGAAAATGACAGAGAGAAGCTGATTGGTTGCCATGCACAGCTGCTCCAGATTTTGCCTGTTCCACTTTTGATAAATTCCCCTCACTGTCTTTCTGTCCATGTTCCCTCGTGGTCCATAGTCTGTCAGTTTCATGTAATAACTTTTAGCAATGGATTAACCTTCTTCTTGTTACGATTGAACTAAACTGTACTCCATGATAAATTCAATTTTGAGAAATCTGGAAGTAACAACACTTTGCATTGTATAAGTAAGCTTTTATCTGTGAATATTAAATAAAGAATGACATTTTATGATGACGTAAAGCGCCTTTTACAGTGTGTGTGTGTGTGTGCTTTGTAACTACTCTATAAAATGTTTCTTCCTGTTTTGAAACATGTTCAGAAAATGACTTCAATCACAAAGTATTAGGCAAATAAGTATATATTTGCCCATACAACTTGGAACCGTTGTCTTTTTGTTGTTGGATGCTTTTAGACATTGTGTTTGAGGTTGAGAAGAAGCATTTAGAGGGTTCAGGGCATCGTGTCAAGTGACCATAAATATTAGCTATTAATGACTTCATTCTTAGTACAGAATTTTTATGGTGAACTTGTACTTTGCCCAAATCAGGGCTGTATTTACCATAATGGCATCTGTGGGCCAGTGCCTAGTGCAGCTGAGTTAGACTCTTTACAGTGCAAGAAATGCGAAACCAACATTAAATTATCAATTTCTCTGTATTTTCCTTTTCAAGCTGTCAGTTCTTACTCTATATGAAAAGATTCATGAAACTATTTAAACACAGTCCATCTTTTATGCATCCAGGTGCATACCTCTGGTGGTCACCTTTTATTCCATCCATAAACCCCCATTGCACACAGATTTCCTGCAGACTTGCCCCTTACAGTAGTGTAGCTATAGTAGTTATAATGGGTTTCAGAGGGTTGGCTTTAGTTATGATACAAGTTAGAAAGGAAGCATAGGGACTGTCAAGCTAAGATTATTGAACCAATCCCTGTATCAAAACTGAAGGAAAGAGGAGAATATATTGCTAGTTCATCTGTGGGGAAGGGGAAATGTGGGTGCTGTGTACAGCCAAGTGTGTAGGGGTGGAGCATAGGAGAGAAGTGCCATAATCCAGACCTCATTGTTCAGGGTCACAGGCTACGTACTTGTTTTAATTCTATAGAATACCATGGACCTACCATACACATTTCATCACAAAATCTGTTACACAAAGGCTGTCTTTTGTTTATAAAGTACAGTATATATGTATTATGCACGGAAGAAGCCTATTTTCTGTCCTTCACTGCTGATAGTATTGCACACATAACATAAAGTCATTCAGTAATAGGTCATAAAGATGATGCAATATAAAATAAAGTTACTTTTTTTTGTAGTTCTAAAAATAGTAGCCTGCAAAAACTTGTCCAGTGGGCGACAAGTTCTAATTTTGCTTTCTTCTAAAGACTTCTGGTCCCGCCTATGCACTGTGGTTCCTCCTGTTAGCTCCTGTGTCACTACTGTGTCCTGTAGTGACGTATAGCTGGCAGATGAAACCAAAGAGGGCAGTGGGGGGCACAGGCATCCAGCACACCTGAAAGTGTCAGCTATTGAAGATTCTCCTGGAGGCTGCAGCTTCTGAAGAGAGGACTCACTACCTGCTGGAGATATAATTGTTAAGGGGTTTTATTTATAATATGATATATCATTTTTAATGGCGTTTTATTTTTCAATGCTTTCACCCAGGCTTCATACAACTTTCAATTAATATGCATGCAATTTTCACATAGAAAATGGTTGAATTGTGGGTAAAAGTTGTGTGAATCTTGGGTGAAAACATTCATAAGAGTCTTCTTTTGCGGGCTGTGTATTTTAGATTTTTTCTTTAGTCGCTTTAAAAAGAGAAACATGTGCAATAACATCAGTAGCATGTCTTTATACACATTATTGAAAGATATTAAACTAGCTACTGAAAAATAACTTGGACAATTAAAATGAAAAATGAGCCATACTTTTATAACAGAATGGCAATATATTATTAATTGGTAATGTTGTCATTAATTTCCTACATAGAAAGAAAGCAATAAAGCAAACTTTGCCATTATATTTACATTCTCCGCACCACTATCTTTATTTTTCATTAGAGATTGCAGTTAGAGTTTGTGTCAGATTGTATCAACATCTAAAATGTAATTTTACTCTTTGTAATATTAAATAATGTCCAAATGAAAAAAACTCTCAATTAAAATTATTTTTCATTCGTTGAAACTATTCATATTCATTGTTATTAGAAAACTGATTTTAAAGAACAAGTTCATTTTTTTTTTAAAAACTCCCCCAGTTCCCCTCCCTAGCCCCCTTAACAAGACTAAGCTGACCAGTCCGCCGGTGTTTACTTACCTAACATTCAATTGTGGGCCCATTCACTCTATGCTTGCATTATTGTGCATTAAAGTGCAATACTTAAGTTAGCCCATTCAGTAAATGGACAGGACCAGGCATGTGCGTTGTGCGCTGCAGTGCAGGTGTATTGTTCACCTCTGTAGTAGTGCATTGGGGTGCTATTTAAAATGAATGGCACTGCTCCTCCAATCACGCAATAATGATAATTGTGGCAACACATTACCATGTTGCCTCTGTGTGAATAGGACCAAAGGGGCCAAACACATATTTGGCTTTTTTTTTAAATGTGTTTTCCTTCGAAATGGCAATGCCCATTACCATGCATTGTTGCACACTTTATGCACCTTATAATGCATTATACATTGCTCGTCTAGGCACATCATTGATGTGCATTGTAAAACATTTTTGTGCACATTAGAATCCACGCTGTGTTTTGACACATTTACGAAATGCAAAGGTATGTTTCCATCCCAAAAGGCAGCTTTGATAGGGCAACTCCATTACCAGATCCTCTCTATTGGTTCTGTAATGCATTAGGCAACCTCATTAACCAATAGAGAAGTGGGAGGCAGTGGGGCCACGTGTAACTTTTACAGGAAAGTTCAAGATTAAGGTACACTGATTTTAGCAAATGTTTGCTACATCCAAAAAAGATCTTTGTGATATGGGTTCCTGACTTTACCAGAATCGTTAAGTAGCCCCTATGAAACCACTGCTGTAGTACGACATTTTTTTTAGTATTATGCACATCCTTTTATTGAAATGTGCGGTTTCAGTTTTAGGATTCAGGAAGCCATACTATCACATCTACAAATCTGCACGGCCCTGCTACAACACAACCAGCCTTAGGCTACAAGACCAAGTTTGCTCCAACTGACTACCTTGGATATTTGATGACTGATTGCGGTGCTCATGGAAATGAACTGTAATTACAAGCTTTGAACAGAAATAAAGCACTTACATTACATGGAAAGTTACAAATGCATGCATAGGGCTTTATCTAAACTATTTTGCCTCCTCAAAGCAACATAACTGTGGAAGGTACTCAATGAAAATGGAAGCAGAAGTAATAGTCAACAATTGAGTTCTAAAAGTTACTTTGTGCAAGCAGAAAATGAAGGTTGCTAATAATTCGTAACTCATTGTTGCTTATCAGTATCTCTTGTGATGGGTTCATTGTACCCTGTGTGGCTTTAAGTGTTAATAACAGACAATTTTTCCTATTTGTTAGTAATACACTATAACATAAAATTTCAAGTGGTTATAATGACCATTAATTAGGGATCCACCGATACCATTTTTTCCAGACCGAATACGGGTCCTGATGCTAATTACCGATACCTTTTTTTAGTATTGTGACCTTTTTTCTGAAACAATACAGATTAATGGTTTTTATGAAAGTGGTGGAGTGCCAGAGCCCGGCCCCAGCTGCAAACGCTGTGCGCCTAGTAGTTCCGCCACTGACTGTAAGCTGTAGGGGGACTAAAAATCTCAGCAATACATTATACAACAATGCAGAATACTACCATCAGCTATAGCGGACCACAAATCGGCTATAGAGGACTAAAAATCCCAGCAATGCATTATAAATCAATGCAGGGTAAAATAATGCTATATACTTTGCACTGTTCCGGGGTGCCGGCCTGATGTCTCCAGCACACGATCTCAGGTGGCTGTTTGGGGTCTCAGGCGGGCTGTGCGTGGTCTCAGGTGGGCTGTGCGTGGTCTCAGGGGGGCTGTGCAGGGTCTCAGGTGGCCTGTGCGGGGTCTCAGGTGGGCTGTGCGGGGATTTCACCAAGGGTCCCGGTCAGTCTTGGTGGGTGCAGGCGGCGAGGTTCCACAAGAAGGAGGAAGAGATTTGCGGCTGGCACTGTACACAGGCACCGCCATTCACAGGAAGGCTGCCCGGACCTTGCTGGGGAGCTTGGCAGCCTTCCTGTGAACGGCAGCGCCTGTCTACAATGCCGGCTTCCATTTAAAAATGTAAAGTGCCTGTATCGGCGCTTAGTATTAAGGCAGGTTCACAAGTACGAGTACTCATGAAAATGTCCTGTTATCGGCATGCCCAGTATCGGCACCGATACCGATATCAGTGCATTCCTACTTTTCTCTATCTGAAAACATTTATTTTTCTATTAATTTAATTCTGAGTACCATCTGAGTGATGTTATATAGCTACCTTGACCTGAAGAGTGACGTCAGTCTCCTGACACATAAGTGAATGCATTGTTCTTCACATTTACAATATAGCATATGCTTCTTTCTAGTCAAGGTCCTGGCTAGATGGTTAAAGACTGGGTTTATAACTAAGCTCCAGGCAGGTAACTAGTGAAATACATATATAAGAGCTGGTAACCTGCCAAAAGATATGTATTGCTGTCCATATAGTGCTATGCATTTACACAGCTCTTTTGCACACCACAGTACTTACCTGCAAGGGAGGGGACCTGATCTTTCTCTGCTGCAGTTTCACTTTGACTTACAGGTCTTTTCTCCACGTTCACATTGGACAGTGAAAGTAGAAGCAGGAGACTAATGATCTTATTTCATGGCTACTCTACTCTCTTCTATTAGCATGCAGCTTGCACTTCTTGTGCTCCTTCTCCCCTCCAGATTCTGGGGTCTGCTGTATAAAAGACTGCAAGAAGCTGATACCAGGTCAAATGCAGCTACTTACACTGCTTACATTTACAAAATACCTTTAGTGATGTATTAAAAATTCCAGAACTGCATTAGTGTGTATTTTATATGTCTGCTTTAAAGTAACTATCTTCCTTTACTTTCATTTCATTGGCCAGTGCCAGGACGTATATCTGTGAAGCTTACTAAAGGAGTAGAGCACATTCACATTGCAAAGTGGAATTTTAGCTTACTTTAATAATAAGGTGAAGCTGTGCTGACTTCATTCATCCAATCCAGTGCAAGCAAGAATCATTTTTTTTTTTATAAATGATCATTGATTGGGTATTTTTTGCAAATAAAATTTTCACTTTTCTTCACCTCATTCACTAAGCTATGTAAAAAGTAACTTAGCAAATTAAAGATTATTATTATTATTATTATTATTATTAGTACTATACTGGATTTATATAGCACCAACAGTTTGCTCATAGTTTTACAATATAAGGAAGACATTACAGTTACAATACAAATCAAGACAAGATGATAAGGAGGGCCCTACCCATGCTCTACTCCTTTAGTAAACTAAACCCATTGTTTGCATTTCTTTAATGCCCCACATTTATTAAACATTTTGTCCGTCACAAAATATCATTCAATAAAGGGTATCAACTTTTATTGAAATAGTGATGCAACAATTGGATTGGTTTGCTGCCTAACCCATCAGATTTCCCCTGGGACTGATCACGTGGCTATAGCCACACAGGAAGAAGTCCATGAAAGGAATGCAGGTGTGAGATTCTAATAAACATCAACAGCTATGAGCCCCCAATGAAGCTTTCGAAAATCCTTGCAATGTAAATAACTGATAGAAGTTAAACTTTACAAAACTAACCGTTGATACAAATGGTAACATAAAGCATAGCCACCCTACCATAAGCAGGAGTGACTACCTAAATTTAGAGCTGTTAGATTGTAGTCAGTCTGATACTGATTTGAAAGTCTTTGCTCATTTGGTTTCTCCTAAGCTCTCTGTTATTGTTTGCATCTGCCTGCAGCTAGCTGTAACCTTGCCACAGAACATAACATCCAATATTGAATTATGAATAGGTGTGTCTTCCTAACCAATTGCCTAGAGGTTCATGGCCCGTGGTGCATGCTGGGGGTGGACATAAATATTCAGAGCTGACCTTGTGAGTGTGTGCTGTGGATTTTCTTACCCTTCTAGACCTTCTGCCTAGGAAGGTAAGCCATGTGCTTGGACAGAGGCCTTGGTCTGAGGACTTGTAGATAACAGAGAACAACTTCGGCAGGTACAGGGAGCCTGAGAAGTTAAAATTTTTACTGAAAGGGACTAGTAGCTATAACATCAACTACTCATCTCTCTCTCTCTCTCTCTCTCTCTCTCTCTCCAGAGTGTGTTAAACGAAATAGTTAGTAGTGACATGCCAGGGTGTCATTGCTGATCTACTCCTGGACATAGTAGCTGCTTGGCTGTGATGTGGCCTGTGGCTTCAATCCTTTCTGAGTCACTGACCTGAAATAAGTGTGTAGATCAGGATAGTCAAAGTCAAAACCCCTGATCTGCATACTTGTTCCAGGTCAGTGACTCAAAGTATAGACATTAGAGGCCATACACATTTTGAGAAGAGAGAGGACATAAATGTCTACATGTACCACTTTTGGCAGGTTTCCTTCAAGCTGACAGTAGAGAACTGGCAAACAATCTCTCTTGTTTTTTTCCCCCTGAGGACCAGGGCTGCTCAATATGTTATCAAAGCTGTTTGTAGTCTCCATTGCGGCGCATGTGACAGGGTAAGAATGAAGGAGCACAACTGGGATACAGTTGTCACCTTATAACAGTAGGTGCCTGAACAAGGATCCTAATGGGAGGGTCATCAGCTATTCCATTAAAAAGAGCTACATATTAAAAAAGGATAGAACAAAACTTCTAAACTACATTAAATAGCTTATATAGGATGATTTGTTTAGGTCTGCTTTAATGCAATAATCAACTATGGCTATCTTATACAGCCTTGTTTTTGTAAGTCTGATCAACAAATGTATGGGCTTACAGCCATATGATCAGGATCGAGTGGACATGCATGTTATTGCTGGTTATCAATGCACACTACATTCTCTGCAACCAAAACTAAATTTGCCGAAGCAAATGACAATTTCTCCATGACAGTCCTTTTTTTTATATTCTTTATTTAAGGAACCAACAAACGTGGTACACAGCATAATCACACAGGAAAAGTCAATAGTGTCCCACATTTGGTCAAGTGCATTTCACAAATTCTGACCCATAAAAGAGGGCTTTGGGTGAATACAAAATAAGAGGCTATCCATAACAAACACTTAGGTTTTAGCAAATATATGGAAACTTCACCTGGTGCATTAGGCCACTCCTTTGCTCTATATACGAGTGATCTCAACAAGTATCATAGCCAATGAATAGGTCAAATATTATATAAGATTGGGCAATACGGGGGGAAGGGGGGGGTACAACCTGGAAGTGAAAAGGAAAGTTCAGTCAAAACATATAAAAATATCAAGAAAGGTGAGAGAAAGTGCTGGGGGGTGGAGGATCTAAGGGTCAAAAAAATAAGGGAGCACCCATTTATTCCACTAACTAGAGTAAGGTGTCTTCCCTATATCATATACTGTATGTCTCTTAATGGGTGGGGGGTTGTTTCACAGAGGAGCCTCCTGGTTTGAGGTAAACTCCAATAAAACCACATCTTCCAAAAAAACATCATGAGTACCTTTGAGGAGATGGTATCCTCCATTCTTTAAACTTAATTTACTGTATTAATCCACAAGGCAATAGAAGCAGGTTGTGACTTTCAGGATGCAACTCCCAGCTGCACTGATCAAATGCGGAAGGATGACAGTCCTTCTAAATGAGATGTCTACCTGTCTATAGACAGCCCAAAGGTAGATTATATTATGCAGAACTTTTAATATAATACGTAACAGTGTACATTTAATATTTTCCATACCTCATTTTCATAACATTTGACATACTACATTTTACCGTGTGTTACTGCAATGCACTCTTACATTCACAACGCAACCCTAATTTCGGCACCACAGTAAACTGCCCTGTGTTGTGGTGCGTTGCATTTTACAAAAATGGTCATATCTATTCTGTTGTCCCCACTTAATGTGCTGCCTTATCGTAGTGCAACTTAACATGCAATAGAACAATGCAAAAAAACATTGAATACTATGAAAGGGTCTTTAATCTTTTTCCCCCTAACAAATAAAAAATTATTGCACAAGGCTGATGTTACGTACAGCTTTGCATACAATATATCGTACTTGTTTTTAGCACCATGACTGTGGTTAAAAAACCTTGAGGGCCAATATAATGAAATTCCCCAGATGGAAAGAAACACATCCATTACAGAAGATTGGTGGTTTTATGCATCTTTTAGCTGTTGTATGGAAATGAAATAACCAAAACCAGAAGCAGGGCAGGGCACGAAAAAGTAGTGCTGCTGAACAACGTTACTTTTATTCAAAATGAGGAGAATATTAGCTTGTTTGACTTTCTCCACTGCTTATTTTTTGAATACATCAGTCTGACATGTTGAAATTGATAGAGTTCTAGCTCTCAGGAGCGGTCCTGTTTTTAATAGAAGGGGTATTAAACTTTACGTTCCAATATTAGAAGTTTGTCGTTTAATGACATTTCCTCATGCATCAATGGAGTAGGTGTGCTCTGCTTATATTGTACTTAAATATTTGTGTTAGTGCAGTTACCTCAGCCATTATTAAAACGTACATTTTTCTTTCTCAGCTTTCAAGCTGAGGGTAGTTATAAATGATATGCTTTAATGCCATTTTATTTTTGTTTATTTGTTATATCAGAACATTTGTGTTTCCTTATCCTTACCTGGTTGTAAAATTGTAGACAGTTTTAACATATCTTGGTTTTTTTCATTAGATTATTTCCTCTGATTTATTTGAATTAATGGATAGATGCCACGTGTGTTTCTACTAGTATATTGAAGTTTTTTTCTTCACATTGAGAGGCTCATTTTAAAAATATATACTTTTATAGACTTTTGTGCTACATAAATCCCCAAACAGATTAAATAACAACTCCAGTGTATGAGTGAAATTAATAAACTACTAATGCTATTGAGGAAATGTTGCAGCTGTGCTAAAATCATAAAGATTTTATGTAATCCAATGCAGTCATATTCAGGAAGAACATATATATGCCTCTGGGCAAGGATGCAGTTCCTCCAGATGATTCTATGCTGAACAATTTCTCATCTTTGTGATTACTGTAAGGCAGACTGGAAAACCCAACCTGCACATTCGATGGTTTACCACCTGGTGTTCCCAGGCAGTGAAAACAGATACCCTCACCATATAGCCGGTGCCAGCCTATGCATTTGAAGCTGTTTGTTTTTGTACCCCCAACCACATTTAGTGGATTGGCTACTAGAAATTGAGTGATTGCCAGAGCTGTGGTCAGTCTGGCTGAATTATAGTTGGCATTTATCTGGTTAATTCCAGGTGCTCTGGCATTGATTATACCTCCCTGAGTGGATTGTGGCTCTGCTGCATTGAGGGGCACTGAGTGAGTGTGTGTGCAGTCCACCAGCCAATCACTGGGGCTCTCGTGGCCAGCGTTGCATGCTGAGAAAGGGCATGTGTATACTCAGAGGAATTGCCATGTGCTCAATCTGGCTCCAGCCATGGATTAGTGCAGGTTGGGGTGCTCTCCAGCCTGCTCACAGGCTAGGCCTGGGGGTGGGCAAGCTTGAATGCGGGAAATGCTT
This sequence comes from Nanorana parkeri, assembly GCF_000935625.1. Lineage (NCBI taxonomy): Eukaryota > Metazoa > Chordata > Amphibia > Anura > Dicroglossidae > Nanorana > Nanorana parkeri. Next base: position 700,456 of record NW_017306513.1, read on the forward strand.
TGTTAGGCCTCAAGTCTAGAGGAGGCCTCTGCTATGGTTGGAGGAGGAGGACTAGGGAAGCTGATGGTTGCTGGAGGTGCCTGGAATATAGAGGACCTCAGGAGCAAGTCTGGTGTCTCTCCTACTGAAGATTCTGTGCCAATCCCTATTCAACTGTGCTGCAAATGGGTCTACACTGAATTACTAAAAGGGACCAGTGAGTCTGGAGTCTGTGTCTGTTCTACCCTGGATGTCTATGCCCCTAAACCCTCTCTTCCAGTGTGGATATGTTAATTAGGTTCTTCAGCATCATATTTCTGACCTGGATTTCAGCTCTGTTGGTCACTAGAAGAGGGTGGTTGCTAGGGAGGCAGCTGGTTACCAAAATCCCCTAAACAAGCTGACCCAGGTATTCTAATGGCTCCTTCGGGGGTGAGCAGTGGCGGAAGTATCGCCATAGTGACCCAGGTGGCCACTATGGGGCCCAGGGCACATGGGGGCCTGGCCAGGACAAGGAACAAAGGGGTCCTATCTAATAGCGGGAGACTCCCGGGCGACCCCTGTCAAATCGTCATTCGACCCCCGAGGGGGTCGCGACCCACAGGTTGAGAACCGCTGCGCTAGATGGTTCAGCTGTCAGCTTTCTGTCCACAAGAAAGTATGTTTATTGTTTTATAAGTGGTGTACCTGGATCTATCCACTAAAGTGACCCACAAGTGCTTTTTGTGCCTTGTAACAACAACTTGTGAGTACAATTTTTATGCATTTACTCTTCATTAAAGATATAGAGGAAAAGGTGCTTTTTGTGTGTGTGTGGATTCGTTGGCGTGTCGAACTTCCAGGGCAGTGGAGGGATGAGATTCTGGGATAAAGGAAAGGCAAAGATCGCTAAATAATTCCTCTAGCTTTGTGGTGGGATTCATATAGATGAGTCAGTTGACATTTAAATTCCTTCTACTGAGTTAGTAATCAAGGTGTGTTGGTTTGTTCACAGAGAGACAGCTTGGAATTTAGGCTCCAAGCAGTGGACAATTGTTTGATTCAGGCATAAAGACACTAAACGTTGGATTGCTTCGGAACAAGGTATCGATTAGTCAGGAGATATGTCAGGAATGACAGGCGCACTAAGGAGAACCTTGTTTATATCCTCCTGACTCTTTTTGCAGCATAGTGTACCTCCAATATTCCCATTCATCCAAAAATAGGAAAGAGAACTGAATTTTACTTTTTCAGATGACCTGAGGAACAGAATACTCCCTTTTGCCCACCGAGCCTTGATCAGTTGCAAATACAAAAAAATAAATTACAAGCTAATGACCAAGTGCAGGAACCCCTTGGTTCTTGTGCAGATATACCCACAGGTCATATTTTTTGAGACTGTCTTGTATTAGCTGCCTATGGCAACAAGTTACCACTGTTATACACAGACTCACAAATATTTCCCTGTCAACCCAAAAGCACTTCTTCTTCATGAAAGCCTACACACCTAATAACTGGACACAGTCTAACCACCAACATTAAGACAATGGTTTGGCAGGTTGAATGATCTCATGACTACCAAAAATCTTATTTCCTCCCCCAGGGATAAGACTGATGACTTTACAAAAACTTAGTTCTACTGGGTCCAATTTCAACAGACAGGAAAATGCTTGCATAATATATAAACTACTGGGTCCAATTTCAACAGACAGGAAAATGCTTGCATAATATATAAACTACTCAACAGTCCCGGTGCATGTGACTACTGATACTATCTTTCTTAATGTCCACTTAAGTCCTTTGTCTATCCTTAAATCCTTCCTCCAATGCTTGTTTTCTTCTCCATTTCTAACTTTTCCTTTCACTTTTTCCCCTTTCCTTCTCTGCTATCCCTACAACTTAGGACCGGTCCCTTAGTACGAAATTCTAAAAAATAGTTAGGGCATTCGATGATGCCATCATCCGGTCAACTAATTTTGTTTGAAAGCCCTTAAAAATGTAATTCAGGCCTGCCCAGGCATAATAAACAGGTTTCTTCTATTGCTTATAAATTAAAATAGACTTTGCTGTGCAATATTCTTTTGTTTATTTCATAATAAACAATTATTTTATTTTCATTTAATTTTATTTCATTCATTTCTGAATGAATGGGAGGAGCCTCTGTACTGAGTGCTTCCCATTCATTGAGTGCTGAGGCTGCAGAAAAAGAAATTGAGGATTTGGTGTCCTCAATTTCTTTTCTTTTTTAAAAGGGAAATGTCAGGGGTCTGTTTAGACCCCTAATATTTCCCCATAGCCCCCCAACAGTAAAAAATAAATAATAAAAAATAAAAATGATTTAAAAATAATACAAAATTTTAAAAATATTTAACAAAAAAGTGAAAACTGCCCCCCCACACACACGTATGTGCGAAGACTAAAAATTCATTTCACATGAAATGAACGAAAACTAAAAACGTTTTTATTCGTTTCATCAAACAAAACAAATTTTTATGCTATTTTGGATTCAGCCATTGGTGTGCTCTGAAGGCAGGGCGCATGACATCATATAACACCGCACGTGTTGGGTGCTGCCATCTTGGTGTATATCTAGGTATACACCAAGATGGAGGCGCCTATATCGGCGTGTGACGTCACGCATGCATGGTGTCATGTAACGTCATACTCCCTGCCTCCAAGATAGTGGCATGCATTCACAGAACATGCCGGTGGCCAACATGGCCGCCGCACATTCTAAAACAAATTATTATGTGCCTGAATACATTTTTCGTATATTCGGACATAAAGTAATTCATTAATTTACACGTAGTCTAGGTTTTGTGTTCTGTTTTCTATTTTTACTTTTCTAGATATACTTAGTTGAAAAAAGGGATCGGCATGACAACCTGACACTTTATTTTTATAGACTCTATTTTAATTTGACATTTATTGTTTGCCTTCTGTTGTTTTATTTAATAAGAATACTTATATTGTGCCGACAAGTTTAATAACTTTGAATAAAAGTTTTATTTTTATAATACTTTTTAATATGTTTCTTTGCGGTTTAACAAAATAGGAGTCTTTAAATGGTGCGGATATTGGGGGAAATAGGTGTGGTTACGGGGGGTGTGGCCACTGAGGGGTGTGGTCACTGAGGGGCGCTGTAAAGCTTCCTCGCACGGGGTACAAATTATTATGTGCCTGAATACATTTTTCGTATATTCGGACATAAAGTAATTCATTAATTTACACGTAGTCTAGGTTTTGTGTTCTGTTTTCTATTTTTACTTTTCTAGATATACTTAGTTGAAAAAAGGGATCGGCATGACAACCTGACACTTTATTTTTATAGACTCTATTTTAATTTGACATTTATTGTTTGCCTTCTGTTGTTTTATTTAATAAGAATACTTATATTGTGCCGACAAGTTTAATAACTTTGAATAAAAGTTTTATTTTTATAATACTTTTTAATATGTTTCTTTGCGGTTTAACAAAATAGGAGTCTTTAAATGGTGCGGATATTGGGGGAAATAGGTGTGGTTACGGGGGGTGTGGCCACTGAGGGGTGTGGTCACTGAGGGGCGCTGTAAAGCTTCCTCGCACGGGGTGCCTAAAGGCCTAAGGCCGGCCCTGCTAGCAATGTTAAATGGGTAGTGCTGGTTACCTCACATCATGATATGTTCTGACTGACAACTCATTTATAAAGACATATACTGTATGTCAGATAGGCAATTGTAGTCTCAGATTTTGCTTTGTCTACTACACCTTTCCTAATATACCTCTTAAAGGACCTATATTAAATTTCGTTTTATAATGATTTACATACTTATACCTTTTTTGTTAAAAAATATAATTAGCTATCTTTTTTTCAGCTTACATCTTTGCTAACCTAATTTATGTTCTGCATTTTTGCTTTTATTTCTTATATTAATACAATTTCAGTATAGGCACATTTTCTAAACTTAAATGCTTTTCTCTTTTCTAATCATATTTACTGACAATGTTTTAACCATGTTGGTTTCCTTTTATTCTTAGAAATATTATTCCTGAAGGGAACTGGCACTAGCCATTTTGCTATTCGCTTTCTGTTTTGCTATTCTAAATTACTAGTATATGTTTCACACTAGAAGACTTATAAGGCTCATTTATAAAAAGCAGAAAAGGACAACACTGGAGTTTTCATCCTGGTTACTAAGCAAAATGAAAAATCTAGCAGTGCCTTCTTGGTAAAAAATTGTTATGAAACCTGTAAAGTTACCTTTTTTTCTACATGAAAACATACTCAGAATTTGACCATAAAAGGATTCATTTTATTCCGGTTTAAAAAAGATTTGACAAATGTTCTATGATCTGGTCATTTTATGTGCAAATTATTATCATATAATAAATGACTGATAAACTGACAGATATCAATATCTGTCAGTTCAAATTCCAAAGCAACAGCCCTTTAGGCTGTTCTACTCGGTACATCCTTTCATCCATGGCAGCTGTGGAACAACTTAGATGGTATAAGGAACTTAGACCAGGTGCTCCCTTGTGTGTATTTGCTCAAAGACTGTGCAACTGTATAGCTCCACACTGTGTGCAAGTAGTATATAATGAAATCAGTGGCAATTTTCCAGGTCTTGAAGATTTTCTTTTTATGCCCAGACTTATTGGGTTATTCTATAAATCCAAATCGAATTGCCATTCTACTATCAGACATCAATAAGGTTGTGAGGTTGGTCTTATGTGGTTTAAAATGGCATTTGGACACAGAAATAATCTAGTGGTGTAAAAACAAGCGTATTCCAAACATATATACTTACTATGAAAGGAGGCCATGGACCTTTCATATCTTCATCGTAGCAGTCCATAATGTAATTTGTTTTTCTTTGGTTAATATAGAGATGGTTGACCTGATCAACCAAACATCACTTACCTAAAGTAGACTGCCATGGTACACTGCCTCTGTGTTCACTGTACAGCATCAAGTAAAGTACAAACGGAATAAATTAAAGCAGAAAAGCTTGGCCCCCCTTAGAGCTGCCTGTAGCTTCCAAGCTGTCTATAAATTATTAGGACACATTGTATGGAGTAATATATAATATATTTCACGACTCTTACCTATTTCATAACTGTATTTGATGCCTTTTTCAGTATGATGAATGTCCATAAGGGGTATCTATTCAATATACATACAGTTAGATAGGGATGAGTGAATAACTTCACAAGTGTTTGACTTATATTGAATTTGACCGGTTCACTTCACACCAAGGCTCACAGATAATGCATGATTTGTGGTTCGGCAACAATTGCTATTTATGAAGCACATCTGCATTTGTTTTTGCATTGACAGTTCTCCCCATATTATCAGCATCACTTATGCTCTCCAAAAATTATTTGCACACAATGCAACAGCCAATCAGTTGGGGTGTATAGCACTTGCCCTTCAACTATAGTATTGCAGTCTTACCTCTTAAGAATTATATAATTCTTTATTATTTGCTTTTATTCACTGTCTGTCAAGACATAGTTTTCAGGCCAATTGCCAGGCGTTAAAGCTGTCCTGTTCAAGCTCAGTGTTGATAACAGAAACAAAAAAAGGTCACATAACAAAGTCAGGATTACAGTATGTGTGAGAAAACTATAGACTTTGTTTATTTAAATTTTTTTTCTAAGGCCACTTTCACACAGGCTAATCAGGAGGGGAAGAAAGAACTAAAACTGACAAACCTATGTTGGTCTATAGCCTTGGTTCCCAACTGGTGGGTCGTGACCCAAAAGTGGGTCGCCACCCCATGTTCAGTGGGTGTCACAGCATGTCTTCCACTTTTCTAGTTTTGAGGCTCCTTAGCCTCCCCATAGTGCAGCACCATCCATTCTTGCACCGAGCAGCCATTCAAAATATGCTGCCCGGCGCTGAGTGTTGACTTGTCGAGGTGGGGTGGGCTGAGAGTATGGCTGTGAGGGAGTTCCGCTCATACATGCATTGCTTACAGCTCCCTCGCATGTCCTGTAGAGGTGCCTGGACTGGAGCGATATCACATTCTGCCTCCCGGAACCTCTACAGGGCTTGCATAGGAGCTGTACAAGCAATGCACATATGGATGGAGCTCCATCACAGCACAGCAGCCCACACTACCGTGCGTTCCGTTGCAGTGCGATTTGGGTCGCGATTTAATGATCGAGGACAAATGTGGGTCCTGAGGTTACACAGGTTGAGAACCACTGGTCTATAGGAAGTCAGATGTAAATGGACTTGTCAGTTTACATCAGATTACCCCTGATCTAGCACAATCAGGTCCATCGAAATGGAACACTTCCATATGTTTTTTTGAACCAGGCCAAAGTGGGGGTAAACAGACCCCCCTGTCTGTTTAGATCCGGCTTCCCATAGACTAGCATTGAACATCCGATTGAGTCCGCCTGAAAAAAACCAAGCAAAACAAATGGCAAACGCACTCATCAATTTGTTACCAGCTTTACACCAAGGTGCACATGGAAGGCTTTATACGGTACAACAGCAAAAGTTTCCCAGCACACTCACCAGCCAGCATGCAAAAAATCTTGTCTCACCGCTTAGATTAAAAACAGAGGTTTGGATACACGTCTTCTGCAGAAAATGTGAACGTCGCACAGCCGCGCCAAGGCCCCTCTATATACCGTGTTTCCCCCGAAAATAGGACACTGTCTTATTTTTCTTTTTGCACGAAATAAGACACTAGGTCTTATTTTCGGGGGATGTCTTACCTGGCTGGGGGAGGAGTGAATGAGATGACCCCACTGGCTATGCCATGCTGTGCCTGCTGGGAAATGTAGTCTTCAGCGGCAGCTGAGGCAGACAGGTGGATGTGCGTGCGTGCGTGCAGGCGGGGGGAGGGAGCTGCGGCCGGTCTTCACAAGTAAAAATCAGTTATATGTGCAGCTACCCCGAAAGTAAGACCTAGCGCTATCTTCAGGGATTTCTGTAATATAAGACCTACCACCGAACTAGGTCTTATTTTCGGGGTAGGTCTTATATTACAGAAATCCCTGAAGATAGTGCTAGGTCTTATTTTCGGGGTAGGTCTTACTTTCGGGGAAACACGGTAGTGCGGTCCTAACTCTAAAATATGAGAGTCTCCATCTTGGAGCACATGTGGCAGAAGATCAAATTGTGTGCAGGTTTGTCAGGAGGAAGCTAAACCTCCCTTAAAAGGCACAGGGACGCACAAGAGATCCCGCACATCACAAGGCAGCTGAGACACCCCTTGCGTCACTGCACCAAATCACTCAAGCAAAACAAATGCCAAACGCACTCATCAATTTGTTACCAGCTTTACAGCGGCTTTCACATTTTCTGCAGAAGTCGTGTATCTAAACCTCTCTTTTTAACCTTAGCGGTGAGACAAGTTTTTTTGCATGCTGGCTGGTGAGTGTGCTGGGAAACTTTTTGCTGTAGGCCTGAAAAAAACGATGCGATTCGACCACCCGTGTGTAAAGGGCCCTACTCCTGCAACCTGGACCAATCGACAAATCATCAGTTATTAGTCATGAGCTCAGCCAAAAGACAGCTTAGCCTCCAGTCTGATAGTGAGCTAACATCTTGCAGGGATACAATAAATACCTGTGAATAATTGCACATACACCACCCCTAAAGGAAAAAACTGCAATACTATTAAAACTAAATAGTCAAGATTCAGATTCCTACAAATATCCACACTGACTGGTTTTAATGAAGAGATAAGAGTTACATTTAAGGGTTAGATTAATAGTTAAATTTACGGTTAGGGTTATGGTTTAGTGTTAAGAGTACACCAAGGTTAAGGTTTAAGGTTATGTGTTGCGGTGCAGGTTACGGGGTTTTTTTAAGAATTAAGTGTTAAAGTTTACCTTACTGGGCCTAAAAAGGTATGTATTAGTATATTGATTTTCTCACTAGGGACTCAAAACACTTATCAACTTGGTGTTGAGTTAGCCATCTTGAGCAAGCTCAATGGAAATATTATATTAGGGCATGACATTGGAATGTGAGGAAGCCCATGTAAGCACAGGAAGAACATGCAAACTCTGTGCTGATAGTGTTCTAGCTGGGATTTGAACTGAGGATCCCAGTGCTGCAAGGCAGTAGCTGGCCACTGTGCTGCCTAACATGAAAATGGTGCTCAATCACAAACACTTTGGTGCTTGAAAGTAACTCTGCTCAAAATCAATCTAATATTTTTTTTTACTGCGGAGCCCCTGAACTTGGGCAATACAATTGAAGATTTCTCTCCAAGTCAGCACAAAGTCTCACCCCTTTCTGGCACTACTCTCCAACCCCTGCCATTCAGCTGCAAAAACCAGAGCCTCTACGGACCACACTGCAAAGGTTAACTGCTCGTTTTGTCTAGGGGGCTCAAATAAAGCAGATATACTCACCTGATTCTCAGTCCTGTGGCAGTCAGCGCTCACATCTCTTGCACTCCACAGTAGCTGTGGAATGTCCCTCCGTGTCCTCGAGTCTAATGCAAGTCAATGGATCTGCATTAAACATGATGATGTCAGCTGTGCTTAGACAATGACCGGAGCCCAGGGGAGAGGAGGACCAGTCTAGCAGCCCAATGGGACCAAGGATCAGGTGAGTATATTTTCTTTATTTGAGCCCCCTAGACAAAATCTTGAAGCACAGGGGTAGACCCACTGCAGGGGTAAGTTTTTTTAAATTCCCAGAGTTCTTCTTTAGGCTAATAAAAAATTACATAACAGGAATGTGCATATTATATTTGAACATTGTATAGGGATTTTTTTTAACAATTTTGCTTGGAGTTCTTCTGTAAAGTGACACTAAACTCTGCAGTTAAACCTTACAAGTGCATTGAAGTATCAACTATTAACAAAAATATTTCTTATTTGTGTATCACTCAGCTGTAGATCCTCAAATCATCTCTGAATTGGTGCTGACACTGTCCTTCCTTCTGGAGGGGGGCTACTTTTGTTCCCCATGGTCCCTGTGTGTTGTAAAGTAAACCCCTCCAAGCTTGCTCCTTGCTCACGTTTAGTTTACTAATTTGCGGTGAGATTGTAGTCCATCACAGGATTTTTGTTAGTCCAGGTACTTGAATGCATTTTTAAGGTTTATCTCCTGAGTTTAGTGTCGCTTTCATACTCTACAGCCACTTGTTAGATTCAACTGCACAATGACAGTTGGAGAATGAAAGTATAAATGTAGTTGGTGGCCATGAGACAATTCTGACTATTCCTAATACTGACACACTTGATACATCAGCCCCTATGTGAACTGAGGCATATGCTTGCTGCCCATCTGAGCACAGTGAATGCAGTTTAATGTTTCTCCAAGAGTGCTCAGAAGAGATTAAAGGGTGACAGATGGGGGTGGAGGAGTACAGGGATCAGCAGCTGTAATTATTATTGTGTTTATCTTTGAATCTATCTCTCTGATAGATGAAGGAAATGTGTCTTTTATCCTCATGAATTCTTCACACTTGTATGACTGAGTGATTTCACCATTAACTATTGCCTCATGCATGGCCAGATAACAGTGCTTTTATTGCTCTCCACCCCCCTGCATTTCTTGTAGTGATGTATATCAGTGCAGTATGTGTTTAGACTTTATTCGAGGACCGGACTGACTAACAAATGTTGGATTTTCTTTAAAGGTTTCCACTGTTTTGTTTTTGAAAGAAATTAGCGTATACCATTAGTTGAATTATTGATACTGTAGGAGATAAAGAGCAAAAGTTTATATACACACCTGTGTACTAAAGACATCAACTCCCTTCTGTGAAAGTATAGAGGTGTGTGCATAGGTTTTATTTTTATCATTATGGGCCTATGTGGTTTCTCCAGACGTTAGCTAATGAAAATGTCTCAGGGATAACTTTATGATCACAAGAGAAAAGCAGTTTCTTTAAAGTGCATGCATAGCGGAATTTTTATTTTAGTTTGGATAAAGTAGGGAAGGGTTAGAACTAGGGATGCCCCGACACCGGTTTTTCGGTATCGAGTACGAGTACCGATATTTATATTTCGGAACTCGCCGATACCAGTACTTCCAGTAGCATGGAGCCGGCTTCCCGGCCAATCAGGAAGCCGGGAGGCGGGCAGGCCCTGCTGCCCATCTTCCTGATTGGCCAGGAAGCCAGCACCATGCTGTTTGGCTGGTTTGATGCTGATTGGCCAGGAAGCCAGCTTCCTAGCCAATCAGCATGCAGCAGGCTTGCAGGCCAATCAGAAAGCTGGGAGGCGGGTGATTACCTGCAGCCTGGCATCCTGATTGGCCAGGAAGCTGGCTCACTGGTGTTTGGCCGGCTCGATGCTGATTGGCTGGGAAGCCGGTTTCCCAGGCCAATCAACATTGAGCCGACCAAACAGCATGGAGCCGGCTTCTTAACCAATCAGGAAGCCAGGTTGCGAGTTATACCCACGCCTCAGCTTCCTGATTGGACGGGAATTCGACTCCATGTTCCCTCATGACACTGCCGGTCAGAGGAAATCTCCCTCTGACAGGAAGTTCCGATATCGGGGGTAAGTATCTCAGCATTTGGGCGAGTACGAGTACTCGCCAAAATACTCGATATCGGCACCGATACTGATACTATTATCAGTGTTGGTGCATCCCTGGTTAGAAACCATGTAGGATTATTTTTGCTATGTGTGCCACTAGGGGACATTTTTTCATTTCCTGTTCCAGAGACACAATAGGAATTGAAAAAGGAATTGCCCTTGTAGCCAGCTGTCACCAGAACAGCGGTTCTAGAATATTTACCTTCACCTCTTGTTTTGGTCTTGATCTGTAAAATGTTGGATTTCCAATAACTTTCTGTTTCAGCAGCAATGCTGTGCTCGACAAATAGAGAATAAATATACCTAGTGGGCCCACATACAGAGCCCAGTGGGAACTTCTAATCTCTCTTGATTCCATCCAAAACTAAAACAAAATTTTTTGGCTTTGCATACACTTTTAACAAAAGTGCACTAACCTACCCTCCCCAAAATAAATGTATTAATTTATTAATTGAAAAACCATTAAATGCATTCTTATAATATAATTACTGTAAATAACTGCAATTGACTCTCATAATCTTCTCTACAGTGTAAGTCGGGAGTGGAAGCAGAAGGGGCAAAATAGGGCAATATAACTCTTTGACTGTTTGGTTTGACGCCCTTTATTTTTGAACATAGAGTCACCTCTGGGTATCCACCAAAGGAGGCCTGGTTTTTTTCTGCCTTACCAGAGCCTGTGAGCTTATTTGCAAACTTTCCTGCATCTGGACAATTTGAGTGAGCACATAAACCACAGCACCTCCTAAATGTGTTTCTTTGGACTAGGGTAAAGATGGCCCTGCCTGTGGCCAGATATAGTGCAAGGAGTGTTTTACTGAATGAATCACACAGACATTTTTGTTAATGACTGGAGATCTTTGTAGGCAAGACAGATGACATTTAATTCATGCAAACCCTTGTTGCTGTTTTCCTGTCTTATCTGCACTAATCACTTGTAACTTTATTGGATGAACATTCAATAAAGCAAATAGCACTGTCAGGTGCTTGCTAACTGGATGAGAGAGCAGGGAGATAACCTCATCATTTTGTTGATTATCCTTCACTATGCAGTCACAAGCTGGAGGTAGGGAGATGACCTAGATCTGCTACTCAATACAGCAAATAGCAGTGTCAGGCTATTATAAGGTACATTTCTTCCATGAACAGTCATCTGTAATTTATTGTATTACACTAATGGGTAGTAGATGATACAACTTTTATCAGGTCTAAAGCCTTGTGGGGCCTTGCCTAGCCCTGATCCTAGAATGCTCATGTCTTTCCTGCTGATTACACAGTGGAAGCACCATTGTCATGTATTAAATCGTTAGAAGAAGCTTTATTTCCCATGTGGGTGTTATATTTTCTCTTTTTTATTTTTGGGTGGTATTAAAAATATTATGAATAGCTAGCAAACTGTGCAAAGGTTAAAATCACTGTCCAGAAAACAGAGTGCCTAAAATTAAATCAGGTGATTCATGGGCAGTAGATGTTATGGGGATGATGTCAGCAGCACCATGAACTGTGAAGGTGACGGGGAGGATACTGAATCTGAAACAGGAGTACAGTATGTCCTGTGGAGTTGGGGATAATGGATGTTGAAAAGGAGACATCAAAATGTAATCAGGCACTGTGTCATTGAGTCCAGCAACAGTGAAGAGAAGAGATGGGACAGAGCTTTGTTTTCAGAGGTTTGTTTGAAAGGGAAATGGGGCAGTGGAGATGGAGATTCCCATTGGACCAAGTCAGTACAGAGGAGATTGATATTTGGTGTGGTGCACTTAATATATGCCAGGGATTATTGCAAATGCACTAAAGACTGGGTGCTAAGGGGATAACACATATGTGACGGGTACCTAGGGGTTATTACACATGTGCTAGTGATTGGTTGCTGAGGGGTTAATGGAAATGCACTGGGTTCTGACGGCTGAAAGTTTAATTGACATAAGCAGAAGACAAAGGGGTTGGGTGCCAAGGAGTTAATGCTTATTTGCTGGGGGCAGCTATAGCATCTGATCATGTGTGGTGTTATGGAAGGAGGGAATAGGGTGCAACAGTTGGCCTAGTCAGACAGAAAGTATAAATCTGGACCTGTGTATGATCAAGCCCTGGTTTGTATCAAGGTCTTGTGGAAGTAATTGAATGCAGACTTTTTAATGGGCACAGTGACTGAACTATAGAATACCACTGCTTCATTTTTAACATACTTTGGAATATGTGCCTCTTTCTTCATCCTCTCTCTTTAATGACATTTTATTTGCAGTGTCAAATGGTTATGACTGTGCAACTATTTGTAATTTTTTTTGTAGAAAGATTCAAAATTCAATGTAAGACACAGATGCATGTGTCATTTCATATGAGATGTGTGTGTCAGGAAAGAATGTCAAAGATAACCTCCAGAAAGAAGGATCCCAGGAATGGACATTAGACAGGGTTGAAACCTGACAGCTGGTTCCACTGATCTTGTCAAGAGAACTACAGATTTGTGAAGGAACAAATGATATACAACCAGCTTAAGCCTCCCTGATCTTTTCTTACCAGTATGTCTGGAAGTGGAAAAGTGGGAAGGAGGTGCTGATTTTCTTAAATTTTGTTGTGTATTAGATGTTATGGAGCACATATATGATATTTCCTTCTAGGATTTCCATAATTGCAACAATACAGCCTTTTTGTATTTACCTAAAGTAGGAACTAACATACTAGGTGGCTTCCGAATGATATCAGAGTTGCTATTCTCCAGTCAGTTGGGTTCTCATGTTATCCCATGGGATATCAACTCAGATACCAGAACATATCAGTATTAATTATCTGGTGGTTAAATATGAAAGTTGGTGTGGCATTAGCATAGATTTTCTTACTCTGAAAATGACAAAAATGTATTTAATGATCATATATTTGTACGTTTATAAGAAATAGAAAAAAAGAAGGGCAGTTCGCTTAAAGTGGCTGGACCAATACTACTTGAGGTAGTGTCATACATGCCTGATTTTCTGCTTCAGTGTCGCATGTTTTCCCATTAAGATGCATAAAAATGTCATATGTGTCTAAAGGAATCAATTCTCCTATGTATCTCTCATGTCACTGCAGAAGAGGGGAAGTTGCACGTGTTTTAGCAGATCCACACCACTCATGTAAGAAGCTTTCTGGAATCATAGATTACACAGAACTCAGGTCACGGTAAATTGTATGAACTTTACCACAGTTATAGTATTAATAGTCCATTTATAGCTTTGACTTGTTTTTTGGAATTTCCTTTTAGCAAATTCAACTCATTCTTTTTTGGGTCAACTTACTCAAAGATAGAGGGAAGTTACATGACTTTATTTTTAAATACGTTACACCATATTGTATTTTTATGTGAATAATTGGAGTTTCTGATAATCACATACTAATATAACTAATATGAATAATGACCATAATTAAATTAAAACACTAATGCGAGCCAGAAAGCCATGAGAGAACTGAAACTCTACTCTGGGAATGATAGAGTAGTTTGGAAAATGACCAGGGACCTTTTATGTTTCTTATCTGTTTTCACTGTTTCTACTACACTGCAATGGAAAAATTCTAATTGCAGGAATTGTACAATGGGTTTGAATAATGTGCTATTCCTGTAGTTGGGAAGCTCGTTTTTCCACTAAGAATTGCAGATGAAAAATAAACAGTGCTAGCGGGGTCACAGATTCAGATTACATTCAATGATGCATTCATTACATGGGTTATTGCTCTGTTTGTGCCCATGATCATCATGGCACCCCCTGACCCCCACAGGCAGTGTGGGCTACCATTTCATCTCAGGGGTAAGTCTTTGGCTGGTTGTGGGGTACAATTGCAAGTTGGGCACCAGCCACTTTAAGGTGTTTTAAGGATTTATTTCTGTATTGTTGATTACTAGGAGGGAGGGGTAAGGGCTGCAGACACCCGTGGATACTCCATATCCACTTTCCAGCTATACAGTGCAAAGAGCCTTTAGGCCAGAACCTGCACTGCTGTATATCGCAAAACCTCAGCTGGTCAGCAGACTTCTCTTTGCATCCACCCAAGAGAGTCACCAGACCCCTGCAAAGATCCAGCTTCTACCTAGCCTCACCTTCCATCAGAAACACTCTGTCTGGCACTCCATCTTCGGTCAGCTTCCTCTACTACCAGACAGAACAGCTTAAGGCCTAAATCTAGGCCTCCAAACACTTGCAAGCCAAACTTAGGAGTCAGCAACACATCCTTCCCCAGGCCAGAGCCTAGGAAGAAAAAAGAGACACTCACATTGTCAGATGTCAGCCCCAAATATTAATGCCCTTCACCAGCAAGCACGACAGCAATAAACCTCCTAGTGGTTGGTCAGGGAAACACAACTATTCATAACTCTGCATTATTGTAGGTTCTTTCTCTATTGCTATGGTCACACCCCAGCAGTAGACAGATGCAAACAATAACACTGGGCTTAGTGGAAACCTAATGGGCACAGTACTCAAATTAGCTTAGGCTTTTTACAGCCCAGATGAGCTGAATTTAAGTAACCACCCTGCAAGGTGCCTACACAAGTTTCAAGAGGCACTATTACACTGCCCAATTGTGCCCTCCTCACATGATGCAGTGTGCCAGCCCTAGTGACTGTCATTGCATTATTGGAGGTCACATGACAGAGTGTAGAGATCCCTGCTGACACTGGATTTGTTGGTGGCAACTGCAACAGAGGTTATAGTGTCTTTTTAAGCTGTTTCATGTTCACTGCACACTGGACAGGACTTGTTATCACATGTTAGGGTCCTAAATGTTATTGGAAAAATTTACATAAGCCTGGTTACATAAAGGAATGTCATTTAAAAAGAATATTTATGTACTAGAAATAGTACATAGACAATGGAACTAACAAGGGCAGTATAAGACTACTATTTGATGGACAGAATGTCTGGGTTGTCCATGGACATGGGGAGGAAAGAGGCCTATACAGAAGTTGTGATCAGCAACAAGAGCAACTTTTTACACACGCTAAAGCGAAAGAAAATAGCTTTTCACATTTTTTTGCATACTTTGCATTTTAATGTGCAGTATCTTGTTTGCATTTTGCTGGAAGTCTCAACCTCTTCCCAACCATACTTTTTCTTAAAGGGATATGTGACTTTTTTTTTTTCTAAAACAATACAGACTGATGATTTTAGGGCAGTTTCTTTATAATTAGGAAGAACTGTAAATCAGTCCATGATTATTCAGCAATGGAGAATGGCAACCAGCAATAGAGGACTACAGATTCTATCAATCCATGATTATAGAGCAATGGAGAATGGCAATCATGGATAGCTGAGATTTGTAATCCTCTGTAGCTGGCTGCCATTCTATATTGCAGTCTAATCGTTGATTAGACAGCAACGGAGAATGGCAACATTTGGGTCTTACTAAGGTTGCGTGCATATTTCACCAAGGCGGCATTTAGGTCTCATGAGTGACGTGCGGTACCTCTGGTTCCCGGGTGAGGCATTCCCCAGCCTCGCCCCCAGCACGTCCCTCCCCGCCCCCCACCGGCCAAAGCCCTGCCCCCCGCAGGCCAAGGCCACTCCCCAACACGCCCCAATTTTTCTCCATAATACTAGGTGAGGCTCTGCCTCACCTGCCTCCTCTAACCGCACGTCCCTGGGTCTCACTAGGGCTGCATGCAGATGTCACCAGGGCTGCATGCAGATGACACCAGGGCTACATTTGGATCTCACCAGGGCTGCATGCATGTCTTACCGGGGCTGCGTGCAGATCTCAACCAAGGTTGCATTTGGGTCTCACCAGGGCTATATGTAGATCTCACAAGGGCTGCATGCAGATCTCACTAGGACTGCATGCAGATGTCACCAGGGCTGCATTTGGGTCTCACCAGGGTTGCGTGCAAGTCTCACCGGGGCTGCGTGCAGATATCACCAAGGCTGCATTTGGGTCTCACCAAGGCTGTGTATGGATCTCACTAGTGCTGTGTTTAGGTATCACCAGGGCTGCATTTGGGTCTCACATGGGCTACATGTGGGTGCCGAGCTCTCCAGGGCTCTATGGGTGGGTGCCGGGATTCTGCTTAATGATTTTTAAATATCATTTAATGAAAATGGTGCAAGAAATATTTACAGAAAATATATTACAAACCAGTTATAAGCAAAAGTAAAATAAACAGGTTTAGGCCCCTTTCACACGGCCACTCCGATTGGGTCCTCCTGTCAGTTTTTCAGATGGACCCAATCAGATGCCCAATGCAAGTCTATGAGCAGCTGTGTGTAAACGGACAAGTCTGTTTACACCCGGGTTACCCCCGCCTTCGGCTGGGTATGGAGAAAAAAATGGAGCACTGTTCCATTTTGGTGGACTGGATCGTGCCGGATCAGAGGTAATCTGATGTAAACAAACACATCTCTCTACATCCAATTCTCCATAGAGTGGCATGTACCGACACGGATATCACAGCAGTGGCATCTGCTCCGTACTGCTATGATCAGGAGGGAATCCGTGCATGGATCCTCTCCTGATCAGCCCATCTGAATGGGGCCTTAAAAATGGTCTTCAGCACAGTGAAAAGTTCAGAAGAGTAAATCCAGTCCGTTGTTGAGCTCTCTCTGGTTGTAAGAGTCTCTGGCCTTCATATAGTAACTCTATCGTAAGCAAATGTGTATTATAAATAAAACATTGAAGTTAGGGTGTTTGTTTCTATCGCAAATTTTGGAAGAATGAATGAAGGCATGGCGAGGGCATATGATCAACCTAATGTTTTGGAAAATTATTAATGTCCACTTTCCTTCATTTAAAACAACCATGCAAGAACTTTAATGAAAAAGCTCTCTGTACCAAAGGCTGATGTTGCTGGTTTAGTATTGTCTGTATCATATTGTCCTATGGATAAATAAAAAATTAATAGAATACCTAACACAAGTACAATAGGAAACAACTTGTTTGCATTCGATAATGTAGTAAAGACATATACATTTGTCAAATCAAAAACTAAATAAAGTAAACAAGTCTCATGAATGCCCATACTGAACTCTGTCCATCTTTGGCTGGTTGGGCTAAAGTTGAGTAATAACAAGGATGTGATACTAGCGCAAAGTATTCCAATGAAAAATTGCCTTGCGGTATCGTATATCGGTGAACCTGTTTCTGTACCCTCACACTGCATCAGACACCCTTGGTCAATGTTCTTAAAGGAACAATGTAGTATGTGGTAAAATGCTTTGGCTGATGGACTATTAGTCCCCCAAAGGAATGAGAAACATGAGGAAGTGTGGTGTACACACAAAATGTATGCTCAGACATACTTTTCTAGGTGTTTGTGGGTTTAAAGAATGTTCAGAGGTTGTATCTTGTTTGAACATCTGATACCATAGGATATATATGACACTCTTTACTGTCCTCTTCTGTTGGGAATATGGTTACCAGCACATAATTAAATAGTGAAGGCATTTTATTATGATTAAATCTATTTCATGGTATTGTTCCCATGGGGCTTTGGTTAACCCACCTATACACCTATATAGCACTTGTACAATCTGTAAACAAATACAGAAGCCTACGATTTGCACGTGACTATAAATTGTATTTATCTTATAGGTTAGAAGTCGCAGGTATTCTATTCATTTAACAACAGTTTGCACAGGAGTCAGCCTAAGTAAATACATGAATATAGCTTTTAAGTATTGCACTTTACAAGTACAATAAAAAGTCTGGAGTCACACTTAGAAAAAAAAAAGTGTCTCCTGTATAGTGATTCTGCAAACTGATTTAGGTCAATAGAGAAAATAAATCATATACCTAATTTATCAGTCCATACCCTGATTGTTCAAACACTGCCTCTATTATATGTATGCTTGAAAGATGTTAAAAAATATTTTCCGGGATTAGCTTCCTAATGGCACCAAGAAATGTTTAAACCATGCCAATGACCTTTGTTTTCTTAATCATTTGTCTTTGAGCAGACCCTGTGTGTTGCACTTTTAGAAATAATCGTCGGCGATGATGACACAATATTACTGCAGCTGCTCCACTCATTTTCCTACTTCTGAAAAAAGGAAAAAAAAAAAGTGAACATTCAGAGGCCTTATCAAGATTTCTAAAGGAAAAACAGATGTTGCCCCATCATTATCATGGAGGTGAAATGTTTCATTTCAAAAATGTAATAAATCCTAATAAAGAAAATAAATGTGAGTTCAGCCCCCATCTACACACAGATACCTTAGATAAATAGACTGATAGATAAATCCAATGCATAATATCATTATACATTTGATGGGAAAGACAAACAATAGAATCATTTAGCAATTCTCATATTGTTGCGTGGTTGGTTTTTTTTGAGTAAGCTTACAAATTAAAATATTATTGTGATGTTGTAAAGACAAAAATATTTTTGTAATAACATTTCCTTATTGGGAATTTGTAAAGATTATATCGCAAAATGATACATTTACTTTTACATGTGAATTATTAACTAGCAATGTCATAACTCCTTTGGCTAAAAATCACATCAGTATACAGCTCTGCATGCTGATATGAAATCATCTTACATTCATTAGTTAAACAAACATATTTTTATATTTCTTACAATTTCTTGTTTTCTACTTCCTGGCGCTCTTGATGTAATCTGTGCCCAAGCATTGCATCCTGGGAAGGTTACATCAGCAGCGCATTGCTGAGAAATCTCATCTGTAATCTCATGAGATCTCAGGGAAAGGCATTTTCCTACCCTGTTGTACATGATCACATGTCCTTGTCAAATGTGGGAGAGTTCTAGGAAGTAAAGGGAGATGGATTAATCTGCCCTTAGTAAAAATGGCCACTGTAGCCTGAGAAAGAAAATAAAAACAAGGTATGCACAGAATACAAAGCCTGCAATTAGCTAGAAGTATGTGTTTGTAGATTGTCATTACTAAACATTTGTAAAAGTGCCTTTGTTGTTATTTTGAAGATATGGGTAAAGTTCCTCTTTAATACATATGAAATGAAACATGTGGATGCTGATTTACTAATGGAGTTGAGAATCTTCACTCAGTTGGGCTGCTTTACTAAGGGTAAGAGTTGTGTGAATATTCACTTCAAGTATTCTGTCAGGTGCAGATAAAATAAGTAAACATGACATTGCTTTTGAAATTGCATTTCAAATGATTGGAAGTGAATAGTGAAGTGAATAGTCGCACAAATTATTGTGTAAAGATTCTCAACTTCTTTAGTAAATCAGCCTCAATAAATATTAGTAAAGAAAAGGGACACTCAGGAACAGTCCAAGCAGGTTTGTCCTGCACTTCTATTCAGCAAAGCAGTAAACAAACATAGTTCAATGCAGGAGTGCTTTGTACAGCAAGTCCACTGCATGAAACAACTAAACATCTGCTCGTCTGGGCCACTGAGTAAACAAACCCTACTTCTGGTATCTTGTAGGCTTTCCAGGGTCTTATTCATATGAGAACACACTGGGACAGCCATGTTAACCCCCAGCCTGCCTAGGAATTATCTGGCATCCTAAGGTTGCATCTTAAAGTAGACTATTTAGGGTGCCAGCACATCTACCCACTGCTTCCTGTGCAGCTTTTACCATTCAGGGACTCTCAAAGATGCCAAGGTCAGCCTCCATATCATCCTCCAGCGTCAATTTCCATAAAGCATTCTGCGCCAGCTGTCCAAGTTTGGCCCCCGTGCCACCATCTGTCTCTCTGATAGGGCCTGTATCTGCTACTGTAGAGAAAGGATTACTTGCTGCTGTCCCTTTAAGGAAGCCTGGTGGGCTTCAGTTAGCTGTGGCAGCTGCTTGGAGGTTAAGCAGTTATTTGCTCAGTAGTAGGTGTCTGCCCGCATCCAAGCAACAAGTTGTAAAGGGGGCAGGCTCAGCTGGTAGTGGCAGTGGTAAACCATGCATGGGATACCCAGGAACAGTCCAAGCAGTTGGATTTCATACAGCAAGCCCAAAGCAAAAAAAAAAAAATCTGTTTTGTCTGTCAAGCCACAACTAAACTCAGGTCAGTTCTTGACTAACAGGGTGCCCCCTAATTGGTTCCCAAAAACAAACAGGCAGCAGATGTACCTTTTAGTCAGCTTTTTTCACCAGGCAGAAAGCTCCAGGACCTAGAACATGACTTATTAAGATCTGAGAAAACAACAGTTTGTTTCCTCTACAATATATGTACAGGTGAGAATCCTGGGTGATACATACACTAAGGGCAGAACCGAGAGTGGCAAGACTGGTACAAGACGACAGGAGGGCAACAGTGCAGTGTCAGATTTCTCGCATCACCTTTCAACATCTCGTGGAGTCACCAGGCGGCCCAACAAAGTCATCTCGTGGCCCAACAAAGTACTGATGGGGTGGTCATAAAAATCTGGCCACTCAGTGTATATATACCGTGTTTCCCCTAAAATAAGACACTGTCTTATATTTTTTGTGGCTCAAAAAAACACACTAGGTCTTATTTTCGGGGTAGGTCTTATTTTCGGGGAAACAGGGTATATACATATATTATATTTGCCTTTTATATATTACTGTTATTCTGCTTTTTGAAATGTCCATTGTGGAATTTATCCAGAATCAGAGAATCAGTAAAGAATTGTTACGTCATTTGGTTCTAATCCCTTAACTAGCCTGTAATGAGTACAATATGTATATTTTCTTTTGGGCTTTAGTGATTTATATGCAGTCTAAGTCTTAAGCATAAACTTAAGTCATAAAACAAACTATAAACAATGTAGGTTTGATTTGACATACAAACATTGACGTAGACTTGCTAAGGTTGCATAGTTAAATGAGCTGGTTGCTTGCAACAGTATAGTACAGCAACTGTACAGTCGTTTATACTGAGGAATATGTGGAGGAGATGAGGGGTGCCACATCCCAAAATAGAACATTAATAGACAAATATTACAAGGACGGACTTTACAGGCACCCACCCGACCCATAGATCATTGTATCAAAGGTGTTTTATTTTATTAAGGTTGCAATACATCATTAAAATTGTTTAAAAATGAAATAAAGTAACTTATTTCCACTCCTTATTATTTTGCCTACGCATATAAATCACCTCCATATATATATATCCCAACACTGTGTATACATTAAAAATATACTCACATAAATCCTGCATTGGTGTGATGGATTAGGCGATATTCGCAGGGATATAACTCTGCGTTTCAAGGACGGTGTTGCTTCATTAGGAGTAGGTTAGGCAAAAGATTTCTGGCTTAGCTTTGGCAAAAGCATTTCAATAGTTACAGCTTTGTATATCCAAGTAGTGCCAGGGTATCTACCATGTGGGCGAGCACCAGGACATACTTATGCAATCTCCACGAGTCAGACCAGGGCATACAATTTAAGAGAGTTGTATGTCACTCAAAGGAGTGAGGTAGAGTTATGCATTATAAGTTCTACAGGTAGAAAAGGATCTCAATTAGAAGTTCCTATTAAAAACCCATCATCCAGATCCAAAGTGAGTAGCTCACAGTAGGTGCTCCTCAATCAAAATCAGTCGTATATGCTCTCTCTGAGATATCCGGTCTTTCACCTCCCCAATGGCATGAGCAGCCATTTAGGGGTGAATGCAGTTTGCAAATGTGCATGAGTGGATCGCTTTCATTTGGGTGGGTAAACGGTGCAGTGGATTCATTGTTCAATTTATGTAGGACGTGCTTGTTCTGACAAAAGTACGAGATTGCCAAACTTTATAGAACAGCTCTGGGCAAATAAAAATTATCCTTTGTAGTGGGGCTACCCTCGCACTGCAAGGGTTAAGTGCTCGTTTTGGTCTAGGGTCTAAAATAAAAAAATATATACTTACCCGATCTTTGATCCTGCCTGTCTGTTAGACCAATCCCCAAATCCTCTCTCACCCTCCACTTGAGCAGTCTAATGACCTGTGAGTCATCAGACGCCGAGGGACATTCCACCAGTATTTTCTTTTCATTGTGTTGCCTGCCATTTGTAATTCTTTGCAACACTTTTCAAAATTATAAAAAAAAAGGTAATAAGTTACCTCCTTTGGTTACTCCTATAATGCTCTGGGGCTTATTTTATATGAATTCTGGCAATGGAATTTACCATGCTGGAAAGGCCTTACATCTCACATTTCCTCAATCACATGCCACAGTACACCACTCCGATAACTAGAGCGGGTCATCTGAAGTGTGCTGGGAAACCAGCACCAGTGGAAGTGTCAGTCTCATGGGTTCACTGCAGCTCTCCCTATACCCTCCCTCTAACCTTAGTCACCACTCTCTCCTGCAGTAATGTGAGGTCAGATTTATTCAATAAAGAGTGTTAATCTTAAAGTAATCTGTCATGGGAGAATTGTGGGAGCTGCTATTACTTCTTCTGAAAGTGCCTGTTTTATAGGGTGATCTACTGGCTGTTATAGTCTCTGCATAGTACAATAATGTAGGAACAATCCATAGCTTGGACACAGGGAATGAGTGATCCTCCATACAGATTAGTCAGTCTTTTATTTGTACCATAGTTTGCAACATGTTAGTATCCTGTCACTTACTACAAATGCTGTAGTGGTACAATCAGTAAACATATTGATATTATGCAATAGCGTTGGGAGAAAAGGCTCCTACTGGTCAAATGTATTGGTTACGGATTTCTGATTTAATATATAGCTGCTAGATTTCCATGTAGCTTATGTCTGCACCCCAGTATCTATGTTTCCATGTAGGTTATGTCTGCACCCGAGTATCTATGTTTTCATGTATAGTTGAGTCACTAAGCTTTGTTTCCACGTCGGAGGTATGACTTTTTGGCTGCAAAGCCACAGAAAAATGTCAGCAGGTGCTCTGGACTGATGAGTCAAAATGTGAAAGATTTGTCTGAAGCAGGAGAAAGTTTGTTCACGGAAGAGTTGGAGAGCAGTACAACAATGAGTCTCTGCAGCAACAGTGAAGCACGGTGGAGGTGCCTTGCAAGTCTGGGGCTACATTCCTGCCAATAGCATTCCTGCCAATAGAGTTGGAGATTTTGTCAGCATCAATGGTGTCCTCAATGCTGAGAAATACAAGCAGAAAATTATCCATCATGTCATACCATCAAGGAGGCTAAGCGACTCAACTATGCATGAAAACATAGGTACTGGGGTGCAGAAAAATAGCAACAGGTGCTCTGCAGCAGGACAACGACCCCAAGCATACAGCCAATGTCATCAGAACTATCTTTAGCGTAAAGAAGAACATGGAGTCCTGGAAGTGATGGTTTGGCCCTGATCTCAACATCGTGGAGTCTGCCTGGGATTACATGAAGAGACAGAAGGATTGGAGGCAGCTTACATCCACAGAATATCTGTGGTTAGTTCTCCGAGATGTTTGGAACAACCTACCTGCCAAGTTCCTTCAAAAACTAGGGTACCTAGAAGAATTTTTATTTCTGAAAGCATTCTTACTTTACAGCATTTTTTTCACACCTGCCTAAAATTTTTGCACAGTACTGTATATACTATAGCTGTGTGTTACTGAGATAAACTGTATGTGTCACTTTTGCTTGAGTGTTACCCCAGCCCAATACGTTTTAAAAAGTGGAGGTTAGGACCAGGTTCTTTATTGTGGTTTATGGTCTCATTGGAGTGATATCTGGACTGCTGAGAATCATACTAAACCTCTGAAAATGTAATTTGCACAATTTCCACTGCCTGCCCTCCAGGGGCTGACTGGCAACTTTTAGCCCAGGGGGCAAGTACAACTTGGAGGCCCATGGTGCAGCAACTTGGCCTCCCTCCCGCTCTGCCTCTTCCTCCCGCCTTCTACCTCCCACCAGCAAATAATATACTAGACAACTTCAAGTTTTGGAAGGGCAAGGCCACAGGTTTATTGAGTTTAACATTGTAATTCCATAACTCTTTAATGTTGTACATTAATTTGTGCCAGTCACAGATAAACTGTGAGCACCCAAACAGCATAAACCTATTAAATAATATAGACCAACGTAGATCTCCATCAGTTCTAGACAGGTGTCCAGCCATCAATGAATCTTCAGCAACTGTTATTGTGGTAACCAATCGAGCTGCAAGGTCAAATACTGGCAACAAAGCTGTGACAAAGTCAGAAAGCAGGAGGGTGGATGGGCATATTTACCTTGCTGGTCAACTTCAAAGAGGCCAGTAAGCCCACCCCTCAGCCTTTTTAACAGCCTAAACCAGACTAGCTTTTAACAGGCCAGCCATCTCTCCGTCTATTCTTCCTTCTACACCAATCAGTAAGCACTTACACCTGCATACATGGAGGTATCCATACTACTGACCACTCCCCGTTTCATGATTTCAACAGTCAAGGCTCCCTTTCCTTAAAGTTCTAGGGACCTGCCATTAATGTTATCACCAGACAGGAAATCAGGTAAAATCTGCAACAGAGATATAGCAATAAAAATGGAAGTAGTCCTTTGCAACTCTGCTTAAAAAATGTTTTCTTATTGCTGTTTTTGTCAACACTGTCACTGGGACAGTGAGTAGAATCTTCCAATACAGTAGAAAAAAAATAGTTTTAGTTGAAGAATCACTATACGACTTTGCAGCAAAGATGTAACGTTTTCATAAATACAGTACATGTTGTTAGATGGGTCAATACACTAGCTTAGTGGTTAGAATTTCAGATATCCTAAGTTGGGTCCATACTAGGGTAGGATCTGTACTGAAGTATGTGTGTTTTCACAATATTTTCAAGGCTAATATGTAGGTACTCCAGTTTCCCTCTCAGGAACACTGGTCGGTTAATTGGCTTCTGCCAAGTTTACTTGTGGACTTCATATAAAAGAGAGTCTAAATCACCATTTGCAATATGCCAATTAAAGTTCTAGGCTATAATGATTTGTCTGTCTCGCATTCAGAAGACATTGATTAATGACTGCTTCAAGTGAAAATAAAACTTCACAACTGCAAACAATTATGGAAAAGAAAGTGGAGATTATGAAACTAACCTAAGGTCCTACAAGCAAAATTTACCTTTTTTTTTTGTTTCCTCCCACCATTCTCTGTATTTATTGTTACATTTTTCAGCTTTGATGCTGGCTGGGACCTCCTGATCCTCAGCCTAAATGTTCTTTTTCTGAAATCTTAAACGTTGCAAATTTTGTCAGCGTACAAGCTAGGCGTTTTTTTTCCTAATTGATGTTTGAAATATTAAACAATATCTACTGTACATAGATTAAATGTGTAAGTGTTCCTGTTTTGAAAACCAAGCCCACATAATAACCTAATAACACAAATCACATTCCACAAATTTTGTAAACATTGTGGTGTTTTTAGCAATAAATTGATGCAAGATGGATTTTAAGTTTTATTTATGTATTATAGTACCTTCAGCTACAAGCTTAGAACACATGGGAGCTGGATCAATTACTTCATAAATGCCTGAATGTACTGTGAGAAGACTAGAAAGCTCTCAATGATCCAGTTTATCGTCATGCAACCGTGCCATTCTGTTTTCCTGGGGCAATGACTTCTGGGAAGTAAAATAAACATAGAAGCAAATACTGTAACTTTGTAAAGTAAGGGATACATTTATAGCGGGATGAATGCACTCAAATTATATTTATGTTAAAAAAAGTACACTTCAAAAATACTCCCTGTAGCAAAGAGAGACAGAAAATGAATTCCACTTTTGCTAATTGATTAAGACAGTGTTGGATAAAATATGTCTAAACAAAGTTTAGCTTGCTTTCTATTCTGCTCTTAGGTACTGGGCAGAATTCTAAAAGTTTAGCTTGCTTTCTATTCTGCTCTTAGGTACTGGGCAGAATTCTAAAAGTTTAGCTTGCTTTCTATTCTGCTCTTAGGTACTGGGCAGAATAGAAAATCAGTGAAAAGAGTGACCAAAAAAAAGTTGAAAAAATATTTTAAAAATGTAAACAAATAGTTAAAATATACATACCCCAGTATATATTTTACAGAAAAGAGAAAAAAAACAATGGGGCAGAGCTAGCAGTGGCAGCTTGCTCCACCCAACTGTTTCCTATTGGCCGGCACCTGCTAGAGTCTTCTAGCAGGTCCCTGCCAATGAATGACGACTGGGTGAAGCCCGCCGTGACATACTGGCCGGCTCCGCCCAGTTGTTATTGATTAATGACAGATTAGCATCCCAAAGTAATTCGGGGATCCTGATCTGTCATTACACCTGGGCGGAGCGAGCTGTGAGTTCACGGCTGGCTCTGCCCAGCTGTCATTTGCGGGGCAAACGGCTGGCTGTTCGGCAGGCCATTCTCCCCACTTAGGCTCAGTTGACCCGAAGCATAAGCCTTCAGCTCGGCTTAGCCTCTCAGCTGCCTTCGGCTGCTGTACAGGCTATTGTGAATAGCCTGTACAGCAGCACTTTGGGTTTGACTGAACCGAAGGGCTCCAGCGGCCGAAGAGAGCCGCAGGTTCAACTAAAGCTACAGCTGGATCCTTCGGCTCTTTAGTGAATAACCCCCTTAGACCCACTTCCTGTCTTGCAATCAACAGTTTACCACACAGGAAGTAAGGAGACAACCAGGGATACAAACAAAAATAAATATCTGATGTGGGTTTAGCCTTCTTCTAATCTACTAAAGAAAATAATTTGTATTTCTGTCTGTGTTTCTGTGGAGATTTCCCCTCACTTCATGTCTTGTAAAACGTCAACAGGACAGGAAGTGAGGAGAAAGCTCCTAAAGCTCCTAGAGCAGTAAAAACCTTAAATGGGTTTTAACCCTTCCAGTCTACCCAAAACTAGGTAAATTATTTTGGCTGGACATCACTTACATTTTTACTTTAAACTTTTACTTTAACGTTAAAAAAAAGCCAAAACATGTTTCCACTTTGAATAGAGAGCTGAGGGACACCTGTCAGGTTTCACTGCTGTTTGTAGAAATATTTACCCTCGTCATTTGTCCAGATAACCACTGACACTGACCAAATTTAAAAACAATTCAAAAACTATTTTTTCTTCCCCAGAAGAATGGAAATCGTCCCATGAGGATACTTGTTCAGAGACAACCCTCACTTTGGAATGATTATCTCTCACTTCCTGTTAAACACAAAACAAGGCTCTTAACCGATTCCCCACATTCCAAAAAAATTGGAAACAAAATACTCAAGAAATGGTTTCAGATATACTTTTACCAAACAACATTAATTGAGACAATTATGGTGCTCAAGAAGGTGTACGCCAACAGTACCAAAAATGTCTCAATAAATGTTTGTTCACTAAAATTTGGTGAATACAAATCCTATCACAGAGTTTCCACATCCCCACTATATAGACAATTTTTCACAATGCTTCTGGGACATTTAAGGCACGCACAAAATTGTCAGCATTTAAAAAACAATTATTCCCAGTGTTAAAATATTAAAAAAATTATATATACAGTTCCTTGTTCCAGCACAGCCTCACCCCAATCAAATAGTTAATACTATCATATTGTTACATTTTACATATCTCAAATGTAAGTAGGGGAGGCAAAATAAAGGAGCCCAACACATTTTGTGAACAAGTTCACTTATTCAGAGGCAGAGTGGACATTTATGGTATACAAATATAAACATAGAGATATAAATATATTTGCTTACCATAGACATCCACCAGTTATTATTATTAGTTGCATTAATTATTAAGGATATGAACAAAACAAACTGTTTTTGAATACATGCACATACAAAATGTTAAGTGCTTAGTAAATATAATACAAGTCTCATTCGCACTAGCAGCATGTAGGTATATTTTTTCGATATTAACTAAACTAAGTGTACAATAATTATTACATCTACATGCTTCTATGTGTAATACATTTTCTGCATTGCACAAAGCAGCAAGTACACGTTTTTTTGGTCAGCCTGTTTTGTAGAAAAAGCATGTAAATTGGAGCAGAAGATGGAGTTCAGATTTGATTGGATTTTGGGAAATATAGAAAAAAAGATGTGTGTGTGTGCACCAATGCATAAAAAGTGCATACATGTTATAGGTAGAGTACCCTATTTATAAAATAGAAGGATAATAGAGATTACAGCAGAATTTCCTGCCACAGAATTAGTACTACAGAAGATTAAGGGAATCATAGGAAATCTGAACTATTCTTTTTGGTTTTATACCAAATTTTCATTTTGAAACAATATAAAAATGTTTATGCTTGTGCAATAAATATAAAAAAAATACTGAATTTGTGGTCGAATAAGACTAATTACTGTAAAGTGTCTCAAGGTTTTAATTTATATATATGACTTAACACATTCATTTTGCAGTATACTATGGAGGAGAACAATGAAATATATGTTGGTGACAATGCTGACATATGCAGTGAAACATAACATGAGATGTCCAAATCACAGGAAACACATGGGAGAATGTATAATTATGTTCCAAGCCAGAAATAATAATAATCATGAAGTGGCAGAAAGATTCCTGGAAGATCCATGATACTTGTCCTGCTGTATGTCACTTACTTGTATGGATGGTCCAGTCCTGGCATCCACAACTGCTTGCAGCTTCAGGCCATATAGCGGGATTGTGTCTGAAAATGATCATTAATAGAAGCATTAAAGTTCACATTCTAAACAACAGTGCTACCTTATCCAAAACACAAGAAGTTAGCCAGTCTAATAATTGTAGCTATTTATTTATATATCTCAAAAATAGCTATTAGTATTAATTCTGAAGTTAAATCTGCCTAGATTTTCCTTTACCTGGTTCCTGGATGTGGGTCTCTGTGCCTCTCTATGGAATACAGGCAGACCATGGCTTGTGGGAGGGGCCAACAGGGTGATGTAAATAAGGTGCTAAAACCATCATAGCAACCTGCCTCAGTACTCCTCTCAGTCCTGATGCAAGCAGTAGGTTGAGTCTTGGAAGGAGCTATGCAAACATCAAAATCCCCCCATGGGTTAATGTCACTCTGGAGAAGTGGGCACTTAGGCAGGCTGCATTTGTATTCAGACCACCTTGGCTAATGCACATATGTGATGCTGAGCCTCCATGATTGAAAGAACTGAAATGCAATATGAAAAGGCAAAGTCAGGTACAATAATGCTGGGAAGGAAAGATCTAAATGATGCTCCAGCTAGGAAATGAGGTGAGCTCTATCTGATTTGCTGCAGCTTGTAATGCACATTTTGAGAAGCACATAGGGAAATCAGAATTTTAAGCATTTTCAATCCATGAGAGGAGCCTGTGCAACTGTGCAATACTACAGGGAAGGCTGGAGTCAGTGGCGTAACCATCGCCATAGCGACCCAGTGGCCACTATGGGGTCCAGGGCACAGGGGGGCCCGGCCAGGACATCCCCCTGTGCCGTGCAGGCTGCCTGGGTCGTTATAGCATCTCAGGCTGCTGGCTGTCACTGGCGGCTGTGAGGAGGAACGTGTCACTGTTAGATCACCGACAACCTGTCAGTGATCTGTGCAGAGGCGCGTTTCTCCTCACAGCCACTGCTGAGTTAGTGATAGCCAACGGCTGTGAAGGAGGAAGGCTGGGCCTGGTGTCAGAAGCAGAGGAGGAGGCGGGCCCGGCGATGGAAGACGAAGCGGACAGGTAAGAGGTGTGCAGCCCACCTGAGACCCTGCAGAGCCCACCTTAGAGAGTCCATGGGCTGCTCTGCAGGGTCACTCTCAGGTGGGCTCTTTGGGATCTCAGGTGGACTCTGCAAGGGCATAACTAGAAATCACAGGGCCCCATACAAAATTTTGCTATGGGGCCCTGTGATTTTTAATTACACCCCTGGCTGAAGTTCAGCTTTAAGTTCTTCTAATTTACTTGCAAAATGAAAGCTTTATACTGAAGATAAGCAATTGATATAAATTGAATGATACTTTAGTAAATCTCTGCATTGATGCTCCAAGGATCGCTCTTTTTTCTGATAGGTGTTGTATGCAAGTCTTATAGGCATGCATGTAGACCAGGGGTCTCAAACTCAATTCACTTGGGGGCCACTGGACATTTGTTTCCCCCCTTTGGGGCCACTTGCCAAATTTCATACTTCAAAATAAAATTTAACTATATCCGGTACTACTGTTAATGTCTGTGTGTGTTTATAATGTCAGTATTTATGTTTGTGGTGATTTCTTTGTATGCAATGTCATGTTTGTGATGTTTTGTGTGTACTGTCAGCATTTCTGTGAGTGATGTCGCTATGTGTGTTAATGTTTTTGTGTGTGTTGTATCACTATGTATACATGTGTATATGTGTGTGCAGTGTCAGTATGTGTGTGGTTTTTCCTACAGGTTTTTTTTTTAAATATTAAATGTTTATTATTATAAATTAATAGACATTTACACAGTTATTGAACCATCCCGTACACTTCGGGTGTTACCATCACTTATATAACATACACATATTGCTATACTTCTTCAATTAATTACATCCTTCCTGTCTCCCTATTTGTTAACCAAATACAAGAGCCTATGTGTTTTCCTACAGGTTTTAATTAGGGATGCACCGATACT
The DNA here is from genome assembly GCF_000935625.1 of Nanorana parkeri. Lineage (NCBI taxonomy): Eukaryota > Metazoa > Chordata > Amphibia > Anura > Dicroglossidae > Nanorana > Nanorana parkeri. The sequence goes on from NW_017306513.1 coordinate 731,269, forward strand.
TTTCAGATACCAGTGCAGATACTTGGCATTTTCATGACTGGCGCTCCTCCACTGTCCTGAAATCATTAGTCTGTATTGTTTTAGAAAAACTGTCACATGACAATAAACCAAAATATATCAGTACTTGTACTTGCAAAACTAGTATCGGTACATCCCTTTATTTATATTTATTTAAAAAAAAAAAATAATACATTAAAACAGAGATGTACAAATCCCAGGAGCTCCGTGTGCTCCTTACAAATGACAGCTGCCTCCTAACTTTAGAATTTGTCTCTAGTCTAGTCTTGGAGCTTGAAAAGTATATGTACTTGTACTGAGTATGGTACTTGGTATCGGTGCATCCCTAGTTTTAATTTTAATCATAGAGAACCAACAGATTCACACATTCGCTCACACATAAACAGAAATACACACACATAGAAATACGCACACACATAGAAATACACACACGATCATACGCCCACAAACAAACGCACACTAATATACATACACACACACAATAAGGCCCCATTCACACCTGTTTAGGTGCAATTAGGGATTCCTGTGTCAGCAATTTGGGTTTTCCTTTAGCAGGAATCCCTAATCTGGCGTTTACAAACGGCAGCTGTCACTCATTCAAGTTAATGATCGGGGGAGACAGCCGATACATGTAAACACCTGCACATAGCATGTAATGGTATGTGATATGATTATGTAGTGCTCACCCCCCCAATGGAGCCGCCAGAACCCTAAGGGTATTTCTGTCCCCAAGCCAAAATGTTCCACCTAAAAAGGATCCACAGCACGCCAACACACCTTAGAGAGTTTTGTACACAGCTTTACTAAGCAACTAATATACTGTATATTCGTCCAGCATTGCATAAAGGAAACACAATCATTGAAGAAACAGTGTCCAGCAGTATACATTGGGTATTCATACACTAAACAGCTGCTGCTATCTGTATACTGAGATATGCAGTACTGAACTATCTCAGATGTAGGGATGCACCGATATATCGGCCGCCGAAACATATCGGCCGAAAATGGCACTTTTGGCTAAATGCCGAAAGTGCCATTTTCCTGCCGATACATCGGCGCATCCCAGGTTTCTTTCCTCCCCGCTGGGCGCTGCTCTGTGTCCCAGCGGGGAGAAGAGAAACTGACAGCCGGCCGAGCGCTGCGAGCGGCCGGTGTCTCTCCTCCCACGCTGCTCGGCCGCCTATAACAGTGCGGCAGAGCGGTGTGTGGACGGAGACAGCGCTGTCACAGGAGGCTGAGCTCCCCTCCCGCACCGCTCGCTCAGCCTCCTGTGACCGTGTGTCAGAGAGGAGAGAAAACACTCAGCGATCAGTGATCACTGAGTGTTTGTAGACAATTGAGGATATGTTATGTTGACTATATCCTCAGTTATGAATGAATGGGAAGTGATCTATATCCCCGTCTGTTCATTCATAATTGTAGTTATAGTAAACATACTATATTCTCAATTTATCAATGAGCAGGAACACTCAGAGGTTTCGCCCTGACAATTTTTTTATTTCGGTCTCGTTTCGGTTTTTACATTTCTATTTCGGTGCACCTCTACTCAGATGTTATCTTTGTCTTTGAATACTTGATTGCTAATGTCTCTGTCCCAATTCATCTCCAATTCTTTATACTACTGATCAGTAGCAATAGTCTAGGCTAGCCATCGCTGGGGCCCATACTGTGTTGCTGTAAAGTGAAATTAGCAGAAATAACACGAATGGCCAGAGGCCTCTCACCACTTCCAGGGTAAGTCTTGCAGCTGTGATTTCCGTCAGCAAGAGACGGACGTTCCTTTTCTCTCAAGCCGGCATCCTTGCTGGTCTTGAAGTCATCCGCTGTAACTTTCTGAAGAACTTTCTTGGTGAATGCCTCTAGGCCTCCCGTGGTTTGCTGGGCCTTTACTGATCTCTCACTGTGCAGACTCTGCCATTCGTCCAGGCTGCAATATCCTGGCTGTATAGGTGACGCTGTGCCCCACAAAAGCGATTGTCCAAACGATACTGATTGTCGCAAACCAGACAGAAGTCCCTCTACCCAAATAGTCTTCAGTCCGCTTACACTCTCCAAGACAGGCTTACACAGGATCTAAGGCTCCTCTGTGTCAGTGGCAGCCACATAGATCTGTGTCCTTCACTGGGTTCTCCCGGACTGAGCGCGCTCAGCAACTCCAGCCCAGAATCACCTCTCCTCTGACTACACAGCCTCCTGGAAATTGCAGTCTTAACAGTCTCACACAGCACGACTTGTCCCAGACTCTGCACTACAACGCCCACAAATCTCTGCATCACAGGCTGCACAAGGTCAGTTAACTATTAACAAGCAGAATGCTAGCAATTTTGGTAGCAATTTATATATAGGGGGCTATAATTACATGAGGTTAGGAATCAATCATTATCCCTGGATGCATCGATCAATGCGTCCAGGGAGAGTGATTGTTTTATAACCTCATGTAATCATATCACATACCATTAAATGCAGTGTGCAGGCATTTACATGCAGCAGCTGTTACCTGTTCATTCATTTAAACAGGTGGCAGTTGCTGCTTGTAAACGCCAGATTAGGGATTCCTGCTGAAGGAAAATGCAAGTTCCTGACGCGTGAATCCCAAATTGCACCTAAACGTATAGGTGTGAACGGGGCTTAATACACACACAACCCCCCCGCACACACACACCCCACGTTCCCTGACCTCCACCCACAATAATACAATCCCCACGTTCACTGCATACACCAAGGGTAGCCAAACTTCAGCCCTCCAGATGTGGTGAAAGTACAAATCCCAGCATGTCTCTGCCTCTAGAAGTCATCCCTGCAGCTGTCAGAATCTTGCAATGCCTCTTGGGATTTGTAGTTTCACAGTAGACAGTAGTAAATAGAAAAGCATTCTTACCACACCAATGTTGTACCTGCCTGGGCTCTCACCAGCAGATTGGAACATACCCACCAGAAATCTGATGTAACGGGCAATTTTGACACACCATGGAATAGGGACCGAAAGGCTTTGATTACAAAACTTCATGATGAAAATAGCCGTGACATTTCAGCTCCCATAGCTCTTCTTCAGGCTGTAAGTAAATTGTTGAATTGATTGGGTGGTCTGATTTTTCAGCACATTAGCCTACATAAATATAAAAATACAGCATATTACAAAAGGTCTATCACACTCATTAATCATTTCCATCAAAGTAGAAATAATTCAGCTAATATATTATGATACCATATAGTTCTTTATACCAAAATGTAAACCTTTATTCTTAATTCTATGATATAACACATTAAACTTATAAAATCATTTATTTCTTTATTTATATAGTACCAACAATTTTACACAGTATGCTTTACATTCAAATCAATCCCTGCCCTCAAGGAGCTTACAGTCTAATGTCCCTAACCTATGCTAATTCTGATTTAGACAGAAGCCAATTAACCTTCCAGCATGTATTTGGAATGTGGGAGGAAACCGGTGTACCTGGAGGAAGCCCACATAAGCACAGGGAAAACATGCAAACTCTTTGCAGATAGTGTCCTCACTGGAATGCAAATCAGGGACCCTCAGTGCTGCAAGGCAGAAGTGCTAACCACTAAAAAAAAATGACTCTGCTTTCTATCTAGATCTAGATCTAGAATAATTTTTATATTAGTGATACTTTATCAACTGATGACAACAATGCTTCAGATGTGTCATTCTCAATGTATTCCCAGTGTGTGCACTGGGCAGTCCCCTGCTTGGGGTTCATGTGCACCGCACACACTGTACACACTGGTGATATGCCACTGGCTCTGCCACCCATAAACAGCCAGATTCTTGTCTGATTGTTATTCAGAAGGAGGCAAGATTATATGATGGTCCTATAAAGACAATGTTTAAATGCAGGGTAAAGCACAGGCAGTTGAACATTCTTGCATCTTAACAAATTAACAATCCAAGGTTAGTTGGATTGACTTACAACAAGGGAAGAGGCTGTTTTCCCTGCAACTTTTACCAAACCAAACATGTCCTTTAAATTCATCTCACTTGTAATTGGGTATTCAAACAATGTACCTTAAAGTGTATTTCTACTTTTGCAGACAAATTTGAGAAAAGCCCACTATATGTTTGTTATGTGTTCTATTCACACAGCATAACGGGGGAGGAGGGGGGGCGGAAGGGAATGTTAAATATATATATTTTTACCTTCTAGATGTTTCTTTGGTGAAGGCCTTTGTGCAGATTCCAGGCAACTCTGAGCAGTTTGAAGGTGAAAGTAGAGGGACAGACTGAGCTTCCTCTCATTAACATTCAATGCTTCTAAAAGGTGCCCATACACTGTACGATTCTCGTACGAGAATCGCGGGAAATCCCGCGATCGTACGAGAATTGTACAGTGTATGGAAGGCGTGCGGCCGTTTCTACTGTACGGTCGCACGTCTTCCATCGAACAAGCAGGCTGGAAAACCCGTCGGGAATCGTACGATTCTCGGCGAGTGAGTGGCCTGCTTGTTCGACAACTGACGAACGGGCCGGTGTGCGCACACGCACACTGCCCGTTTGCCGTCCTTGCAAGCCCGCCCCTCATTGCAGTCATTGCAAGCCCGCCCCTCAAGGGGGCGGGCTTGCGATGATCGCAAGTACGATCTGCCTGTCCAAGATGGGCAGATCGTACGTTTTTTAAAGTACTTTACAACCATCGCAAGACTAAGGTCTTGCGATGGTTGTAAAGTGTATGGCCATCTTAAGTCTTTAATTCCTGTGTAAGGACATGTTAGAATGTTCAAATCTAATTTACAGCTGGTAATTAAATCTGCCAGCACAGTGCAGACGGGGTTAATTATAGTAAACACAACTTCTTACAGCCCCCTCCTTAAAGCAGAACTCCGGGGAAATTTTTTCTTAAAGTACACTTAAACCTTCAGAGTTTTTTTGCCTACATCTACTGCTAGCAAGCAGTAGATATATTGAAAAACATTTTGAAAAAAAGTTACCAAAAAGGTAATTACTTACGTGTGTCACCGCTCCCGTCCGAAGTTCTGAAGATTTCTTGGGCGGCCACGAAGGATCATGGGGCGGGCGCATGCGCAGTAGAGAGCTTCGGCCGGAAGAGGAGGAGAGACACAGGGCAAGACAATGCAGGCAGCCCGTCAGCGTGCACCCGCACAGACACCGTTGGACACAGAAGAGACAGCGGTCTGCGCTGGATCAGAGACCAGCACCATCGCTGGAGGGATTGCTGAATACAAGTGGAAGGAAGAAGATGATCAGATCAAGAAGCATAATTTAAGGTAAGTCCTTGCAGTAGCATGGGGGGGGGGTGACTTTAATGTCACATTAACCCTTGCATTGGGGTAGAGACACTGGAGGGACCGGTCTATGTTATTTTTGCACCTAGACAAAAACAAGCACTTAACCCTTGCAGTGCAGGTGTAGCCCCACTGCAAGGGTTAAGAAACATTTTGCCTGGAGTTCTTCTTTAACATTACATAGGGGGGAAGGCTAGGTAGGATTTTTAAACAGGTAAAATACACTACAAAATGTAAGTAGCAATTAGTGTATTTTTTTAAGCTGTACTATGTGAATGAGAACATGTAACAAATATAAAATAGATTTCTCAATTTAGCTGCAAAGTTGAAATATGCTTTATCCTTATTCAGGAACATTCACTTTACTAGATGAACAGCCTGTGTTCCATGAGTAAATCCACCCCAATGTTAACTACTGAGCTACTGCATTGCTCCAAAGCTTCGAGAGAATGTGTCCTCCGGAAAAGGGTGCTTGGACATGCAGTAGTTGACTAATTAAATAACGTTCCATGTTTTCTCCCAGCATTGATGAGAGCTCCTGCCTGCATGTTATAAACCCATTCAATTTCCAAGGCTAATTAACTGGAAGGAGCACACAGTTTTTTTCAGTGCTATTCTAATCAACTTTTAGGCCCCTATAACAATTGTATATCGAAAAATACAGGTCAATAAGACTCACTGAGCCCAACAATTGATGGTCCAGTTCCTGTTTTAACATGTGCTAAAACATCAACATAAAGTGCCTATGTTGAAGAAAATTTGAGACATGTGAAAGACAATAAAAACAGAAAAACGCACATTTTAAAAACATTGAAGGAGCAGGGTGGAAAGCAAGGAAGTCAGGAAGGAAGGCAATTTTTCCTCAAAATGAAATGTTAAAATTAAATGACATTTTGAGCGACATTCGCCAAGACTTTGATGGCATCAAATGTTATGATGAGATTTTTTTTGTATGACCGTTCATACAAACATTTTCAAGCTCAAGTCGGGAGAAGCTGCCTCCACACACTCACCAGAAGCAGACAGCTCTGTGTTGCTCTGCTGCCTGCACTTCCTGATCATGTGGGTGAGAGGGGCTGTTATAGAAAACAGTAAGTCCCCCTGCACTCCCCACAGCGTTCCCGGTCCAAATAATAATCGTGGCGCTCGAAGTGACGATCACGGATGGCGCCGTGCACAGCAATCAATGGAAGATAGAAATCACCAGCACTCAGCAAATAAAGTTCAAAGAATAACGTCCATTTATTTGGACCAAACGTCACACATATCGCATAATCCAACGTTTCGGGACCACGCAGGGTCCCTTCATCACGGCAGAGATGTGACTACACAGATGTCACATCTCTGCCCTGATGAAGGGACCCTGCGTGGTCCCGAAACGTTGGATTATGCGATATGTGTGACGTTTGGTCCAAATAAATGGACGTTATTCTTTGAACTTTATTTGCTGAGTGCTGGTGATTTCTATCTTCCAGGGGCTGTTAAAACTCGCTGTATCTCTCCCCAGATGTGCACTGTCACTGTGCAATAGGTGCCTAATAAACCAAAGTCGCTGAGGGAACGTTATTTAATAGGGCCACTGTGTACATAGAAATATACTTGGTGCAGTACCCTGCACTGCGCCAAGTATAGTTTATCAGGTGCACTGTTGCCAAACTGAAAAACGTAGAACAGTAGATTTAAACTGAGCCATTAAAAAAATGGTCTTGCTCTCCTATGGGGTTATCACACGCTTCACTGCTGGGCTGAACTACCCAAGTGTGAACAAGCTATTAAGATGACCATACACCTTAAAGTCTGATTGCACAATATGCTTCACAGGTAAAGCTAGGTTTTTTCTATAGATTTTTTTCTATCAGCCTATGGTCAGATGGAAAAAGTGCAACAGATTCCTCCATCTATGCTAATCTGTGTAGATGGAGGAATCTCCCACTGGGCCAAGCTTCAGTATCTTGCTGGTCGGCCCTGCTGGCTGTCAAAATACCCGATCAATGCCTGCATCCAATCACATTGTTCAGGTATTTTGAAAGCCTGCTGGACCGACTAGCAAGATACTGATGCTTGGCCCAGCGGGAGATTCTTCCATCCACACAGTTTAGCATAGATGGAAGAATCTGTTGTACTTTTTCCATCTGAACATAGGCTGCAAAAATCTATAGGTATATGGGCAGCTTTACAATAATTATGTAATGCAGAATCCTGCTTGACTGGATACAAACTGAAGGGCTTTAGGGAGGGAGGCCCTCATTAAAAAATGTTGGCATATATTACAGAGATTGTACAATCGGATTAGAAGGTGCATGGTCAGCTTAGCCATGGATGTAGGGATGGGAATATAGAAAATTAAAAAAAGAAGGGAAAAAGGGAAATGTCATAATTTGTAAGTGTGTTGGTGATAATTAGTGTAAAAAAAAAAAAAGATAATACATTTTAAAAAAATGTACACCTTAACCTACATTAAAGAATAACTCCGGGCAAATAAAATCTTAAGCCTCCTAGACCGGTCCCTTCAGCCTGTCTCCTCCTCCGCTCCAGTGATGGAATGTACTTGGTGTACTCAGATCCTATACATTGTATTGGACGTGATGACTCATCGGACTTCAGACCGCTGAAGCAGAGGGGGAGCAAGGCTGAAGGGACCGGTCTAGGAGCCAGTTGGGGATCATGGTTTGGGTGAGTATATGTCTGTTATTTAAGCTCCCTAGACAAAAACAAGCTCTTAACCCTTGCAGTGCACGGGGTAGTCCCACTGCAAGGGTTAAGCTTTTATTTGCCTGAAGTTATTTCTTAAGGCTCAACTCCAAGGAAATAAGTTTTCCCTTGCAGTTCCCCTGCATTACAAGAGTTAAAGGCTCTTTTTGCCTAGGGGGCAGGAAAAAGTTGTTTTATTTATTGCCTGAAGCCTGCTCCCCTGGAAGTCGGTGCTCTCCTCTTTTCTCCCTCCACTCCTGGTGTGGTCTGTCGCTCTGCATCCTCACATAATGGAGGGCTATGAAGCCTGGCTATGCACGAGTTCAGGTTCAGACCAAACTTCTTCCGAACTTGAGCTCCTCCTAACCCAGAAGGAAGCTCCGCTGCCACACAATCGGCTGCAGCCAGGGAACACCCCACTCACAGCTGCATGCAAGCAAAGGGCTGGGATGCAGTAATTGGCTTTATATGGTCACATGGCTATATTTGGTTAATGACATTTACCTAAAATGCTTATGTTGACATAAAAGATCAATGACATCAGCACAAGAGTCCCACCCCTTTCTTTATGTTGAGTGGCCCCATATCACTTCTGGGTGTGGAAGAGCTCAGGTTTAAACTGGGGTGGGGGTGTAAGAAATTTTCCCCCACTTTCTGTCTCTGTGACAACATATTTACCAGACAGTAAGTTAGGAAAACCTGCAACAGGGATACAGACATCAATAAAAAGCTGACGGGAGAAATTAAGGGAGATCTCCCTAACAAAGTCCTGGTTAGCAGGGGTTTTAACCATTTCCCTTTCTGTCCAAAATAAAAAAATATTTTGCATGCATTTTACCACTGAGCCTGTCAGAGTACATAATGTTCTAGTTATATACAAAGCTAAATGATTATCTGGTGCCCATAGATTGGCCGGTGTTGAGATTTCTTGTTGCATGTAGCTTTCAGCTGTAGAGCTAGTAATAAGAAATCCCAAAGTTGTTGATTTTCTACTGCTGATTGCTCTGCAACAGATGCTTGAATGAGAAAAGTAAAGACAGTTATTGCATTGTTCTAGACAAGAGCATCACTTTGACAGAATACGTTTAACAGTCAATAGAAACCACAGAAAAATGATAGGGGAATATGAGTTATATATTTATACTGTGTGTATAAAGTTTTTTAAACATGCTGCATTCCAAACAATTGGCTCAATCCACAAAGCTTTAACACCAGGATAATGATCTTTATTTTAGCCAGGTGACTGTGTTTTTCCAATCTCATTGGCTGCAACTGAAAACAACTGTCAATTTTTGGAAAATAAGGATCCTTATTCCGGTGTTTTTTGCATTGGTAATGGAGTCTTGTGTGAGTTTCAGTTCTTCTATGATCTCAGAACAAAACAAAAAAATTTACAAAAAAAAAAGCTGCATGTAACTTTTCATTCTGGGATGGGGTTAACTAATGGAATAGAGATGGTCCACATAGCAAAATGAATGTCCACTTAGCCTAATGAAAAAGATGTTCCCTCTTAAAACCCAATCATGAGCGAGGGAAATAAAAAAAAAAAAAGATTTTTGCTTGCAAGTCATTGCATGCTGCAGGGCTCATTCACACCATGGGGTTGTGCTAAGTGCACACTATCGCACAGTGCACCTAGTGTGCGCTTGGTGTGTTGCCTTTCATTTGAATGGCACCCAATGCACCTCCCATTAACTTTTACTAAGCTTAGTGAATAAGGTGAAGCTGAGTTACCTATGAGCCTATTCGCACTAGCGTTGTGCCAAGTGCATGTTACCATGTGTTTAGCACATGCTAACGCACAGTATGCCTAGCATGCAGTGTAATTTCAATGGCACCCCAACACACCTCCTGGCAGTAGCACTGCGCAACGCCTTGTACTGCAATACCGTGTGTTGCGGTGTGAAAAAGTAGTGCACTGTGCGATAGTGTGCGCTAAACACATGGTAATATGCACTTAGCACAATGCTAGTGTAAATGGGCCCATAGGTAGCTCAGTTTCACCTTATTCACTAAGCTTAGTGAACCTTCATTTAGCTGAATGAACATTCACTGTTCTTTGTTAACGGTCCCTTCCCTTTAGTGGCTTAACCCTAACATTTCAAGTCGGTGCTCTGAATGAAGAGAGGTTAAAAGGTGGACCAGTGCCATTTATGAGAGGGTTATGCAAACCCTGTTCCTATCATTAATTTTCTACAGGAATTCGGTTCATCCTTTTCCCCTTTAGCTGGCAGGGCTGCACTTAATTGTCCTGTTGTCAGCCAGAAATGTCTCTAATGCCTATGAGGATCTCTGCTTTGTATCTTTTGCAGTGACAAGGTCTGCCCATACAGCATTAATAACACCAGCTAGCTGATATGTCAATGCATCAATGTGAAAACAAGCTCTGAGGGAGTTGGGGTGAAATCTCTACAAAGCTGATGTTCAGCACATCACCCTGTCACCCTCTGCTTTAACTCAAAAGAAAGAAAAATTTTTCCTCTAGGAAACTGAAAGGTAAGGTGTAAAATCTGGAAATGATTAGGCTCAGAGAGATCCAGTTGTGTCCAGACAGGCAATGTCTTGACAATCAGACAGGAGCTTCCTCTATAGATAAAACTGGAGGGGATGCGATTCAACATCATCTTCCCCACATGGGAAAGGCTGGGAGGAAGAAGAAAGTGGTTAATAGTGAGGACACCTGTATTCCTTCCAAACCTAAAATGTGTGCGATGATGGCTGGTGGGACATCTTTCATTCCACCATAGGGACAATGCACAATCCATGATTCATGACCACTCACACAATAACCCCACGAGAGTAGCAATACTGACGATTTATAGACCTTCTGTACAGCATCAGAAACTAAAAAGAAAAAAGCCAGATCCACATGTAAGCAAATGCGACCACAACCGACATACATCACCCAGCAGCTGCACGATCCTTACCAGAGACAGTGCTAGCACTACCCATCGTCTGATGTATGGCTGGATATGAGAATCGTACAATTAGATAATGAGGGCAAAAGGTTGTGTAAACTAACATATTTTACCGGCAATGGAATGTTCCATTTAGAATGGGAAAAAAAAGCATCGCAGGTTACAGCATAATTAGTGCTAATTAAAACATGGAACTACTTAAGATAATTTATTATACGAAATTAGTTCTATACTCGTTTTCAGGAAATTGCTAAATTTTGGAAAAGTGCAGCATGGCTTGGGTGTTTGCAGTAGCTGTGCACTGACCTAAAATGTAATGTATGCTTTATAGTAAATAAATACAAGTGTGTATATATAACTTGTATTTGCATTTTTTTCCCTAGAGTAGTGAAAGATTAAATCCCCTGTCGGGCTGTTTTTTTGCCATCTGTGTCTCATTGGTCAGATTTGCCTTCCCTTTTTGTCCTGTAGACACTGCAGGAAGTGAAAGAAATCGTCTCTTGGCTGTAACTATAGAACAAGTGTCCCTATTGAAAGATGTTTTCCTCTATTCAGGTTATAACCCTAAATTCACCATTCACCAGGACAATTAGAGAAAGGGCACATACAGCATTAAAAACCTGACAGCGGTTCTCACCCTTCCCTACCCTATCCAAACATAAGCAACAAAACGTTTGGGGTTTAGATACATTTTAATGGAATACTAACCTACACTAGTATAGTTGCTCAAAGGTTGTTTAGAAATAAACTTACCTGTGAGGTTGAATTACTAAACAAGTTGTTATTTGTAAAATAGATGTGTGTGTGTGTGTGTGTGTGTGTGTGTGTGTGTGTGTGTGTATATATATATTTGTTTTTATTAGGATCTTTGTTATGTGTTTGCTATATCTATCTCAGTCTGTCTATCCCTCCTTTACTATCTATCTATCTATCTATCTATCTATCTATCTATCTATCTATCTATCTATCTTTCTATCTGTCTGTCTATGCATTTGTCTATATTAGTACATTTGTTAAATGTACGATATCTAGCTCAGTCTTTTTAGCTGTCCTTATCTATCTATCTTTCTGTCTATCTATCTGTTATATGATCTATCTATCTATCTATCTATCTATCTATCCATCTATCTATCTATCAGCTTTCATCTATATATTTACCTATATACTTGTCGATGTTAGTATGTTTTTTATTTGGTGTCTATATCTATCTCAGTCTGTCTATCCCTCCTTTACTATCTATCTATCTATCTATCTATATTACAAGCGTTATTATATGGTGTATATATCTATCTAGAAATATATCTAGAAATAAACTTGACTGTGTGAGGTTGAATTACTAAAGAAGTAAGGGCTGTTATCTTTGTAAAGTAAATATTTATATTCTAAGTAAATGAGTTGAAACTATGTTAATCTCCATCATCCAATTCTGTGCAAGCACAAATCCTGTTTAACAGTATTATTATTAGTAGTAGTAGTAGTAGTAGTAGTAGTAGTAGTAGTAGTAGTAGTAGTAGTAGTAATATTTTGATCACTGCTGCTTCATAATCCCAAAACCAAGTACACATTCACTTTCCAACATAAACATTCTCTATTTAGTAAATCTACCCCAATAGTTCCAAAGTAACCATGTATCTTATCAGACTGGAGATATGCATTCAGAGTAACTTTATATACTAATTCACCATCCACTTGAACAGCTTACATTTTGCAGAAGAAGCACAGCTGTAAAAAGCTTTGTACATTGATTCAGCCTAAAGTAAAACTCACACGACCCTGTCATGTTTCACTGCGTGGAATAAAATTGCCATCGTGCCTTTGCAGCAGTGTATCGATTTATAATCGGTTGTTTATCGATAATCGTGGCCATACTTCTACTTATTATAAGGAACATTGGAGGGTAGCTGCTGGCTGCTGATATTGTACAAAGTTGGTAAATAGTATTATGATGAGGTCAGAATACTTGTGTGTATATGATGGGGATATATAGCATTACACAAATCCTAGTTGTAAAACTCTGACATGTTGCATAATTGCAGCTCAGCAAAGAAAAAGAGGGCCCTGGTCTACTGCTGTATTATGGGCCTGTTTCAGTGCCTCCTCTTAGGAGTAATAATTTTAAAAGGGAAGAGTGAATCTACAGAGGTTTGGAGGAGAGGCTAGCACTTAGCGACTTCCTGTTCAATGCATTGTCATGTGCTAGGGCTTGTGGTTCCATAACACCAATAGGAATCCCGTTTGTCAAAATTGCCAGCCTTGCAGTGATATCATACCAAGATGAGCATTATATGTTACAATACATGGGCAGCATCAAAGGCAGGTGACAAAGCCAGGCATACAAAGGTAGTAGTGTTTATATGGCTGGTCCCTTACCTGCACCATTGTCTGACAGACAGCTGTCCTCTATTATGAATTGTATTAGAAGGAAAAGTCCAGACTTTATCTGCAGTCAGTGGTCCGAGACTGGCTAATAGAAGCCATTCAGTCGTGTGCACCTGTATGTCCAGCTGCAGGAAGCTGCTCTCTCTGGCCAGGGGCTATAGACTTCTCTGACTGGGGCCAGGAAATTGCAGCTTCCTCTGTCATTCTCCTTCTTGTCTTCTCCCATCTCTCCGATCTCCAAGGGAGCAACCAGGAACACCCTAATAAGAAGAGAGAGTAGTATGAGCTAGGAGACTCTGTATGAGCTCCATTGACCTCCTCTGCCAACATTCCTGGAAGAAGCAGCTCCAGGCATCATGTATAGCCAATTTTCATGCATTGGAACACAGCAGATACTCACAGATAATTTCTTATAGATACCATTTTACTGAGTGTCAGGTACCTAAAAAAGTTCCAGTGCTTTATTTCCTGTAGAGTCAATGAGGTTGATTGAAAGTTTAGATCACGATCACTATGCAAATAATAGTGAAGCTAAATTAAAGTTCACTATGCAAACTTAACATGCTTTACTCATTAGAAGCACTGAAAAAGCAACCAAGAATTTGGATAGGACCATCACGATTTGGTTACAATTATTTTACTGGAACAAAACAAAATTACACAAAAAGTACAAATGAATCATTTTTAAAGGCTATTCAGCGAGCCCAAAATCAGCTCAGAGTGAACCCAGAATAAGCTTAGAGGGAACCCAGAATCCGCTTAGAGGGAACCCAGAATTAGTTTAGAGGGAACCCAGAATCAGCTCAGAGCGAACCCAGATTCAACTTAGAGGGAACCCAGAATCAGCTCAGCCTCAGAGCAACCCAGATTCAGTTTAGAATGAACCCAGAATCCGCTTAGAGGGAACCCAGCCCGATTCTGCTTAGAGGGAACCAGAATCCGCTTAATGGGATCCCAGAATCAGCTCAGAGCGAACACAGATTCAGTTTAGAGGGAAAACAGATTCAGCTTAGAGGGAACCCAGAATCAGTTTAGAGCGAATCTAGATTGGCTGGTATAGAACGTTCAGTCGGCTATGCACTGTGTTCGATACACGCGTCCCTGTTTGCGATATGCCACGCACAATTCAACCGATGTGAATGTAATCCAACAATTTGCTGAAACTTAAATAAATTTGTAGCCCAGATCAGCCACATGAAATGGCTGAGGTAAAGCTACAGAAGAAAACTTATGTTGTATATAGATAAGAGGGTACAGAGAGCCTCCATCTGTCTTTCATTTCCTCCATTGATCAAATGAGATGCCTAGCCTCAGGTTGGCAGATTAAAGTCTGATAAATTGCTTCCACTAAAAATCTTTCTGAATCTATCAAACCATCCAGCGATCATAATGATTCCATCTGTATGTTACCATTCATTTATCTATCTATTCTTATTATTATTATTATTATTATTATTATTATTATTATTATTATT
>NW_017306513.1:746235-769613 GCF_000935625.1 Nanorana parkeri
ACCTCCTTCTAAAAATTGTTAGTTGCATGGCTGTGTCTGGCCTCAATATTTTGATTCCTTTGACCTTTATCAAGCATGCAGCAATTAAGCCAAAAACAAGTCAGAACTCCTGATCTGACTACTTGTAATAGGTTGTGACTCAGTATTTATTGAATCCAATGACTCAATGTTACAGCCAGGCAGTAATTTTAAGAAGAAAATTTTAATGGTAGCCTCCATTATTTAATTTTTTCATAGATTCCTTAAATTATGGACAACTGTGTGTGAGGCCAATCATTTGTATTATTATTATTATTATTATTCGTAGTTGTGTTTGGCAGCTGGCACAGCAGTACATGCCGGGGGGCTGACCCTTTGCCTGCTTTGGAATTTAGACTACAGTGATAACATGGAAATCAGTTAATCCAAAGGGAAGGAAATGGAAAGTGATTTAAAATAAACCTGCAAGTGACCCCGCGGTGAAATCTTACACCTGTATCTATTTTACCTGATTGTTTTTTCTAGTTAAATCAGATTGGCAGTCTCCCCATCTGGAACTGCTTTCATCTCGTGTATTTTTTTTTCCGGACTATCAAGGAAGACAAAGAGTTAAATTCATCAACTTAATATTTTACTGATTATAAAGAGCTGGCGGAGGGGAGGATGTGGAGAGTAATCTTTGACTGCCTTTTAAACTTCTTGTAGGAATTAAAGCAAGCTCCTCAATCACCTCTGCTTCTCCAGTTTCTCAGGGGGTTACTATGGGCTCCGCAGGAAACTAACAGGGCCAGTGATTAGGAGGATCCCCATCATTCCTCCAAGTCCAGAGCACATAGCGATTTGCTGGGAAGCGCCGATATTTCTTTAATCACAGCCACTAATGAGCCCCTGGAATGTGGCTGGGGCTGAGTTATGAACAGTAGAGCCTGAAGGGACACTGTTGCCCAGAGCAACCAATCAGGCTGCTTTCGTTAATATCTGCACAGGGTACCAGCTACAAGGCATCTATTGAGTTGCTATGGGCAACATCATCATCTCTCGTCAGTTTTCCCAATCTGGCTACTGTGCAGTCTCCTTTTTTTTTTTTCTATGCTGGACAAGAAAGTGAGGTCAAACACAGGAGGAAGAGATAGAAAAACTGTCAACGGTTCTCAGCGCAGCACAAAGGTGGCAGCTATTTCCAGACTTTTATCTTGCATGAAGAAATAACCTGTATGTTTGCACAGTGTGATCCCAAGGCGCCCTCGAACCCATCCTCACCACCTTCAACAAACAGAAGAGATAGTTACACCTGACCTCAACCCTCCTGCATGACAATGCTCCATCTGCAAGACTTAACAGGACTGGCTCTCCATCCAAACTCTAATCCCCGCTAAGAGACAGTGACAACATTCTATTTTGAATTAAATATTAGCTTTTCTTAATCCCCTTTATTTAAAGGATGAGGTTGCAGTAAATACAAAGCTTGCTTTTAATGCACTCCGAATCTCCCACAGGATTGTATATACATGTCCAGCAAGCCCTTCAAACTAGCTGATCAGAAGTCGTGTGTTTGTGTGTGGCCCTCAGCGTTTGATAAATATTTTCTTCCACCATAGAGTCAAGCAGTCACATTAATACCGACAGAAAATACACAGCTAGCATGTTTACACTTTAAGCAGCAAACTTCTCTTTTTTTTCTGAATCCTAGGACATGCTAAGTGCATTCGTTTACATCTGAACTGTTCTAGTTAGGGCTCTAGAGCTCCTTCCTATTAATGGGGGTCCCTGAAAAAAAGATTTAAAAAAAAATAATAAAGAGTAGAATTAAACATTCTGAGCGATGCTATGTCAGAAACTTAAGTTCCTTAGGAAGAGATGGCATAAACATTTACTGCAGACGCGTACTTATGACCAAAATAAATCCACATTGAAACTAGACCTCGCCGCTTTGAGATCGCTGCAGTAAACACATTACGCTTTATCTGCATTAGGTGGAATTTAAATGGCATGTAGTAAGGCTTTCCTTTTAGCCTACTGCCCCCCCCCCCCCCCCCCCCCTTTTTTTTTTCTCCATGTGCACTTTAAAGCTAATAAGTTTTCTTTTAGAGTTTTGAGGAACAGTGCTCAGAAAGATGATGGTGCGGTGTGAATGATTGCGGTCCAGTCTTTAATAAATAGCTTATCTGGATGGCAAGGGCTTCTATGTGTCTGATACGCTGGCTGCCCTTTGGGAGGAGGAGGGGGGGGGTTGATGGCTGCAACTCTATCAACAGGCTGGACATGCACAAATAACAGAGCACACAGAAAAAGGGGTTAATTTAGTCCCAAGTCAGTGAAGACTTTGTAATTGAAAATCAATCAACCTGCTGGACTGTTGAGAACAAGGTCAGAGCTCAATGATCAAAGAAAAGAAGGGAGAGTTGGGAAAGAGTAAGGGGGGGAATGTGTATTCAGAGGAGTGTGGAAAATACCGATTTTAGACAGCCTGCTAGATGTGCTGCCAGAAAGAAAATAATAAATGCAGATCGTCAGAGATCTCCTTCACGTCGCCTCGTGTATGCTCATGCATTAACCCTAGCTGTGCCCCCTGCAAGTCATAGAGGGCTGAAATCGAAAAAAAGATGCATTTCCCTGGCAGAACTACTTATTTCCGATGAATAAACTTTAGTAGACCTGTGATTGTGCCAGCCCCCCCTTCTGTGCAGTAACTTGACAGACAAGCTGGTACCCAGACTCTTATCTTTGATTGCATCTTGTCCTGTACAAAGCTATTCCAGATAACGCAATGCTTTTATTGATAGGCTGCCATTGTTTCCTGGACGGGTAGGGCTCCTGTATACAACGCAGCGGCCCCATGTCTGATGGACTGCCCAATTTCCTGGGACCCGGGGATCTCTTTATTGATTCGGATATGCTATATATCAATATATTGATGTTTTATGGGAGTGCTAACGACATGTCTAGCTTGAAGGAGCAGGTAGTGCTGAAGCTGCACAAGTTACAATAGATCATCAATGAGTGAAATAGCTCACTGAATAAGTGAAGACTGATCTGATTTACACTGAGGTATATATCATGTACATGGAATAAACATGTACACAGAACTATACACTTGGCCTGTGATTACAAAGGTGTACTCTTTTTTTATTTTATTATACATATATAATAACATAAATGTATCATACTATCAGTCTGTCTTTATTTCTATCCGTTTATCTATCTACGGTAATCGAGTATCTATAGCTATCTTGTTATCTTTCTATCTATCCGTGCCTTTGCTATCTATTTATTTGTCTGTCTCAGTCTGTCTATCCGTCCATTATCTATCTATCTATTTATCTATCTATCTATCTATCTATCTATCTATCTATCTATCTATCTATCTATTAGTTTATTAGTATGTTTGTTATGTGCTCTACCCAAAAAGGAGGGCACACAGTGGGTGAATAGTTCATATAAATATATATCTAAATCTAATTAATATCTTTTTTTTTGTCCCAGGTTTTTTTTAGAAAACTCATCTCAATTTTCACAAAATATCTATCTATCTATCTATCTATCTATCTATCTATCTATCTATCTATCTATCTATCTATCTATCGTTTATATTAGTATGTTATGTGGCTTCTATATGTATGTCAGTCTGTCTGTCTATCCGTCCATTACTATCTATCTATCTATCTATCTATCTATCTATCTATCTATCTATCTATCTATCTATCTATCTATCTCTATATATATCTGTTATTTATGGTGTCTGTCCATCTATAGCTTAGTACAGCAACCCTTCCTGGATATAAAGCACGCTTTTTTTTATCTTGTGTTCATTTTTCTTTGAAACTTCGCTGATAGTCCGCAAATATGTTTATAAGTTGTGAAGCTCTGGATAAACGTCAGAAAGTTTGTGTCTCTCTGTCTGCATGTTGTTATTGTCCAGAAACTGTAGTAGTTGGAGATTTTTATTTTATTTTTTGTATCCTAAACTAGTCTAAAATGTGTGATAAGACATTTCAAAATAAAGGGAGAAAATAAGACATGGACGTTTTGTCCTTCCTGTAAACGATGGATAAAACTCTTACGGTGTCTGTTAAAAGTGTTCAATTAGATGTTCATATTACTTTATTTTTTTCAAATGTGTACGCTTCAGTAATGATACTATAATATGCAGGTGATATTAAACCACACTAAAAAAATAAGTTTTTACTGTCTACAAAAGACTGTAACTGTAATGTAAACACACTGCATAGTGAAAATAAACTAGGCATGACACGGGAAATATATTTGTGTATTGAAATGAAAAGTTGATTTTCGTTCTGAATGAGAGTGACCAGGATGACCAGCAGTGCTCGAGTCTTCTGGATGTGCTGATCCGTGTTCACTGTTAGCGCCCTCCTCTGACCAGGCCAGCGGACTACTAAGGATATGGCTGAGTATGCAGAATCCCCCCATCTCAGTGCTAGGAAGACTCACAGCAAGTGCTAACAAGGTTTGTATGACTCTAGAATGTACAGATCTTATGGGCACTGCGAGATAGATAGATAGATAGATAGATAGATAGATAGATAGATAGATAGATAATAATAATTATTATTATTATTATTATTATTGTTGTTGTTATTATTATTATTATTGCCATGTGTTTCTAAATTTAAAAATGATATATTAGTAGATAATTGTCTTTAGTCTATTGTATTCTCCAGAATTCCTGTTTCAGTGGAAATAAAAAATCATAGATTCCCTCTTTTGCACGTATTATCTTCCATTTGTTCAGATATTTCCCTCCATTTTTTGTTTTCTTTTTTATTGAGGGCTTTCACCAAATAATATCCTTACCTTAAAAGCATCTTGTTTTTAATTGGTGGGGGCGGGGTGTTGACAATGCTGATTTTATTAATGTTGTTTATACAAATAAAAACTACTTTTGAGGTGTGCTCAGTTTGCAGGTAACCACTTTACCATTTAGAAGGTCTTAAGGGCAAGGATGTGAATGAAAATGAATGCACATGGATCTATAGTCAGTCATAAATTTGTAATTATCCTACTTTGGGTAGGAGACAGAAAGCGAGAAAGATGTAAAAAGCAGCAAGTCTAGAGGTGAAAAAGCAATGAGCCAATAGTGTCTGTAGACAATGCAGGGGAGCAGATTGAAATCCACCTGTTGCATGTTGACTTCTTTGCTGGTCAGCACATAGAGAATTTAGCTGGACTTGGAGCCACCCCGAGGAAAAGCTGTGATATGTGTGTTTATTTTACAAGTTTGGAAGTGTACAAGTCTCCACAGGAGAGGAGCACGTCTCTCGCCTGCAGGAGGGGGGAACTACAGTCTGCCTCTGTGGTTATCAGCCTCTAGATGTTCTATCTACACACAGATAACAGGGGGCAACTGCAGGCACAACTCCCAGTTAACCCATTAAAGTCTGGAAAACTCGGCACCAACTGCCAATGTATTTTAAGAGGTACATGTGTCAGAGATATACAGTTATTTTATATTCTGACATGCAATGTAATGTAGTCAGCATATTGTAAACCTTGTACATGTGAATAGCCATGTCTGATCATTATAAATGCAGGACATGCATATTTCTGGGGTTGATTTACTAAAGGAAGAAAGGTTGTTGAACAAAGTGAATGCCCACTTTGGAAAGTGTAAGTTACTTACTTACTTCGCAAAGTGAATTTTAGTGAGTAAGGGTGTTCACTAATTTCTATCACGTGCTAGCAAAAGTTCTAATTTTTGTATTTTTTCCCCCAAGTGATTGGGTATTTCAAGTTCACCATTTTCTTTTTCTTTTTTTTTAAATAACATTCACTTTCCAAAGTGAACATTCACTTTGGTAGGTGAACAGCCTGTATGTTTTAGTAACTCAACCCCATTGTGCTTTACAGTTCTTTCAAAGACAGTTCCTCGGTTTACTCTTTATTGAGAAGAACAGAGGGTGTATGTGGATAATTGATTTTATCTCGGCAGTTCACCACAAAAGTTGTATACGATGAAACTTCACTGGAAATGTAGCTGTGTTCCCATCAGTCAATCTAAACATGTACAAGCGAAAATCTCTTGCAAAGTATTCAGTATTCAAAGCCAATACAGCGTTGTCCTATAAGCTTAGTACAAATTCGCTTTGCTAAATGAACAGCCTCCACTCCTTTAGTGAATCGACCTCAGAGGCACTAAAAGGGAGTCACTCCAAATGTGTGTATAAAATACCTTCATGAAAATAAGGAACAGCAAGCTTGTAGATATGTCATAAATAAGACTTGCAGGTATGTTTTAATAACAGCTGGACGTTTGTACATACTATAGTACTATGGCTTTGCTATAAGGAGTGAATTTTAGGCTGGCCTATGAAGCTTTTGTTTTAAACACCTACTCCGGCTCAGGGAAATAAAATAAAAATCGGATGTAGATGTTTTGAAGCCAAAACGAATTGCCTGGGCTAGATTCAAATGATTTATTTAGACTGTTTCTTTAAATAGACAACGTGATATGTTTCCACAGCACATCTATATAGATCAGTAATTTAGTAAATTGACTGGAGCCTAATGCATCCTTTATTCTACAAAATAAAACTAAAGTACCGATCCCCTGTGATAAATTAGGGAACAAAGACAAGTTCTGCTTGTCCACGTTGCTATGATGGCAGAGCTCGGTCTGTAGGCAAACAGGTCATATGTTTTGCTCTTACAAAGATGGATGCAGTCTAATCAACTCCAGCCTGGTTTTGTACTCACTGCAATAAGCTGGCTTTATTCACCCAGATCTGACTTTATTAAAATGCCAATAAGGATTGTGTCATCTACAATCCCAAATTACATGTACAACCCAAGCCTTGGGAATTGATCAAAAAGTGACATGATCCCCAACAGGGCTCCTTACCATCCAACAGGAACTTGGAATGCTCTTAGCCTATTTTTTTTCTTCCTTCGTATGTTTCAATTTGCTAATCGTGGGGCTTTATTGATGGGTCTGATACAAGGGAATTATGTAAATACGCTGGTTTAACCCAGCAGAGAGCATCTGTGCCCCTGCCAGTGAGGACTGAAAGTGTTTGGGGCTGCTATTTGTGAGATTTCCATTCATTTCCTATAGAGTATATGGACCAGGTCCCAAGCTTGGAGAGGGAGGAGAATGCAGGGGAGGGCTTGGCTTCTTGTGAGAATTGTTATTTTTCATCAATCACTTGCAATTTGTCTAAGTGGACAGGACAGGACACCAGCAGCCCTGCTGACTGAGGTCACAGTGACAACACAGCAATGGAGAAGAGCAAATTGCGTTTGCTCACAAACTCACAGATCCAAATTACTGCCTGTGCATGCAAGGGGAGAGAAGGAAAGGTCCATGTGACATGGGGGAAATATGAAGGACTTTGACAGGTCTTAAACGGCCTGGCGCCAAGGTCTAAGTCTACAGTCTAAAAATAGCAAGCGGATGATGAGAAGAGATGGGCAAAGATGAAAGCAAAATGAGGAAGAAAAAAGAACATCCGAGGGACAACTCTTTTTAATTTGTGTGCAAGTTAGGATGTTTAGCTAAACTTTATTTTATTGGAAGAGCTGCGTCTCTGGACCAGGGAACTAAAAAATAGCAAATGTATAACTTCAAAGAGACTTTCTGCCGAGCTCAATACATGAATACATCTTCTCTCACACAGTCTAAATATATATACAGCATGTACACACACACACACACACACACACACACACACACCTCTCTCTCTCTCTCTATATATATACGATAGATAGATAGATAGATAGATAGATAGATAGATAGATAGATAGATAGATAGTCATAGGTAAGCGTGCCAAAATTCCACAACGCCCTAAGGTTGTATTTGCTTACTGTAGTCTTACATTGCTGTATTAGCACGACACCTTCAGCCAGAATGGCAATACAAAATATATTGTGATAGGCCCGGTTTCTTTATCCAGTGTATAAATGATACCTTTGGTATATTATCCTTCTGAAAATGTACCGAGAATGGTGGAACTCTTGATACAGTTACCCAAGGAAATACATTTCCTTACCTTGCTGTTATAATAGACAGGTAAACCTATCCAGAGTTTCATTTTACTTTTACTTTAGTTTACACCCAGCAATACATAAAAGCATATTTGTATTTTTTAATGTTGGCATGTATTGGGCCTAAGAGAATAGTCGATTATGGTATTATTATGATGTATCATAGTATGTTTTATAATTTGTAATAAAGCAGATTATATCATTCTGTTCATATGTGTGTACAGTATGGGGACTTATTCACTAAAGGAAGTCATTCACAATACTATGATGTGTTATCTTCAAATGCTCAGTCAGTTTTTGGTAATGTGTATAGATTTTCTTATAGGTGAAACTGGAGGTTTGAAGGTAACACAGGGTAAGGTAAAAATGAATACTTCAAGAAATGATCTCCTTGTTTTTACAGTGTCTACAGTGTTTGAAATGGTTACATTTTTACATTTCCTATTAGACTTTATTATTATCCTATTATTATGTCCTGACCAATATGCATTCTGAAATGTATCAATAAGATGCAACCAGCAGCCAGGTATTATATTTGTTCCCCCAAACCACTATCCAAATGATAGCTGCATTGGTATTGCTTGTTAGAGGTTAGCATTATAATTAATTGCAGGGCGTTGTATATGAAATATATGTGTGCAGGGATGTTATGCTTGTTAAAATTCAAAATATTATACTTGTTATAACACACACATCTGTTGATTTTTATAATGAGATCTAGAGACAGAAACTATAAAAACAATATACATATATGCATATGCTAAGGTATGCACTATTTTGACTGGTATATGACACTGTTGATTGGTACAGTAACCTACAGAATATGAGTGGAGAGTTCAAAGACAGCTCTATGTTATAATACTAATAGATCTATATATATATCCTCTATTTTTAATAAAGCCAACAAAACACCAAACAACATGGACAGTATGGGGGTTTATTATTCTACTATTGGGGGATGAATAGTGACCCGGTTAGGTTAATTCTCCAGCAGCTGATACAGAGTGATTCTTGATAAGAACAAGAAGGCCCCGGCAGCAGCAGCAGATACACAATGCCATGTTGTAAAGTGGCCTTGATTACACTTATAGCTTTGGTCTAATTCTCTGGTGGCGCCGCATGCAGTGACTGCGAGCTGGGGAAAAGTAAGGACAGGTCCAAGGAGAGACATGGGATGACACCCTTGTCTAACAGAGCTGATGCCTATCTCTCCAGTGACACCCTCCCCATATGCTGTCCCTAAAAAGTCTGAGAGTGCCAGACACTGCCTTATCTGCCCCTTACGTGACAGGAGGGACAGGTTTACATTATCAAATAATTCATTTAGAGGAGAAAATGACAAGATATTAAGTAGTGCTCAATCAAGGCGATCGTGTGTTGTCATCTTAACTAGATTATGCTATCATTGCATGTTTGCTGGACAGATGGTCGCTTGGATCCAGCATTTGGATTCTTTGGAAATGAGATTTCACTCCACTGACCATACACACACACATGAAACAGAATTCCAGAGAGGCTTTTTTTTTTTTAAATGTGTTAAACACTCACACACATACACGCATACCATTAACCCAAAGTATGCCAGGGCTGCTTACTAACCTGCTGACCTTCTGCACAGTGGTCCAGCTAGGCGAAGATGGCACATCCCCACGTGACCACTGGAAAAGATAGAAGCCACCTATAGAAATGTATGTATCCTCAGGTACAGTGTTGGCTGTGACACCATTAATCAGTGGTTTAGGATTGCTGTAGCATTGTACTCTGGGGTCATGTAATGAGCTCAGGAGCAGATCAGACAGGGTAGGGCTGTGATCATTTGAAAAAAAAAAAGAAAATCGCCTGACATCCATTTTTTTCCCTTGTGCTCCAGAGTGCAGCATTTGGAGGGCGCTGTTTGAAGATTTTTTGGGTAAATATGAAGTGACAAGAGACGGTTCTTATTGTAAGACGTCAGCAGACTGGCGCCAAGCGGCTCTTTAACAAACTGAACCCCAGTTAATCAGAACAGATCTATAAATGGCCATCTTAAAGAGACACATCACCATTCCGTGTGAATCGTGACAGCTTTCAAAAGGCAAAGGACAAACTAAAGCGCAGGAAAAGAATACAAAGAAGTAAATGTGTACACAGCCAGAGCTTCTATAGGCAGAGCTAGATCTCTCTTTAGACTTTCATAGAGACCCGATGCTCATAATTTACTTAGGTTTATTGATGACCCCCCCTCCTTCCCTTCTGTGGTCTCTGCGCAGATAGCTGGACACACAAGTCCTCCTTTGTTGAGCTAAATAGGAACTTGTAATTATTTCCCCCTAAAGTGTGTCACTCAGCCCTGTGCTAAGACATCATCTTTGTGCTGTGAATCCCTTCCCAGGCTCTGGGGGAGCTGGAAAGCCTGTCCTTTTCACCCTCATCTGGAGCAGAGACACTCTCCAGACTTGTGCTGCTGCTGCTGCCTTATGACTGATGACATGCACATATGTCATTAAAGGAACAGTCCCCCTGTTCCCTCCTGTGTATTTGTAAATCATATCATTCACTAATCCCTCTACAGTTAAAAAAAAAAATCATATACATGTATGACAGAATTCAAGTCCATCACTCACCCAAGTTTTGTCTTATTTTTGTGGATATCCATTGACTTGTGCCTGCTTCCCATGTGGCGAATGCTCTTCTCCTAACTGGACTCAGGGGGGGGCTTGCATTTAAAGCGGTGATGCCCCAGAGCCTTCAAAGCAAGTCTTCTTGCAGTTCCCCCTGCACATTCTTCCAGTTATGTGCCTGTCAGCTGAGTTTTCCTACAAGCACTTGGTGGACGGTGGGCCCCACCTCTATCCATTTTAACATGCATGCTCCTAAAGTCCTAGTTCATTCCAGTCCCTCTCCCATGAGCCGCCTTGGACAAGCTTTTGTTCACCGATTGCCATGTGCCTAGTGGAGGAGCTGCGGAATATAGAGTCACAAGTCAAAACCACGCCTATGGAGATCCACAATTGGTCCAAAAAGCGTAAAATCAGCAATCAAGGGGGCTTGGCTCATTAGCAAGGGGATCAGAGCAGGAAGGACATGTGAGATAGTCACAGTTTTCCAGAGATCACGACAAGATCTAAGCATACACTATGAGCGCCCGGGCTGACACTTCTTCTTCTCCTTGTCCCCCAGTCTCCAGCAAGCTCCAGTAGTAAGGGAAGGAGAGAGAACAGGACTCGGGGAGCGCTGTGAGCTCACTTCTGACATTGCCTGGAACTTTTACACTGGGACTGTTACATTTTACACTGACAGCCCTGCGAGCTACAAAACGCTCCTCGGCGCCCGCCGCTGCTGCACGTTGTCAAGTCTCCTCGCTCCTTTTCCCTCCTGGATATTTGGATGCACCGATGAGAGATCCAGCTTTCTCGGGGACTGCCATGGCTTACCACCCTTTTCACGCTCCCAGACCAGCCGATTTCCCCATGTCTGCATTCCTAGCTGCGACTCAGCCCTCCTTCTTCCCGGCTCTGGCGCTGCCCTCGGCTGCTCTGGGTAAACCCCTCACCGATCCCAGCCTGGCTGGAGCCGCCGAAGCTGGCCTGCACATCTCGGCGCTGGGACACCACCACCAAGCTCATCTGCGCTCACTCAAGTCCCTGGAGCCAGATGAGGAGGTGGAAGACGACCCCAAAGTCAACCTGGAGGCTAAGGAACTGTGGGACCAGTTCCACAAACTGGGCACCGAAATGGTCATCACCAAGTCTGGAAGGTACCGCAAAAAGAGCCCTTGTGTATATCCTTAGAGAGTCAGTGTAGCACTTCATTGAACAAACCCTGATATATAGAAATATATATTACACAAATAGATCCACTCAACTCTTTTAGGCTCAATTCACAAAGCTTTAACAGGAGTATAAGGATCTCTATTTTAACCATGTGACAGCAATTTTTAAATCTCATTGGACTCCGCAGTATATAGCCATCACTTTTTTGTAAATAAGGATCCTTATCCTGGTACGTTTGCTTTGTGAACTTGAGCCTAAAGTATATATACTTATAGAAATGTATATTGCACAAGTAGATACACTCAACTGTTTGTATACATACTTATATGCATTACACATAAGGATACACAGTATATATACTTATATATAGAAATGTATATTACACATAAGGATACACTCCGCTATATACACTTATATATAGGAATATGTATTACACATAAGGATACACTCAGCTATTTGTGGATATATACTTATATAGAGAAATATAAATTACACATAAGGATACACTCAGCTATTTGTTTATATACTTATATATAGAAATCTATACTATACAAATATATACATTGAACTCTTTTTATAGAAATCAGATCCATTACACAAACAGATACACTCACCTCTTTGTATAAATACTAAATTATATAAAGATACACTACACAAATAGATACACTCAACTGTTACATGTATACTGCATCTCCAACAGTGGCATATTAGTGTTGCCTTTTCAGAAATTAAATTTACAATGTAACTTTTGGGATATGGATGTTACATGACAGCCCCCAGTTCTAAGCCTTTGATTACAAACTTTGTTTTACACTGTACTTCAGGAAAAACACAAAGTAGTGCGAAGTAAATGGGCTAATTATTAGAAAGAGAGTTACAAAGAGGTCTGGGTTTATATTGGAAACATACTGGAGACAGATAGACAACAAAGACTGTATGTAGCAGGTTTTCATATCTTAGTTATTTATTTAGGACTATCAGCTTTGACCAGACACACATATATCGCCACCTGACATAAAAATAATGCAGGGCTGTAGTATGTGTCAAATAGAGCACAGCCAACGTATTAGGAATATCACATAGTTTTCCCTTTGAATACCAATCCAAACATTTAGACTAAGGTATTGTTGATATGCGTTCAGTTTTAAATGCACCAGTATTAAGATAGTCGTCCTAAATAATAAAAAAATAATCCATATGGTCACCTTCATCATTGCTGCATACTGAGAAAAGGTATATGGATGCATGTTGAAATTTGCTTGGCTTTGATGGCATACTGTAATCAGCAAATGGCCAAATATTCACATGTTCAGTATTAGTACTCTGTAAACCTCAGTGGTAGTCTATTAAATAGTCTGGGTTTCCGTTTAGCCCCACATGCACATACTGATCACAAGATAAAATCAATATCTATAGTAACTACCACATGTTATAGTAAGCAGAGTGAATATATCTCTGTTTATGAATGGGGATTGTTCTATCAACTCTTTAGGCTATTCTATAGAATAGGTAGGCCCATAACCTATGTATTACAATATTAATAATGTGAATAATAGTAAGATTTTGAAAACCTCAAGGGATGTTCTTCTACTTAAATGATATCTATGTTCCTAAACATGTCAAGTTGCTGAATAGCTTGTATTTTTCCTCGGTCTTAAAAGGCATGTTTACCTTTTTTTGGTTACAGGAGAATGTTCCCTCCGTTTAAAGTGAGAGTGAGTGGCTTGGATAAGAAGGCCAAATATATTTTATTAATGGATATAGTGGCAGCCGATGACTGTCGGTATAAATTCCATAATTCTCGCTGGATGGTGGCTGGCAAGGCTGACCCAGAGATGCCCAAGCGTATGTACATCCACCCTGACAGTCCGGCCACTGGGGAGCAGTGGATGGCTAAACCTGTTGCTTTTCACAAGCTCAAGCTCACCAACAATATCTCAGACAAACATGGCTTTGTAAGTATCCCTTTTAACATTGTGCTTTCGTTTTTTCTGTGTAGTCCTAGGCAGTCTAACGCTGGGGAAAGTGTACTGGTAATGAGTATAGCAGAACTTTTCCCATAAAGGGCTGTGTATGCCAAACCAGTAGGATAGTGTACAATGTAGAATGGCCCCTTGGGCTGAGGGGTTGATCCATAAAAATACCCACACAAGATTTTCTGGCCATCCACTAATTCTGGCAGTAGATTCTTGTTTTTTTGGGGGGTTTTTTTGATCCCTCAATGATTCAATTTTTCGTATGTTGTATCGTTTACAGTTATCACTGCACTGCATTGATGGCTTTCTTCAATTTTACTGATGGTAACATGGTAACAGTAAATCGCAACACACAGACAGCTATTACTTTATAAACAGACCAATATGGTTACATATATTTTCTTAAAGTCTTTCTTAAATGTAAATATATAAATCTAAAACTTTGAATCGTATCCATGATAATTGCTACACTATTAGTAGTAATTATTACTGCTTGCATTTATTATTGAGCCACATTTTCTTTGTTATTTTATATTGACGCCAACCTGGAATTTAGCATCATTTGTGCACATATGACATAGTAAATTCATGTCTAGGCAAGAAGCTGATTAATGTATCGCTTGTTATGCAATAAACTAAGCACCCTTTAAAAGACTCTTAGTAGCCAGGTCTGCTTTGTGTCTCCCTACAAAATACAAGTTTGTTTTAGTTATGTGGCAGGTCTTATGAATGAGATGAAAGAAGACACTTGGCTCACATTAACCTTTTTTAGTTTAATTTTTACCGGTGAGCTTTAAATTATTTTCAAGATACATAACTGGTCTTTATATTGTCGTGTCACTGACAATAGTATGCCCTACTGATTTTGTTTTCAAATTCATGAACTGAATAACTTAGGAGGTACATTTCTTAGTAAGGTGAAGCAGCAAATATAAAGATGTGGAAGACTGAATAGATCTGAGGTCACAGAGACAGGCCTGTCTGTATAATGCAGTATAATGGGTAGCCTTCAGTCTCTGGGATTATCGATGTTTGAGTTGAAGTAGCTTGGTCATTCTTTAAAAGTAATTGAATGGTAATTCTTTTAAGGAATTATTAATTAATACAGGTACACAATAAAACATAGGGGCTGATTTGTTGAAAGAGCAATTTATATTCACTTTAAATATCCAATACGCTTCTGATGGGGTGTTTTAAGTAAACACAGACATGGTTAAATAATCAGACCTAGCATATCAATATAAACAACTATTTTAGTGCTGTAATAAAGGTGATAGAAAGGTGACATCGATTAATCTATGCTTTCTGTTCAGGGCTGGGTAGTGATTTGTATCCCCCCTAAGATTGAATGTTTCACGTGTACTTCATTTTGTGTGTTTAGAAAAAAGGCTTATTTTTCAGTTTTGTACTCTGTATTTCCCCCCTTTCAGACAAATTAGACGCTTCCTGCATCTCTGTGCTAAATATTTGTTTGTCTGCCCACATTAAGCACAATCACTGTCTGTGCCTTTTGACAAGCATTTAAGGAGATAAAAAGGAAAGTTGCCCATTAGTTGTCCTTGATATGGTAATTAACAGGATTCGCTGACTTTATGTGACAGTCAGTCCGTTGGGCAGGCAGTTCTCAGTGCAGCGGGACTGTATTCATTATACACCCTAGATGAAAACGAGCACTTGCAATGTGCAAAAAAGGTTACCTTTATGTGGGCTATTGTTTATTCATAGGGTACCCTTTGACACCAGATGTAAAAAGCAATCGGATTGTCTAGTTTGTAGTTTTAGTCCCCCGACAAAAAAAATGTCCTGCCCACTTTTAACCCTATGCTACCATCAGCATAAATAAGTAGGGCTTTACCCCTAACCCCCCATATTCCCCACATGCACCAACTGTGCCACCTTGTGTGACGTGTTCAGGGTCTAATGGAACATGGCCAGTCCTGTCCTCACCAGCCCAGCAGGCTTATCACAAGAACACCCCCTTTTAATTTCACTAGCAGACTGTGCTTCCTGCTTGTGTCAAAATTTCTGGCAGGGTACGATCATACTTCCATCCTTATTATACTGAACTATTTGACCTCCTCCTCCTTTCTCCATACATTACCATGTATATTGTTATCATTAACCGCTTGTATCCTGTGCACTGTCGTATGTGTATTCCATCCTCTCTGCCTTAAAGTTCCCACTAAAAATGTACATTGAAATCCAGTGCTAATATTTTTGTTAAACAAAATGGTCACATTTTTATTTTTTTTAATCCCCTTTAAACATGATCAGGGGATCGGTTTCAGCTCCATTCATCAGCCATAAGTCTGTATACATTTCCCTGATGAACTTTCTAGATTTTGCTTAAAATCCAAGAATCAGCGGTTGCATCAGTGTGGATTAGTAAACTTTAAACCCTTACAATACTGGTCGTTCTTCAAGGTGATTGTAGAGTAATTCCAAACATGTCAAAAGTGTTGCCACATGTTTCAGTACAAGCTCAGGTATATGTTCACATTATAGGCTCTGTACGCCTCTTGCTCATTTATCAATTGGAAACAGTAACATTTTACTTTTATCAAGGCAACAGCCAGATTTTAAAAGCCTTTATTTAGCTGGCTTGAAAAAGCCTAGTTTAAGGGACAGCTTATTGTGGCATTTAATTAATGCTATGAAGAAGGGTCATGCCAGCCTGTGCGATGGAGATGGTACGCCTGGATAGCAAGCGTTTGCGATATGTTTGCTGCCATGCATTCCCATTGATTGAACATTAATCATATCGATTGGTTTGATGACAATTTAGAAGTTTATTTATTCCACACAATCACTTTATTCTGGAAATGCATTTGTACACTCCCCTAAATTATAAAGGCAGGGGTATATTGGCATTTAATATTAATAAAATAATATATAAGTGAACAGGTGATAGTTGATTGATACATTTTATGTACAGGAAAAAGGAAATAGAACTTCTAGTGATTGTATTTTACATGCAATAGACTCAATTCACAATTTAGCACATTTTAAAGCACATTTTAAATCTCATTTTACTCAGCTAAAAATAACTTTTTTTTTTTTTTCTTCAAAACTGGATGGTTATCTTGATATGTTAGCTTTATGAATTGAGCTCCGTGTTTAAATGAAATAAAACGTAATTTGTTGGATTCGGTATATTAATAATATAACAGTCTGTTGTCGTTGATTGACTGTACACTATTAATGCTAATTAAAGGTCGGGTGTTAGTTAAAATAGGGCAAGTAATCTTTACTTTTCCTGATTTGTTGTTATTGCAGACCATCTTGAACTCGATGCATAAGTACCAGCCCAGGTTTCATATTGTGAGAGCCAATGACATTCTGAAACTTCCCTATAGCACTTTCAGGACCTATGTGTTCCCAGAGACTGATTTTATTGCAGTGACTGCTTATCAGAATGATAAGGTAAGAAAAAGACTGTGGTGTAGGATTGTGTACAATGAGATGTTTCTATAGTGCACCTGCCTGCTCCTATACCATAGCAGCATACCATTAATAGGCTTGTTTCTTTTAATTAAAATTTATGTCTCAGTATTAAAAAAATATATGTGAACCTCGAGTCAGTGGTATTTTGTTAACATGCCTTTATTGTGAATTCATAAAGTACATGTTTTTATGGAATGTTGGAAGGGGATTATTGGCCTAATTAATACGTTGTGGTTTTGTTTTATGTGGCTTTCACGCTTTGTGTGTTGGTTTGCTGTAATTTCCAGGCATCCTAATCCATGTTCTCCTCTCAGTTATAGCATAAGGCCTGTCCTGTGCATGTGTAATTAGCTTGAATTGTTTAGTTTGGCTCCCCATGTTATGTTCCTATGGCTGACGTTGAATGAAAAGGCTGATCAGCAGCCACACACATTTACACGCATACGCCGCGTCCACAAAACCCCGGGCACACCTTTACCCCTTGCTGCTGAGGCTAATTGACAGATCTGTCGGAGGGTCCTGGTGGGCTTGTTCCAATCGTAAACTTTATGGCGCAGAGTCACGATCGATTAAAGAGCACTTTAGGTTTGCTGCTCAGTCCCAAGCTGGACAAAGCTGATCAGCACTGCTATGCATCTTGTAGCAGTCTGGGCTCCTTATTAAAAATCTTAATGCTGACTCAGTTCCTTTAAACCATGTTGCGCTCAGCCCCTATGAGGAAAACATTGTTCTGATTTCAATATTTGTCTATTCATCAGAAGCTATAGACCAAATATTACGTTTTTGATGGACTCCATTTTTCCCCCATAGTCTCTTATGTTTAACACAAGGCCTAACACATATTATTAGTGGAAATACAAAAAAGAAAATCAATTTGTTTGAGCAAATATACCATAAAGGAGATCAGACATGCATTTTTAAAGATGGCATCTGAGGGGGACATATTTCAAAAGTATGAATAATTGATTGCCC
Source organism: Nanorana parkeri (assembly GCF_000935625.1). NCBI lineage: Eukaryota > Metazoa > Chordata > Amphibia > Anura > Dicroglossidae > Nanorana > Nanorana parkeri. The sequence goes on from NW_017306513.1 coordinate 764,361, forward strand.
TAATGTCGCCTGCACCATAAGTCAGTCTTATGTGAGAGATAAGAATAGCTTTTAACCAGGGCTGCAATGTGTAGTCGCCATCTTTCCTCCAGGGGGCTCTGAAAAATAACTTGCTATCATTAAAACTCTATTAATAATTCAAGCCAAACCTCAGCATCATTTTTAATAAAGCATGTGGTGTGTTAAACCAGGGAGGCTGTGTGTTTTAAACTGTTTGAAAGGGAACCTACACTAGGTAGGGCACGGCCCTGCTCACTTGGTGAACTGTGTGGGGATTAGAGGCTAGAACACTTTTATTTACAGAAAAATGTTTGGAATGCAAAATGTATATTAACCCTCTCAGCGGCATGTCCAAGGCGCTGTAACTGTCTGTGTGCTTACTCACATGTTATGTGAAACGAGTAAACCAGCAACTTTAGACATTTACCCATTGCAGTTTGGATGTGCTGTAACCCAGAGCAACGGAACAGTACCGTTACAATTAGCAGGTGACATTTGATGGGTTGCTGTGGGTTACAGGACATCATTGCACTTTGCCAATACACCGTGAAACAAAACCTGTTGTGACTGTGCAGATGCGCCTCTAGTCCACAGCAGATGGAGGCCAACCAGTGCTTATAACAATTAACCCTTTTAGTACTGTATTAGACCTGATACTGTCCATGGCTTCATGGCTACGTTGACAGACAATTGACTCTAATTTCTTGTTTTAATTCAGTATCTTACTCGTATATATGTTATTTGTTGCCACAGATCACACAACTGAAAATCGATAACAATCCTTTTGCTAAAGGATTTCGAGATACGGGTAATGGAAGACGAGAGAAAAGGTTAGTATGCTTTTTGTGCTATTATAAAAAAAAAATAAGTGTTGAGTTTGCATGCAGTTTTTGTCTTTTCATTTGTATTTGGATATACATGTAAATGCCTTTAAATTGTAAAGCCTGTCATATGTCCTAATCAGTGTATGGGTGCCTAATGCCTTGTCTTCTATGTTTCCCCAATCAGGAAACAGCTGACTCTCCCATCCCTGAGGATGTATGAAGAACAGTGCAAGCCAGACAGGGATGGGGCAGATTCAGACGCCTCTTCTTGCGATCCTGCCCCAGGCAGGGACACTTTGCACTCCCCTCTGAGTACTGAGCCCAGTCCTCTGAGACTCAGCCGCAGTAATAGAGGTAATTTGCCTCTTCTACATACAATCAGTAGTAACACTACTTAGCCGCTAGCCTTCACCTTCCCTGTGTCTACTATATGGTTTCTTTATTACACCACAGTCAATTCAATTATTAATACTGTTCTTATTATTCTACCACTTAAGCCCGCAGTTGTTGCTATTATTGTTTATTGCACTCAGTACAGAGCAGGCTCCAGCAATGTAGGAATGCTGGCATCACCTTAATACACAGTGGAAATGTGTTATGATTTAGACATTAACATTACATACAGTATGTTATTATAAAGCCAGACATGGATAAATGAATCTGCTAGATCACTATATTAACAAAGAAGTCACATTTCCAGATCTGGTTGTAGCTTGTGACCAGCACAGGAAAGCTACATCTGCAACCCTCCACAATGGATTAGGATCAGTGCATGGCACTCCAGGGGTACTTCTCTTACCTGAGCCTGATGTTTTATCAAATTCAGTCATGATTGTCTATTTTAGATTTATCAAACAATATAATCATTTGCTTATGCTTAAACACATTTAGGGGTTATTGACATGGATAATTTAGTGTTACAAAATAGGTACACAATGGCCTAACTTTAAATACCTAATCAAGATCAGGAAAATATAAAAATGCAATATCTGAGTACTTGAAATGAACACAGACTATGGTGAATATCGTTCCTATAGTAGATTAGCCTTTTGATGTTAAGGTTGAGGAGCACTCCTTTATTAGGCGTTTGTTCAGACATTTATTAAAAACACATTGGGAGTTGATTTACTAAGGGGTACCATTCTGTATACCTGTGTCTCTACCCATAATTAATCATGCAGGGAAAGTAAAAAAATAAAAATATGTATGTATGTATATATATAATAACTGTTGTATGCACGAGATATGACATATGTGTACATTTCTTTATTCCTGAATGTATCTGCTATTTATATGAACGCATGATATAAGATATAGAATACTTTTAACTTTCTAGAAAATTAAAAGTGCCTTTTTTGTAGTGATGCACTTTGTACATACTGTACAAAGCTTGATGCAGAAATATCTAAGCCATTTTTTCCCCTTTAAATAATACAATAAATCCTTATGATACAAATGTTTCAAGTAGACCACCCAAATTATGTTTGTCCCTCAACTCCTTTACATTTAAATTAATGAATGTTAAAGCACCATTTTGATTTATTGGAGTGAGTGATTCGTATCATACCTATGGACATTTTTTTAAACTTTCTGTAAAGGTTGTCCATAATTTTTTTTTTTGGCTGAGCAGGTGACTTACAAGTAGCACTGCTATAAGGACATAGGTACAGATAATATTTTGCTGGGCACAGTATCTAAAATATTTGCTCAACCCTAGGAACATCTGGTAGTTAACACTAAATAATCTGCATTCTATTATTTCTTCTGACCCTTTGGAAAATAAACCCATCCTTTACCCATAAATAAAGGATTTAGAAACGTGCTGAAAGCTAAGGGAAGAAAGCAAGAGTGGCTGCTATACACCTTTCAGATGGATTAGATACACCCAGTACCTTTTTAAAAATGTTATCTATACTTTCCATATTCAGTTTTATATGGGTATTGTAATTTTTCTCACAATTAACAATGACACAGCCCACTAGGACAAATGTTCATTACATCAGGCATACCGAATGCCAGGATACTTGAAGCAAAGGAAAATGTGTGCAGTGTATAGTGTTTTTATAATGTTCCTTGGCAATGAAAAAATCATTGTCATAGAGTCATTGCTTCTGACAGCCATGGTAAACTCCAGCTTGTATCTGTCACTGAATGGACGGTGGACAATTCCATCAAGCTTCATTATATATTATGTACTGGGTGCAGAGCCTGACCTTTGACATTTGCTTTCTAGATGAGAAATACAGCGCAGACAGCGACCAAGAATTAGAACGTCGTGAAGTGAGGACTGCCAGAGGTCACAGCAGTCCTGGAGGACCTATATCTAGCCCTAACAGCCCCAGACTAGAGGACAGGGGCAAAGAGAAAGCCACACCTGACAAGAAGACCGAGACACCTGAAGGCCGCAAGGACAGTGACAGCATATTCAGTGCCAGGAGTTTAGAGAAGGAGAAACTGGAGAACAGGAGGAAAGAGGACACGAAAACTGACCAAGAATGTGGAGGTTTGAGTAAAGAGACCTTCTCCCCACTCATGGTACAGACAGAAAGCCCACCACACTTGAGTGCAAGTCATCTGCAGAGTTTAGCATTGTCTGGCTTCCACGGGCAGCAGTTCTTTAACCCCTTGAATGCTGGACAGCCCTTGTTCATCCACCCAGGACAATTTGCCATGGCACCTGGGGCTTTCTCAGCCATGGGTATGGGACATTTGTTGGCCTCTATGACAGGAGCAAGCGGCCTGGATAATGGAGGTCTCGCTTCAATGCAAGGAACAGCTGGTGCAGCTACTCCCTTCCCCTTCCACCTATCTCAGCACATGCTGGCCTCTCAGGTAAGCTCCATCACCTGTGGGAACATTTGGGGGGATCGTTTATGAAGCAAATATATGATGACCAGGTTGGCTGGAACAGCATCAGTTTCTAGTATTTTTTAAATACATTTTTTAAATAAAGGCAAGGGAAATTAGAACCTCAAAATTCAATTTCTTTGACTTGGTCACAGGCAAGGTAAGAAATGTAATTTTCTGGCCCCATATAACCCTCTGACAGTAAACTAGAAATATTGTTCAGCTGAAGTCTTTGGCAAAGAAGGGGGTTGTGTAACCATTTTACTCTCTATCTTAATGAACCTGATGAAGCTTCTCAGTGGTGGATCTGGTGGTCTCATTGATGTTTCGTTTCTCTGCAAGGCTAATCGGGCTGTTGATTCTGCAGATGCTTTGCTTGGTCCTAATCAGTGGCTTCTATAAGGAGAGACCTATATCGATCAATGAGTTGCATTACACTGTATTGTTTGTATAATATTATACCCTGATTTTAAACTACCTAAGTTAGGAATCAAGATCTGTTTTAAACATTTGTTTTAGAGATTTATTGCTTCGTGTAGAGTATGCATGTCAACAGAAACTGTTATTATTATTATTTATTATTATTTTTATAATAGTATTTATTATTGTTTTAATAATAATAGTATTAATAATAATAATAATAATAATAATAACAACATCAATAATAATAATAATAATAATTATTATTATTACAAACTATTACTATTATTCTGTAATTATATAACCCATAATAGTAGCATAAGCCAGACCAGAATTGTTCCTTACTGTTACTGCTTACAGTCTGTTACATTTGACTTTGGTGTGCTCAGCTAGCCTCAGCTATGTCTATACATGGTACATATACTGCATTTCAAATTGCCTTTTTTTCTGCCATGGAGGGACAAGGTTTCCGATTGAAAGGCTTCCTGATAACTTCCTGCACTTTAATGTAAATCTGCAGTCAGGGAGCATTAACCCATTACTGTGCGATGCCATATGAAATGGCCAATTGTGGTCCGTGTGCAGTGTCTAGTGTATTAAAGGCTGCCTTATCTCTTGCAGGGAATCCCGATGCCCACTTTTGGAGGGCTCTTCCCCTACCCGTACACCTACATGGCGGCTGCAGCAGCAGCAGCGTCGGCGATGCCAGCGACCAGCGCTGCCAGTACCACTATGCCAAGGAACCCTTTTCTCAGCAGTACTCGTCCTCGCCTACGCTTCAGCCCATACCAGATGCCTGTGGGCATCCCCCCCAGCACTAACCTTTTAACCACTGGATTGCCATCAAGCCTCAACCCGGGATCTGAGAGCTCCAAGCCTGGCAGCAGCCGAGAATCCAGCCCCATCCCAGACACTCCTGTCCACAAGAGGTCCCACTCTAGCTCTCTGTCCCCAAAGACCTCTATGAAGGATTCCATAAACGAGCTTCAGAACATTCAAAGACTGGTCAGTGGTCTGGAGAGCCAACGAGAGGTCTCCCCAGGTCGGGAGACCCCCAAATGACTGGCACCTCCTCTCCATCACCTGAGCCATAAAGGGCTGAAAAGCACTGGGATTTTGTACAGCACATTATAAATATTTATTATAAAGAAAAAAAAAAAAA
>NW_017306513.1:769719-772082 GCF_000935625.1 Nanorana parkeri
AAATAAATAGTAATTTCTGTAAATAAGCTATACGGATCCCAAAATATGCAAATTGGTATTAATTTATTCAGAGTTGTACATGGTGTGTACATAATATTTAGAGAATTAATTCATTGCATTTAATTTTTTTCCAATTTACATGATATATATTGTAAATGAAAACTTATCTTAGCTCTTTGTGATTTGAAGGAGATATATGGTTTTTTTTAACTGTGTTTTATTAATTTCCCCCCACCCCTGCTGTTTTAGGACAATCATGTGCCATCTTTTACATCCAGTGTGTGCAGATTTGGCTTAATACTAAATCATTGAGGCGGTATTCTACAGAACGGGGCTTATAAAATGCAGGAATAAACCTCAGGTTTTTGTTCTCACTCCAGTTCAATAATATCAAAAAAGTTAATTATAAAATTTTTTTTTTTTTTAATTCTCACATCTTTCAATAAAAAATGTTGAAATAAGAAACTGTTCCAAGCCTTCTTGATTATATAAAATGTTAAATTTTTCAATTACAACAGCTGGGAATGTAGCAGCTATACATTTTAAAGTTAATCTTTCTTTTCTTTCTTTCTTTTTCTTTCTTTCTTTTCTTTCTTCCTATTTCCTAAAATACATACATGTCAAAAATAAAGTATTGGGAACAAGAAGTCCAACATAAACACATTATTAATATTATTATTAATAATTATGTGAACTCCACAATACTGTGGAGTTATATATTTTTCAACTGATTAAAAAAATCTGGACATTTTATACTCTGTCATGCTAAATCAGATTATTATTATTTTATATATATGTAAACTCTACTATATTGTAGAGTTATATATTTTTTCTACTGATTAACAAAAAAAATAATCTAGAAATTGTATACTCTGTCCTGCTAAATCAGTAAACATAATAACTAATTTCATGCTCCCTTTAAATATGGTAGCTATTAAAGGTATAGATCGAGGTTTGAGCCAGCACAAATCTCTTGCCATGAATGTATGCCAGAAAAGGGACGTGGAGTGAGCACTGTCCAGAATTGTGTGTGTTAGTTATTATTTTCAATTAGAGGAGATGTGGGGATCCTGCTAAAAATCGTTGATGTCTGTATTTAATTTCGATCAGGAAAGATTAAAATGCTTCCATGCATATTAACATCCGTTTTAGATTATTGGTATGTAAACCATAAGAACACTTTTTTTTTTCTATAAAGAGACGGGGAATTTTGTTTCCAGTCTACTAAACTTGTTCCAAAAAAGTTCTTTCTTGATTATTCCTAGAGAGAATCGACAGTTTTAGACAAGAGGGGAAAGGGGTATGTTGTTTGGCATGGCATAACATGCCTTTTAATTCTCAGTGTTTCCTCCATTTTGGACATAGCACATGACTTGACTTGAGATTATTCCAAGGAAATCCCTGGTATGGAGGGCAGCCGGGCACACCATAAGAGCCCTGTTAATCAGGGTGACCCAGGGAATTGTGCATTTCCAGTGTACCAAAAATAAACGTTTAATAACTAACACCACATGGGGGCATCGTCTGCCCCCAAGAAAGAATGGCACTGCTATGAATGTAAATAACACTACTCTATATACCATTCAAGGAATAGAAATGTGAAGTTGTTGCCGATAGCAACCTCACTACTAATAATGTGACATTCATCCGATATGAATAGTTCATGGAATGGGAAAAGAGAAAGCCATGCACACTTAGGATTTGGTAATGTTTCAGCTCGGGCTCCATGCAGCCAGCGTATAGATCTGATTACACTTCACACTCGGGTTACCCGGCACGGTCTCGTCTTCCACACAGCCCTGTAATCAGCGGGCTCAGGCAACACGACATGTTCAAGTGATCATCCTTCTACCTCCACTGCTTTCCTGTAGTAAGGACAACTTCACGGCTTTATGGCAAAGTAATAAATGATGGAATAAACAAGTCCTTTCCTCACCAATTACCCCTTCCACATCGGAGGGGAAGATTTACAAGGCAAACTCACACAACAACAAAAGAATATCACCACCAAGGCAAAAGTGAGCTCCGAGCGCCCCCTGCTGGTCATTCTGTGTCATTGCCGGCTTCTGTGTGTGGCGCTTTGCCGGATTACAGGTATCGATTTACTGTAAAGCCTTTACAATCAATGTATTACATATCATTTATTTTATTTTATTACAGGTATTTATATAGCACTGACAATGTATGCTGCACTTTACATAATGCACATTCAAGGAGCTTACAATCTAAGGTACCCCAATTGTACACTTATACTATAGTCTCACTTTACACCAGGATAAGGATCCTTATTTTATCTATCTATCTATCTATCTATCTATCTATCTATCTATCTATCTATCTATCTATCTATCTATCTATCTATC
>NW_017306513.1:778346-796356 GCF_000935625.1 Nanorana parkeri
TTCTGTGTCATTGCCGGCTTCTGTGTGTGGCGCTTTGCCGGATTACAGGTATCGATTTACTGTAAAGCCTTTACAATCAATGTATTACATATCATTTATTTTATTTTATTACAGGTATTTATATAGCACTGACAATGTATGCAACACTTTACATAATGCACATTCACACCAGCCCCTGCCCTCAAGGAGCTTACAATCTAAGGTACCCCAATTGTACACTTATACTATAGTCTCACTTTACACCAGGATAAGGATCCTTATTCTATCTATCTATCTATCTATCTATCTATCTATCTATCTATCTATCTATCTATATCGATCGATCGATCGATCTAGGCTTCATAATAAGATCTGTTTATACCAGTAAATAACCTTGCAATGTAAATATTTAAATCAGTCCTTTCAAAGCAATCATATTTTATAATAGAAGGTATTATGATATATGCACTTTTTATTTTTCATAGGAACTACTGGAAAAGTCACTTTTGTAATAGTGACTGGCTGAAGATGGACGTTCATTGCTGTGCTGGTGTAGACATACTTCAATGTGGATGCTTTTAGCAGACCTTTTTGTGCCCTTTGCCCATGGATGAGATCTTCTTTTACCCAAGATTCACACATTTTCTAATAGAATCCTGTACTTCTATGCTGGTAGGCTATTTGACTCCTTTGCTAATTGGCTCTAGCGTGTGTTAGATTGTAAGATTTTTTTTTGAGGGAAGGGACTTTTGTGAATTTACAGTATTTAAAGAGAAAAACATGATTTTTGCTAGCACAGGTTTGGGCGTTCATTGGTAACACAGCTTCACCTTATTCACTAATATTCACTTTGCTCCATGTATTGCATCGACTCCTTTAGCAGCTCCTTTTCTACCTGCCATTCAGGAAAGCCACAAGCCTACCACAGCCTGGGAATAATCAGTAGCACAGATGTTCTATACATTACAATGAAAAGGTCCACATGCTCACAAACCTATATTATGTACAGTTTCTGAATTTGTTTTATTCTGACTCCCTGTAGTGCTTTAATTATAAAGGGAATTGCCATAATGGCTACTGTCAGATTGATGTGAGTTGCAGAAAAATAGATTGTGACAGTAAATGAAGAGGGCTTAAAGTGGACCTCTAATGTCTATGGATAATGTAATCAGCCCAAACAATCAAAAATGCCATTTTATTACTTGTCCAGGACACTCAATGTCTGATATCTGATTGGATAATAGAAGAATTCCCTGCACATCATTGTAGAGACCACAGCTGCACCTTTGCAAAGTGAACACTCTCCATTGCTAAATCAACCCCACTAAAGGAGTAAAGACTGTTTATCTAATAAATAGAATATTCTCTTAGCTTAGTGAATAAGAACTATGCTCACTTCAATCATCTAATAATGTAGAAACAAAAATCCAGTTTTCTTAATTTCCCTTGTACATGATTCGGCTTTTAAAGTGAGCACAGCTTTGCCTTATGTACTAAGCTAAGTGAACGTTTTATTTGCAGAGTAGACATTCTCAATTTATTAAGGCTCCATTCACATTATATTTTTTTTTGTGTTAAAATAACATATTACCACGCTTTAAGATTCATTGTATTCACCCTTAGTGAATATCTTCCCCTTTTACATATTGCCCTATTACTGGGGTTGATTTACAAACACTAAATAGGCGGTTTACTTTGCAAGCAAATTTGTACCTAACTTTAGTGAATGGGGTGAAGCTCTGCTGGCTTCCATCATCCAATCATGTGCAAGAAAAATGCTGTTTTTTAATAATATATTTATGTATATATAGATAGATCTATCTATCTATATAGATCTATCTATATAGATAGATAGATCTATCCATCTATCTATCTATCTATCTATCTATCTATCTATCTATCTATCTAATTACCACATTCACTAAGTTAAGGAAAAATTCCCTCTCAAAGTGAATAGCCTAGCAAATCAATCCCACTACTTGTTGTAACAACATACGTGGGGAATTCTGGCTGAAATGCTATCTAGATCATTTCTAAGCTATAATACATTTGGTTTACAAGCTATGTGTCCCTGCATTCATATTGTATTGTTCTTTTATCTGCTATTTTACTATAATGTTTCCTGACATTCAGATTTTGTAGAGTGAGAAACAAATAAGGAAATCTAGCAGTACTAAAGCTCCTTTACTGTACCTCAGCTTTATAATAATAGAACTGATAACCAGTACAGCTTGATCTGTGAATCTGGTGAATTCCAGGTGTAAAGCTGGACAGTGAATGTTATATGTTGAACTTAGCTGAAGCTGAGCCCGTTCAGCGAGACTTAGGGGTCTATTCACTAAGCTGCCGAGGGCAGCTGAGTGAATGACCGATCTGAAGTGAAATGAGCCGAACACTGTTTGGCTATTCACTTCAGGCTGGTACGGCTGATTTCAACCGTACATTGGCTGAAATCAGCCGTACATCGGCTTGCTTCGCGTGGCTTCGGGTCGGCCAAACATGCTCAGTATGTTCGGCCGACCTGAAGTGCAGAAGGAGTTCGACTCAGCCGATCCAACATCTGGATCGGCTGGGCCGAACCTCCGGCAGGCTTCTCACTGCTGTTCGGGCTATTCTTAAAGATGCCGAACAGCAGTGAGTGAATAGCCGAATGCCGCTGAGCGGCATTCGGCTCGGCTGTTCTGCTCGGTCCCTCAGAGGCACCGAGCAGAACAGAAAAAGAGTGAAAAAAGTTAAAAAAAGTAAATAGAAAACGATTGTGCGGAGCTAGCAGTGACAGCTAGCTCAGCCCAATAGTTTCCTATTGTCCGGCGGCTCTGCTGCTGTAAAAAAACAAGAAAAAAAAAACTCTCCCGGGCGCTCTGGGAGCCTCCTGCTCCCGGCCGGAGAGAAGCACAGCTTTTTCTTTTTTTCCAAAGAATTTTCCCATTGAAAAGCATTGAGACATTACTATTGGACGGCTGAGCTGCTCGGCCAATGATCGGGAGCTGTACGGGCTTTTGTGAATAGCCCGTACAGCACCCCTTCGGTTCTACTGACAAGTATGGGGACAAGTATGATGGGGTCAAGTCAGGGGTGGAAAAATTAATATGTGATTCAGGAGTCAGTCTGCCCAATCTGGGAGCCAGCAGGATTATTTTTTATGAGACAGCTCCACTCATAATAACTAAAGAAAACCTTAAAAGTTAGGTGCTAGCTGTAATTTTTGGGAGCATTGGCTACTTGGCTCCTGGGAATTGTCCAACCTTGCCCTAAGTGACACTGAAAACTGAGACTTGAGGCCTCATTTATTATCTGCCTTGTACCCCCCAGAGGATTGCTAGTATCACTTGGCCCTTTAAAATGAACCCACAACACTTAAAGTGACATTAAAGTCACAAATTATACCCCCCCCAATGCTGCTTTAAGGACTTACCATAAATGATGCCTCTTGTCCGATCATCTTCTTCCTTCCACTTGTATTCAGCAGTCCCTCCAGCGCTGGTGTCAGTCTCTGATCCAGCAAAGACTGCTCGGGTCCCATGGTGTCTGTCTAACATGCCCGCCGATGATCTACTGCACGACTGCACGACTGCCCGCTCATCCTCCTGCACGACTGCTTGAGAAGCAGGAGCGAACGGTGGAGACAGAGGAAAGTTTTTACCTGTTTGGTAACTTTTGTATTTGTAAAAATGTTTTTGCATATAGCTACTGCTTACTAGCAGTAGCTATATGCATAAAAAAAGCATAAAAAAGAAGACTTTAATTCTAGTTTAAAGTCCAATTTCAGCCTCCCCCTACACCGCAGTCCCCTCCTCCCTGGAGGTCCCTTGTGTATTACTTTTTACTTACCCTTTTTCACGTATCTTCTGGTTGGACATTCCCTGCCTTGGGATGTGGTTTCACTTGCCTGATCCTATGCCATTGCCAAATCCTTCCAGTGGGGGGCACAGGCATTCCGCAGGACCAGAAGTGTCAAATGTTGAAGGCTTGCAAGAGGCTGAAGCACTGGAAGGCAGAGCAGTTCAGACACCATTCCTGCAGGAAGGGTCTTCTATTACAGGGAGCCATTGTTTAGATATTCCATGGAAAGCAACAGACTCACTAACATCGTGGAGTGGTGCAATATTTAGCTGATAAATCCAATCACATTTTAACCCACATCTGGGACAAAGTAATGCCGACAGCGGACAGAGAGGTTTAGGCGCTCCATGTCAAGGAAAAACACTAGCTCACTTTTTATGACAGTGACATAAAATGCCATGAAGACATAACCAATAATTGCACATCACTGTCATCACTCTGTGGATTTACCCCATAGCATATGTGGGCCCTATACTTTCGTCCCGCTTTTAATGAGGATTCACGAAATAGAATCTAGGCGAAGACTCCATCTTTTCAGCTTGTTGGCTTTAATATCCACTACATTACCAGGGGAAATCCCTTCCATTTCCCTCATGGTTTTTTGACACCAAAAGTGCTCTTAAATGTCAGTTTGCTCATTGTACACCATCTATCAATATGAGGTTTTGTTGGGAGCTCTTTAAACAAATTAAAAAAAGTATTTTAGCTGTTGGGACATGAAGGTGATTTACTAAACAAATAACTAATATTCATTAACCACTTGCTGACCGGGGTGTTAAACCCCCTTCCTGTCCAGGCAATTTTCAGTATTCAGCGCTGTGGTACTTTGACTGAGGTTTATTCCGTCATGCAACGCTGTACTGAAATTAATTTTATACAATTTTGTTGGTACAGATAGAGCTTTCTTTTGGTGGTATTTATTCACCACTGGGGTTTTTATTTTTTACTATATTAAATAAAAATTATCAAAAATGTTGAAAAAACACCCAATTTTTTGGTAAATGATGGGGTTACGTCGGGTAAGTAGACAACAAACATGTCAAGCTTTAAAATTGCACACGCCCGCGATACCTCAAAAAAGTACAATACACCAAATTGACCATAGGCAACACTTTAAAAGCTTCTCCCGCTTATCAGATTAGTGTTATCAGTGATTGATGGCCCTAAAATTATTGCTCTCACTCCGACGTTGGCGGCGATATGTAACACGTGTAGCACAATTGTCGTTTCCGTGCGTTGGCGCTCCTGACACTAGTGGGGGACTTTTTTTTACACTTTTTTGACGTGACTTATTTTTAAAAAACTTTTAAAATTTTAAGTTTACAGGTAATGTTATTGCTATCACATCGGGGGCTAACAATCCCCCATTGTGATAGCACAGGTACACTGGCAGGTCATTTTTATGTAGACATTAAGGGCTTCTAAGACCCCTAATGTCACCTCGGAACCCCCAAAGAAGCTGATGAAGCACAAATCTGCTTCATCAGCTTCCTATCTGGCTATATACAGCCAGAGAAATGACAGGGGAATGCGGAAGTGATGTAATACACATCAGTTCCGCATTCAGACGTCGGAGGGAGATCAGCAAGGAGGAAGATGCTGAACTCCCTCCGATCTTCCTCCTGACACTTACCCGAGCCGGTCCTGGGACGCGGAGGGGACAGTGGAGCCCGGGATTGAAGGTGAGGGTGCAGGAGGGGGTGCATGAAGGGCAGCACATACAAGCGATCGGACGGTTATAGAGTCACCTTTACTTCCGTCCGTGTTTTTACAACGGGCTGACAGCAAGCAGTTAAACTAGGTAAATCTTTACTTTGTTAAGTGAGCAGTCTATTTTTTGAGTAAATTAACCCCAGTGTGTTTACTAATCAATGCCTCTCTGAGCGCAGAGTAGTGATGTAGGGCGTGTAGAGTTGGGGGGGGGGGGGGCCCAGGCATTCAAACTATGTGGAAGTGTGTTCGTGCTGAATATTCTTGAGCCTCCATAGCCTTGAAGATATAGGTTTGTAGTTGCCTCCCGCAGAGAGTTAAGTATTAAAGTCTGTTTCTCTTTTTGCATTCAGATTTGAGAAAAGCCCTCTATATGTTTGTTATGTGTTCCCATTCATTCATCATACCTAAAATAAATGTAAACATTTTTTTTACCTTTTATATATTGGTGACCCTTTAAGGCAATCGTATATACCCTGGATCAAGTAGCAGTCTAATAAAATGTCTTATAATTTATACTACAGATGTCACTCTAAGTATGTGAGCTTTGTTCATGATGCTAATGGAATATTGTCCATTAGCATCAGGGTGGCCTGTGCACTTAAAGTACATCATGTGACAATAGTGTCCCTGTAAAAACATATTTAGAAAACGAGTCACTGTGAATAGAAATCGTTTTTTCAGCATTGGCTAATAACACTTAAGACTATAACCTTCAGCAAAAGCCTTTCTTAGTGTTTATGATGATTACAATGACATGAGATACAAAGTTGTATTGTGGTCAAGGCATTTCAATGGCTAAGTGTGGTTTCTTTAATGCTGCGACAAAGAGACACTAACACATGGCCTTGTCTTTATAATTTTTCTGTCGCCAAAGGGTGGAATTCAATTAAAATATGTAGGCTACATTTTAAAGTGGAACTCCAGACAAAAAAAATAATTATTTTGGCTTGGATAAAATGAGAGAGGGTCATAACCTTTTTTTTGTTTTAGTCATAACTTCCATACATAACAAACATATATAGGGGTTTCTCAAAATTGGCTGCAAAAGAGGAACTCTTTAAAGTGGAAGTCAGAGCCGTAGCTAGCTCCTTTTGCGCCTGAGGCAAGAACAGAAAAATATGCCCCCCAAACAGACGTGTTATGTCACCCTATGCCACGCACACACGGCGTCATGTGACGTCATGCGCCCCGCCTCCAGGATGGCGGCACCAAATAGCATAAAAATTTGTTTTGTTTGACGAAACTAATGAAAACATTTTTAGTTTCTGTTCATTTAGTCTTTGCACATGTCTAATAGTGTGTGTGTGTGTGTGCGTGTGCGTGTGGTGGTGGTGGTGGGGGGCGGTTTCTGGGGGCTTCGAGGAAATGTCAGTGGTCTAGACAGACCTCTGACATTTCCCTTTTGAAATAGAAAAAGAGATTGAGGACACAGAGTCCTCTGCCCATGCAGTGGGGAATGCGAGCAGAAGCTGTGTTGGACGTCTGGTGCCCCTGTTGCCAATGGCGCCCTGTGCTCGCAATGGCAACAGGGGCAAGGGGGCGCAGCTAGGCTGGCCCTGGCTACGCCCCCTCTCGGCTGCGCCTGAGGCGAGTGCCTCACTCGCCCCATGGTAGCTACTGCCCTGGTGGAAGCTTCCCCCAGAAAATAACTGATTGGCAGTCTTTCTGTGGCAGAAGACACTGTGAAGAAAGAAGCTTTTATGGCAGAAAAGACTTACAATTCTTTTTTTTCCCTGCATGCAGAGCCAAGCATATGCAGCTCGAGGCACAGACCAGGGATGCCGAGATTAAGTAGCTCCCATGTGCATGCATGAGAGTTCCATTATGCTGGCTGTCCAATAAAGAGGCCGAAGATGCCGAACCCAGAAAATGTCAGGGGAGAAGATGGCACCACCGGTGACGGAAAGGAGCATGGACAGTGTAGTGCTGGAGGGGATCGTTTTGGCAGGTAAGTCTACCATAATATGCTAATATGCTGTGCACACTAGCACATTATGGCTAAAAGCTCCAGGCGGCTTTTTTTTATTACATGCCTTTACTTCAACTTTAAGGGTCCTCTATAACAAAAATATTGTATTCCGATAACTGCATGTGGTTAATAATTATAGTGACAGCATTCAGTATATAGTTAGCATTTTTTATTTCACATGCTTTCAACCTTTCAAGAAGACCAAGCTGTCCAGTGATACATACATGGGTTAAGACAAGCCATATAACACTGGTGGGGAGTGCTTAGAATGGTCAGAATTTATTAATATGCTTTAAAACTTGCTGTAACTATTAAAGAGTGTTAGTTAGGGACATGATTTACCTTTATATACTTAAAATTAATTTTTCTATACTTAATATATTCAAAGTTCATCTAAAATTACATGTAAGACTACCTTATCCACAGGAAGACTACAGTGTTGTGCGATTTCACTGCAGAATGAACAGCGTTGTCACCCTGTTAAAGGTAGTTGAAAAACAGTGGATTATACACTGAGTGGCCAGATTATTATGACCACCCCATCAGTACTTCGTTGGGCCACGAGATAACTCCACGAGATGACTTAGTTGGGCCGCCTCGCAACTCCACGAGATGTTGAAAGGTGATGCGAGGAATCTGACACTGCACTGTTGCCCTTCTGTTGTCTTGTACCAGTCTTGTCACTCTCCGTTCTGCCCTAACATTGACAAGTCGCTGACGGCCACAATTCGCACGTTCAGACACAGATTTTCTGGCTGACAGTCCAGTCTTTAAACACTTTAACAACAGCTGCTCTTGAACATTTAACGAATTCTGCTGTTTTGCTGATACTCGCTTCATGGCTCCGAGCACCAACAATCATCCCACGTTCAAAGGCTGTTAAATCGCGTTGTTTACCCATATCTTCAGAAAAAATCACTTCTACTGTCGTGGTAAGCAACCTGCTTCCCTAGTTATAATGGTCTGGCCCTCTAGCAACTTCAGCGCAAAATTATAGCTAATTATAGCTAATTTGCCTACAAACATCAGGTGGTCATAATAATCTGGCCACTCAGTGTATATAACAGTATTAACCAGCAATAAAACTATGTACAGTAGGTAGTGCATAGGGTTAATACTACTGACAGACTACATCATATATGTCATTTTTTATTTTGCCCATAGTTCCACTTTCATAACATCTAAATTATATGTGCTTTGGATAGGGTTAAAGCTGAACTCTAAGCAGTTATAAAATACACAATGAAGGCAGGGGGACACATGGATGGGGACACATGGGGACACCCCCAACAAGACTTCATATTGCTAGATGGTGAATTTGCAGAAAGAGCATCTAAAAAAGATAAGTTGCAAAATGTTTTTTTTTAAAGTTATGTGAATGGGAACATGTAACATTTATAAACCAGGTTGCAATGATACATTTCACAAGATACCTCCATCCTTTTTGTCATAGCCTTTATTTTGAAACTGGTTGATACACTAGACGTTATTCTGTTTGTTCTTATGAAAGATGAGCAATGGCAGCTAGGATATTGCGCAAATGATCGACATATCCAGGATTTGATTTCCTGTGGCTGATGCAATGACACAGTTGTCCTGTAGAGGGCCCAGCTGGAAAGCAAATGAATTGCTTTTTGTAATGTGAAAAGAAAACTACATTTCTAGGATAACTGGCTGAGCACTGTTACTTTTCCTTTTTTTGAGAAACGTTGTCTGACCCATTATTATAAAATTACCATGGAGGTAATTTGCTGGAGTGGTAGCAGTATGTGTAAAGAGTAATGTAAGTTACATTTTTTTTCTATAATTAACTAAAACTTACGAACATACTGCCACACCATTCTATAAATAATGTAGAGAACAATTAAAGCGGACCTTTACCCATATCGTTAGATTAACAAAAAACACCTTTCCAAATGTTTAGTAATGACAATCTACAAACATACTTCTAGATAATTGCCGCCTTTGTATTCTTTGCATACCTTAGTTCTCTTTTCTTCCCCAGTCTTCTGACAGTAGCCATTTGTGCTAAGGGCAGATTACTAGATCTCTCTAACCGAGCGGCATTCGGCTTTATAATCCTCGTAAGTAGTGAGCAGAATAAAAAAATTTAAACAAAAGAAAGAAAGAAAAAAAAAGGCGCAGGGTCCCACTCTTGATCCATACCAGACCCTTTAGGTCTGGTAGGAATATTAGGAGGAACCGCAAGTTAAAAAGTAAAAAATAAAGTGCATGGGGTTCCCCCCAAAAGTCATATCAGGTCTGGTAGGAATTTTAAGGGGAAAATCCACCCCCAAAAGATGGGAAAAAAACAATGCAGGGTCCCTTCTAAAATTCCCAACCAGATCCTTAATCCAAGCACAGGCCTGGCAGGGCAGGAAATGGGGGTGACGAGCGAGCGTCCCCCCTCCCTGCGCCATACCAGGCCACATGCCCTCGGCATAGGGAGGGTGCTTTTCCAGGCCCCCCCCTGCCGATTAGGACAAGGGCCTCTTCCGCCACAACCCTGACCCGGTGGTTCTGGGGGTCTGCAGGTAGAGGGTCTTATTTGCATTGGGATACCACCTTTAATAAAGGGGGCACCCAGATGCTGTCCTCCCTTGTGAATGAGTAATGGGTACTTGTACCCCTACCCATTCACTAAAGGGTTAGAAAAAAATCTAAATGTTCTATGGCTGCTGTAAGCTATTGTGAATAGCCTGTACAGCAGCCCTTCGGTTTGGCTGAACCGAAGGGCTCCGGCGGCCGAAGTGAGCCCAAAGATTAGCCAAAGCTACGGCTATATCCTTTGGCTCCTTTGGGAATAACCCCCTTAGTGTAATTTCTATCCAGATTTAATGTAATATCAGGAAAATACCACATTATGGCCACTAGATGGAGTTGAGAAGCATAGGAAATAAATATGTATTCTCTAAGCTCCTTAGCACCATCTAATGGCCATAATACAGTATTTTCCTGATATTACATTCAACCTCGTTTTTGCTTCTGTTCCCACAAATCAAATTTATATAATTTTTTTTACAGTACACATGACTGCAAATTGTTTTTTTTTAATGATAAACCCTAATGTGTGGCAACTTTGTGCCAGAGAGCTTGAGCACTGGTACAGTACAACAGCAAAAAGTTTCCCAGCACACTCACCAGCCAGCATGCAAAAAAAACCTGTCTAACCACTAAGGTTAAAAATAGAGGTTTTAGATACACTTCTTCTGCAGAATATATGAAAGCTGCACTCTCGTCAAGGCCCCTCTGTGGAGTGTGGTCCTAACTCTAACCTATGAGAGTCTTCATCTTGGAGCACATGTAGCAAAAAATAAAATTGGGTGCAGGTTCGCCAGGAAGCAGCCCAACCTCCTTAAAGGCACAGGGACACACAAGGGACCCTGCACATCATAATGGCAGCTGAGCCCCCCAGTGTGTCACTGCACCAAGACGTGTATCTAAAACCTCTGGTTTTTTTTTCAAATTGACAATTTTTATTGAGTTTTATAAACAGACAATAGAGAAATGACCAAAGTCATGAAACAAGGAATAAGATATCATGCGGACCAAAATCAAGTATACATTGTGTAACAAGCAACAGTACATCGTTAAACCCACTGCAGTGTCGGGTCCCCAACATGAGGAAATACATGCAACCCACATGGAATGTAATAACCCTCGCTAACAGACAGTACCACTCATGTGACAGAAAAGTAACATACTCGACATTAAAAATCAGAGATTAAAACCTCTGTTTTTAACCTTAGCGGTGAGACAGGTTTTTTTTGCATGCTGGCCGGTGAGTGTGCTGGGAAACTTTTTGTGGTTGTTCTGTATAAAGCCCTTACCTTGTGCACCTTGCTTTAAAGCTTGTTATGAGTTGATGAGTGCATTTGTAATTTGTTTTGCTTGAGCATTGGTACAGGCTGGAAACTTTGAGGCAAAATGCAGAATTTACCCTGCAGAAAATATAACAAATTTTGAAGCTGAGGCCAAGGGCAACCCGGGGCTGGGTGACACCTGGAGCGGAAACCGAGTGTCACCCCGCCGGGACGTCACTGCGCATGCGCATGACGTCATCGTGCACGCGCGGCAGTATTCTGATACCTGCCGGCGGCCATCTTGGTGATGGACGCCGGCAGAGAGAGGAGGGGACAGTCACCCGGCGGGATAAGGTATGCCGCCGGGTCCCCTCCTCTCTCCTGACACTTTCGGGCGTTCGGTCCATGACTGAGCGCCCAACTTTGCAGAGGGGGGGTGACACCAAAATGACTGTGAGTCATTTTGGTGTCACCCCTCCAATGGTGGCACCCGGGTGCGGGCCGCACCCCCCGCACCCCCTTGTGACGCCACTGGCTGAGGCCCAGCTACAGAAAACATTATGTGTGGCACCTTTACAATGCCAGATAATGGCTATAGGCTAGAAGAGGTGGCAGGAGCTGGTAAAGGTGGCAGGCCATGTAAGGTGACAGACAGTGGGGAAGCTAGACATTCTGTCATCTGGGCAAAGACAGCATATTAGAGTAGGGCAAGCACATACTGTATAAGCTCCGACCAGTGAACCAGCCTTGATACCCAATAGTCCCTTGGGTCCTCATTTCAAAGAGTGTTTACATCAGCCCTGGATGCCAAGTAGCCTGCAGTCATGTGGTTGAAGGGCAGACTGCAGTTGGGTCTGTCTGCTGCAATTGTAAAAATGCCCCTAACATTGGGGTCAGCCACCTCCATGCCTGGCCTTGGAGAGCTGCCAGAATCCCACTGAAGCTCCTGTCCACAGATGAGGTCATTGAGGAGGAGGGGGTAGAGGTGACTTCAGTGTCACTATCAACAAGGTGCAAGGCATGGGGTGGAACCCCAATGTTCGGCTGAGCTGAAGTGCAGAAGGAGTTTGACTCAGCCTATCCAACATCTGGATCGGCTGAGCGGAAGTTCCGGCAGCTCACTCACTGCCGTTTGTCCATTCGGCTCGGCTATTCTGCCCGCTACCTCCGAGGTCCCAAACCATACCAGACCCTTTAGGTCTGATAGGAAAGTTAGGAGGGAGCCCATTTAAAAAAAAAAAGATAAAAAAAAGCGTGGGGTCCCCCCTAAAATTCCCAACCAAACCCTTGATCCGAGCACAGGCCTGGCAGGACAGGAAAGGTGGGGGATGATTGAGCGCCCCCCCCCTGCCATACATGCCCTCGGCACTGGGAGTGTGCTTTTCTAGGGTCGCCCCTGGTAAAGCACCTTGTCCCCATGCCGATGGGGACAAGGGCCTCTTCCCCACAAGCCCTGAGGTGTTGGTTGTGGGGGTGTGGGCTGGTGGGCTTATTCACATCGACGCAGACGCAGCCCTACCCATTCAGTAAAGGGTTAAAATAGATTTAAATAAAAAGTCCAGACTTTTATTAAAAAATCCTTTGATTGAAAAAAAAAACACAACAAAGGATTTTGACAACAAAGTCCTTTATTGTTTTCTTTCATTTTTTGCACCTATGTTATATTCCACATTTTAGGCCTGAAAGTTACTTAAAACCCCCAAATATTATATATTTTCTGAAAGCCAAGACCCTATAGAATAAAATGGTGGCAGTTCCAAATTTTTATGTTGCATGATATTAGCGCAACTCCTTATTAAATCCCAACATTTTGTGTAAAATCCACTTAAATGCCCCAAAACACAATAAAATACCTGTTTGTTGAAATAAAATATAAAAGATGAGGTTACCCAACATGCCCAGGTTAAAAATGGTGTGCGTCTGTGAAACTGTGACAAAATTCAATACCCCAAAATGTATAGCGCGTTCGTCGTTTCCATACGTAGGCGCACCCGACGCGTGTTTACGTGAAGATGCACATGCTCGGGGGGGGGGGGGGCTTTTTAACAAAAATTATTTTTACATTTATTTAATTTAATTTTAAAAACTGTTATTATTTTTTTAACTTTACTTACAAGCCCCCCATGTGATAGCAGATGGTGGTGACAGGTACTCTTTAAGGTGATGCCCAGTATCACCGTTACACTAGACTAGAAATAAGCTATTGAAGTGCAGATCTCACTTCAATAGCTTATAGCTGGGCTTCAGATGCCCAGCACTGACAGCTATGGGACCGGAAGTGATGCAATCTGCATCGCTCCCGGTCCCATAGAACGGGGAGGGGATCGACCATCTCCTCCCCAGTTTCCCGCCAACACCAAACTAGCCGGTCCCGGGCCCGTAGAAGGGGCAACGAAGCCCGGGAAACACGGCTGACTGCTGACAGTGTGGTCCAGCAACATGGTCACATTACTTTCCATGTGCTTGTGGGGCACAGGGATGTCCTTCTGGGTGAAATAATGGTGGCTGGGTACTTGCCACTGTGATGTAGCACAGGCCATAAATTTGCGAAGGGGCCGATACCATGAGCTGGAATGGAAAGAGCTGCAAAGCCAGCCAACTGGCGTGGGGATGACTTATGGACATTTTTTTCTTTCGTGGCAGGGTGGATTTTGGAGACTTAAGAGGTTCACCTTTTTACTTGACCCTAGTCAACATGGCCCCATGACTCATTTTCCTGCTTCACCCGAAGTACTCTAAGCCTCTGAACTCCCTAGTGAGACTTCCCTCCCTGTCACTGGAGGCTACACATGTTTCAACGGATGCAGCAGGAGAATCTTAAGGTTCTGTTCCCACCAAGTCTTGTGGTCTCCTCATGTATGTGGTACCCCTGGAAGATATCTTCCTTTACTGCTGTCTTGCTTCTCTCTCTCTTTCCTGTGCTAGTAGCACAGTATAAGACTATATAGCAGCAACTAACTCTCCCTATACATAAACTGTAATTTGTCCCTGAACAACTGGCAAATGGCCTTTTTAGTGATGGGGCTGGTAAATAAAAAAAGCCCCCATTACTTGTCCTTCTAAGCAATCTGACCTAAGTTCATTACTTGTCCTTCTAAGCCACCTGACCAAAGGGCAAGAAGTGCAATGTGGTTAATTGGGCAGTGTGGCAGCCAAATAGAGCATTAACTCGCCGGGTCCATGAACCTCAAACCCATGTCAGCCCTGAACCCGAACCTTATCCCTACTTGTGACCACCTACTTTTGACAACATGCATTTTTTTGTTAAAGTGTAGGCTTTCAACTCCAGAGATTTATACCTAAATGGAAGAGCCTTAAACGTTATGCTTACAAAAAATGATTCTTCCCAGATCAACTGTATATATCGCAGGGGTTTTCACAGCTTCTTTTCTGAAGAGCCGTACCTGCTTCTGTTCTGTAGGTGTTCAGATAGACATTTCTAATGCACATGTAAACAATTTCCAATCTTAGTGCCGAGTGGGAAGTTCTACTTTTGTTTATTATAATGTGATCAATAATGTCACCCTCCCCAAACCCCTGCATGCAGTGTCATTAACAAACATTTTACCGTATGTAAAACTCTTTTGAGAATTTGGAGAAGTCTTCTTTATAACTGTCACCATTGTTGCAAGGTTGCATTTTTTTTGTGTCATACATCAAATTTTATAGCAACATAGCAAATGTACATATTCCTCCATATCCTCGGATTTTGGTATACACAGAATGATATACATAGGGCAGTCCTGCATATATATTTAACTGCAAACGGACATTGGTAGTGTCAGTTAATTAGCAGATTCAAATTATTAGTGCCCTTTCCCAGAGTTAATTTACCCGGGCGAACAATCCATCACACTTTAGTGAAAAGGCACATTTTCAATCATTGTTTATGTAACCTACATGAAATATAATGCAGACCACAATGATTTCTTCTTGACACACTTAGATCCCACTTGTAGCAGCTAGACTGGTGTCTGGGATTATAGAACACCTTTTGTTGCTAGTAAATCCTAAGTGCAGAGGGGACATTACTCAGGCCTCTGTTCATTTCTTAAAGAGCAATAGAGGGAAGGGTTAAGCACTGCTGTGAAATAAAAGGGTGGGCAGTTGGAAATCCCAGCTATATTGGCAGCAGACAAGCCTTTGTCCTGGAGCCGGCGCCTGACGCCTGCCTGACGGACAAAATACCTCTCCTCACCCGGGGACAAAAGAGCAGAGTGAACCAGCGTACTGCTGCTCCCAATTAGGAGGCTTCCTTCTCTGTCCCTTCTGCCTATCTAGCTGCTCCCGTCACCCTAGCCTCATTTAATCACACAGCCATTGTCAAAGCCTGTTATCTCCAGCTGAACAGTGTGGACCACCTGATCTCACACATAGCAGCATAACTGTGCATTGTATTTACCAGTCAATGTGTGATCAATAGACAAGGGGTCTGTGTGTGTGGACACAGATTCAAGCTAATTGAAACTAAATAAGCAGTTGCTTTATTTTATTGTTGTCTTGTAAAGACAATATTGGATATATTGAAACAGTGCACAGTATTTAGTTATATCGTACGATATCGTATATATCGTACGATTGCAATACTGTGCACTGTTTCAATACTGTTTAAATAACTCTATCAAGTTTTTTTAAAGAAAAGTTTACAACAGTTATCCTTTTATATCAGTACCTAATAAAACAATTAATTTTGCCAACATGTGAAACTTTAAATTAACTCAGGTTAATTGTTTGCCTGATCTGTTTACAGTTAAATACACTGCCAGTAGGTAAAGTAAACGGGAATGTATTGTAATTTTATACATACTTTATTTCTTTGTTTATTATTGTCTGGACTAAAAAATATACATATTTAAAATAGTTTCTCTACATATTGTTATATAGTCTTTTATATAAGCCAGCAGGTGGAGCTCCAGTGTCCTTTCTACATCATTAGTGTTGTATCACTCTCATCTTTGCTGATATAAGCTTTTTGTTTATAGAACCTGATATGTCATCAGAGCAAAGACTGATCACATATCAGGTGGCTCAGACTAAGCTTTCAAACGGATTAACAGAGCCTCAAATCAAACTACCTATGCAGTTATCAGCAGTTATCAGAACCTCTGACCACTGGAAGCATTGCCCTCTATTACGTCACAAATAGCCTGTTTTCAGTGTATCAAATGGCTTGAAAATGTCTATATTTCTGCTGCCAGCCCAGTAGTGCAATTTTTTGATAAACGACTGAGAAATGTAACATTTATTGGCTCATTTAGATCTATGCGTGTGCGTAGAGGTGCATTTTTTCTAGAGTTAAGCAGTGGCATTGTCATGTGTCAGCGTGTGTTTGCACTTGCATACATTTTTGAGTTGTATTGGTGCACGGTTTCAATGTGTCTTTTTCATTTAGTTTTTGAAGTACAAGCAGCGCCACTGTCGGAAACAGCAGAGGATTTGTTCATCCATGCTCTTCAGCGTGCATGGAGAAATCTGTTCTATTTTTTTCCTTCAGCCTGCAGGTTGAAAAAAAAATAGAACCATGTATACCTGACATACACACTAGGTGTGATGCTTTTCTGTGCTTTTAAAATGTTTTTTAAATGTATATACTGTATATGCACCTAATGATTTCCAGTGCATCTATTCACCGTTTGCATTTAAATGCTTTTATCTGCAGTCAGGTAAGCTGCATTTAGAAAAAATAGAAGTCGTCCAGGTGCGCCCAGGAATTGATTTGAGGTTCTAAATGCACCAAAACGCATGTAAACACACATGAATGCACTTAAGCACATGTAAACGCAAGGTGCATTCATTATCTGAAATTTCACTGGCTACGTCAATGGACTGTTTCGATGGACAAAGGATAGATACATCTAAATGCATCTAGAAGCATAAATAAAGCATCCAGCCTGCCAGAATTTGCAGACAGATCTCTGCATAAAAAATGCAAGTAGCAAGTGTGAATGATGCCTTAGTCTTTATATAAGAACGGATCACTGTGAAGGTGCTGAGAAAAACCTGGAATCTGCCATGTTGCCTGCTGCAACAAAACATCTAAAAAGTAAGACATTTTTTTAAAATTATTTTTTTGTTATGCTGTGTGAATAGGAATGCATTACAAACATATAAAGGTGTTTTCTAAAATCTGACTTCAAAAGTGGAAATACACCTTGAGAGTGACAAAAACAGGCTAATTCTACTATCAGTTTACCAATACAATGGGGGGATTGATCAAAACTGGAGCAGACAAAATCTGCACTGCAACCAATCAGCATCCCTGTCTCATTTTCAAATCTTACCTGAGCAAACTGAAGAGAGATGCTGATTGGTTGCCATGGGCAACTGCTCTAGATTCTGTCTGCACCAGTTTTGATAAATTCCCCCCAATGTGTTGGGTTAAAATTGGCTAATTTACCTTCCTATAGGAGGTGTCAATGAACATGGCAACATGGGAATTGCTCATTTTCACGCAAAGCATTTTGTCTCCCCAATCCCTTTGTCTTCCCAATGAGAAGCTGGCAGTAAGTTGAAGAGAGAGCCAGGGGAGTCATGTGATGTGCACTGTGACTATTTGTACACTTTGAGGATGAACAGGTATTCCCCTCACCATTGCTCACAGGGCAATACTCAATAAGGAGTATATGTAAATCTTTCATAGGTATGCTTTCAGAGTGAAACAAATGAAAGTGCATATATTTAAAGCTGAACTGCGGGATAAAAA
>NW_017306513.1:796378-798503 GCF_000935625.1 Nanorana parkeri
TTGTCCCTGGCATTCAACTGTAAATTCACATATGAAGTGATGCGATTGTTTCTCTTTGAAATATGTGACATTCCCCTGTCACAAGCTACGCTGGTGGAATTGCAAAATGGAACACATATAAGTATCATCAAACATTTATGAATGTGTATCTCTTCAATGACCACTTTAGCATCATTATAAAGTGAACATTTCAAGTAATATGATGTAATAATAAAGTTTAAATTCCTGAGAATGCAGATAAAAATAGCTTCAGAAGCATTAAGGGTTTTTTTTTTTGTCTAAGATTGTCTGACTAGGAGGGCAAACGTCTGGCCAGCAGGACAACACAAAGTGAAGATTGAACGATTGTTCAATGAGGTGGATGACCTAAGCCAAGATCAGATCTGCCTACGCAGCAAAAGTCTCTTGTAAAACAATTAATCCTTTGCTTAAAGCAGGACATTGATCTTATGTCCCAAAGTAGAATCTACTTCTTAAGAAGGTCATAGACACTAGAGGACACCATATTTCCCAGTCAGTGCTTCCCTAAACATAACTGTCACCTTGGCTGGCTGTATGTGATTTAGCTTATGGAGAGAGGAGGGGAGGCACCTCCAGGGCTGGTTAATAAGGGAAAACATTGGTACCTTGACATGAAATCACATGATACAATGGTTGTCCCTTAGTTAGTCAACACTGAATAGGACAGCATTGTGGGAAAGAGTTGTGTTTAGTTATATATTGGAAATATGGCTGGTACAACTGATACTGTATATAAACACCATGTTGAGAATATTTATGAGCTTAATGTAAGTGATACAAGGCTGAATCATAATTCATCGGCAGGCATAAAATAGCTATTTATTTATAGTACATACGTCTTAAAACTGAGTTGTTATTATTATTATACAGGATTTATGTAGCATGAACAGTTTGCTCTGGAAGATGCAGGAAGACATTACAGTTACAATACAATTCAAGACAAGATGGTTAGGAGGACCCTGCCTGTGTGAGCTTACAATCCTAAAGATCTCCAAGCAGGTATAAAATACATACATTAATATGTCATTAAATGTATTATTTTAATGCAAGTAGAGTAAGTACTTGGATTTTACTTAGTACTGGCCCCATGCAATCCCTTTACAGTAGGGCTCAGACAGGGAGAGAGAGAAGCAGCACAATAAGCCATCCTGTTGCAGTGGTGCTCATGTGCTAAGAAGGGATATTCTGATAGGAGAAGTGTGCACATTGACAGAGAAAAGCTAAGCAGTCTGCTGTTGCTTCTTTACTGACCAGTCATAGGAGAGGGGGGGGGGCGATGACAGGACCTGTAAGTGTTGCTTAATTGCAGCAGATAAAAAAATCAGGTCTTCTGCCCTGACAGGACAAGACAGGACAGAACTAATCTGTGTGTCATAGCTTTGCAAATCTAGGAACTAGACTAGGACAGAAATACAAATCCTTTGTCAGGTAAATTGTATCTGTTATATATATGTTTGATCTGTGTATTTAGCTGTAGATATTTATTACAGGTATTTATATAGAGCCAACAATTAACACAGGGCTTTACATACAGGATTAACAAACCACTCCCCAACAGTAAAAAAAATAAATAAATAATAAAAATAAATATATAAAAAAAAAACACCCCCCCCACACACACACACTTTCATGCACACATATTATTAGACATGTACAAAGACTAAAAATGTGTTTCGGACAAAATGAACAGAAACTAAAAATGTTTTCATTAGTGGACTGTGTGCCGTTCTCCCGGCCTCAGCGGCTCTCTTCTCATCAGCCAACCTACTCTGCTGTCTCTTCCTGCAGTCAGGAGGCCTGGGATCTCCGGGGACAGAGAACAGGGTAATTCAATATTTGACTGAATGTGCTAAGTACTGAGCTCGGGGGGGGTGCATATATGTGTGCTATGCTTATCAGCATGCTAAGTACACGATCTTTTACTGTATATTCTAAGTACTGAGCTCCGTGGGTGTACACATATATGTGTGCTATGCAGTGGCGTCACAAGGGGGGTGTGGCCCTCACCCGGGTGACACCAAAATGACTGACAGTCATTTTGGTGTCACCCCTCTCTGAAAAGTCGGGTGCTCGGTCATGGACCGAACGCCCGACAGTATCAGGA
>NW_017306513.1:798525-825883 GCF_000935625.1 Nanorana parkeri
GCCCAGTGCCCGCCCCCTCCTCTCTCTGCCGGCATGCGCAGTGATATCTCGGCGGGGTTATACCCGGTTACCGCTCCGGGTGTCACCCAGCCTCGGGACGCCCCTGGTGCTATGCTGACCAGGGTGCAATCCTCTCCCCCCTCAGTGGTTTAAGGTCATCTTCATTCCCCCTAGTCTTCTCCCTGACCCATGCTGCCAATTCCCATCCTGATGTGCATCTGTTCCCTCAGTACACTTGTTAGTACACTCAGCATTTGTGGTATGCCTGGCAGGGTTTGGGAGATATGCAGCGCCGGTGTTCTATCAAAAACGTAAGCACGGCCATATTGAGTGGGGCAAGTCAGATTAATAAAGTGCTGAATTAGTCTGACCCTATTTCATTTTAATAGTTTATTGCAGTGTAGTATGTGTATAGGGAAGTGGCGCATTTGCAGTAGAGCCTTCTCGGCCAAACCTCTTACTTCTAACTAAACCAGAAGTCAGGTCGCTGGAGATGTTGACAATTTGGAACTCTTGATAGAACACCGGTGCTAATGTAGGGTAGGGTACCGCAGAGGTCACTGACCTCTATGTTACACTACTGACCTCTGCACTATGAATTACATACTCCTCACAGAAGTAGTAGAAGGGGAATGGAGCAAGACTGGGTGCAGATGAGGAACCCTAAAAAGCATCCTGGGTGACATTGTCTTAACTAGTGTAATTACACATGATTGTGCCACCTACAAAGGCCGTCAAACCATCAGCAGCCACAACAAGTGTCACAGTACTCTGCAGAAAGTTTACTGTCAGGTTATGTTTTCTACATATTTTATGCTGAATGTGTTTGCAGTGTAATTGGTGTTTCTCAATGCATTGACTGCAGGAGTCTTTAAACAAACTGTGCAAACTTCAAGTTGTGGCATAACAATTGTATAAATCAGGGCTCAAAATTTCACTTGCCCCCTTGCAATTGGCGAGTGAAAATTGCATGGGGGCAAGGGGGGTTGGTGGGCGGTTTTGGGGGCCCCATACAAAATGTTGCTATGGGGCCCTGTGATTTCTAGTTACGCCCCTGGTCCCTGCCATCAAGGAGCTTACAATCTAAGGTCCCTACTGCACACACATACAGGCCCAATTAACCTTCCAGCATGTCTTTGGAGTATGGGAGTAAACTCACACAAGCACAGGGAGAACATGCAAACTCCTTGCAGATAGAGTCCTGACTGGGATTCAAGACGTCCGGTACTGCAAGGCAGAAGTACTAACCATGTCAACCAAGACATGTCAATTTCATTTAGCTCTGAATGGATATTCATACGAATTTCGTAAAATTCAGACATTCGGATGCAGTCTGAATGCGAACACATCCAAATGTTCCTTTAACAAAAATTCGGATCCATCCGAATTTTGTTCAAACTGAAACTAAATCAGACATGTGACTGTTCTCTGGCAAATCAGATGGGTTTTTTTTTGGCTGTTGGGGACAGTGCCTGTTACATTACAGGCACTGTCATGTAATTTCATTCCAAAAGGAAAATTTGGACGGATCTGAAATCCGAATAACGAACCAAATCAGATTTCAGATCCGAAGAACGTAACGAACAAGAAATCGGAACTGATCCGAAATGAAAACATTTTTTTGCTGGGTACATGTCTACTAATCACTAAGCCACTGTGCTGCTATGCTCACAATGCCAGTGTCTTTTTAGGTATGTGTGTTATCCTAGTTTATAAAACGTGTACATTATCACAAGATCATATGGCAGCTTACAGATCAATATGATTCTAAAAACATGAACTTGTTATTTCACAAAATATGATCAAAATCTATAAACTCATCATAGGTATTGTTCAGATCCACCAATCAATAACCATCATTCGCAGTATATCAATCACCAAGATTCTGTAGTATCTTACTGTCATCTTTCTGATCTTCAGTGAAAGTAAAACAGAAGTAAAACAATAATAGTGAAAAACTTCCTATTGATGTAACGCACTGAGAACCATTTGATAACTCTGTATGTTGACAAAACACTGAAAGAGCAGCTTTCCTTCTGGAAAAAAAACGGCCATATTGAGTGGGGCAAGTCAGATTAATAAAGTGCTGAATTAGTCTGACCCTATTTCATTTTAATAGTTTATTGCAGTGTAGTATGTGTATAGGGAAGTGGCGCATTTGCAGTAGAGCCTTCTCGGCCAAACCTCTTACTTCTAACTAAACCAGAAGTCAGGTCGCTGGAGATGTTGACAATTTGGAACTCTTGATAGAACACCGGTGCTAATGTAGGGTAGGGTACCGCAGAGGTCACTGACCTCTATGTTACACTACTGACCTCTGCACTATGAATTACATACTCCTCACAGAAGTAGTAGAAGGGGAATGGAGCAAGACTGGGTGCAGATGAGGAACCCTAAAAAGCATCCTGGGTGACATTGTCTTAACTAGTGTAATTACACATGATTGTGCCACCTACAAAGGCCGTCAAACCATCAGCAGCCACAACAAGTGTCACAGTACTCTGCAGAAAGTTTACTGTCAGGTTATGTTTTCTACATATTTTATGCTGAATGTGTTTGCAGTGTAATTGGTGTTTCTCAATGCATTGACTGCAGGAGTCTTTAAACAAACTGTGCAAACTTCAAGTTGTGGCATAACAATTGTATAAATCAGGGCTCAAAATTTCACTTGCCCCCTTGCAATTGGCGAGTGAAAATTGCATGGGGGCAAGGGGGGTTGGTGGGCGGTTTTGGGGGCCCCATACAAAATGTTGCTATGGGGCCCTGTGATTTCTAGTTACGCCCCTGGTCCCTGCCATCAAGGAGCTTACAATCTAAGGTCCCTACTGCACACACATACAGGCCCAATTAACCTTCCAGCATGTCTTTGGAGTATGGGAGTAAACTCACACAAGCACAGGGAGAACATGCAAACTCCTTGCAGATAGAGTCCTGACTGGGATTCAAGACGTCCGGTACTGCAAGGCAGAAGTACTAACCATGTCAACCAAGACATGTCAATTTCATTTAGCTCTGAATGGATATTCATACGAATTTCGTAAAATTCAGACATTCGGATGCAGTCTGAATGCGAACACATCCAAATGTTCCTTTAACAAAAATTCGGATCCATCCGAATTTTGTTCAAACTGAAACTAAATCAGACATGTGACTGTTCTCTGGCAAATCAGATGGGTTTTTTTTTGGCTGTTGGGGACAGTGCCTGTTACATTACAGGCACTGTCATGTAATTTCATTCCAAAAGGAAAATTTGGACGGATCTGAAATCCGAATAACGAACCAAATCAGATTTCAGATCCGAAGAACGTAACGAACAAGAAATCGGAACTGATCCGAAATGAAAACATTTTTTTGCTGGGTACATGTCTACTAATCACTAAGCCACTGTGCTGCTATGCTCACAATGCCAGTGTCTTTTTAGGTATGTGTGTTATCCTAGTTTATAAAACGTGTACATTATCACAAGATCATATGGCAGCTTACAGATCAATATGATTCTAAAAACATGAACTTGTTATTTCACAAAATATGATCAAAATCTATAAACTCATCATAGGTATTGTTCAGATCCACCAATCAATAACCATCATTCGCAGTATATCAATCACCAAGATTCTGTAGTATCTTACTGTCATCTTTCTGATCTTCAGTGAAAGTAAAACAGAAGTAAAACAATAATAGTGAAAAACTTCCTATTGATGTAACGCACTGAGAACCATTTGATAACTCTGTATGTTGACAAAACACTGAAAGAGCAGCTTTCCTTCTGGAAAAAAAGTCACCAAACATTTGAAGTCTGCTCTTGCTATTCAGCCGGCTGTCCTACAAATGCTAATATTTATATATTCCACTGTTTAAATTGTAGATAAAGCCAGATATTTCTCTTTCACCCTTTAAAAAACATCAATTCATGTTTTTTTTCTCTCTCTCTTAAAGCAGGTATCATGACATTCCGCTTTGAAAGGTGCTATTCTTCGGGTGAAGTGTTAGCATTTCTATTTTTACTGTGTGCTACATGCCAGACTTTCTTTACAGAATCTGACAGCTATTTTGTTAAATCTATTTTCAGGGAAACGTGTCGCTACAGAATGAGAGAGATGTAGCCTCCTGGTGTAAGCAAAGCAAACCTCCACACACAAACAGCTAAGGCCGATCTTACTGTCTACCGCTGCCCAAATACTAATCCAAGGTAAGGATCAATAGGTTGAGATACTCAGGATTTTGCTCAGGCTTCTTTTTGCTTTGAACTGTGCTTTAAGAATAACAATGGCAGTTGAAAGTGATTTAGGAGGTAATTTAACATGATCTGAAGAGGCCAATAGCTCTGTGATGAGCACAGATCTTTGCTTTAAGTCACCAGGAGTTTCAGGATTATGCTGAATTACTTTCTCTAATGAGAAGGGAGAGCTTAGGAAAAATGTCAAAACAGTCAGCTTTCTAGATGGGACTTTCTGTAAGTTATGTAAGACTAGTCATAGATATGAGATAGCAGTAGGAACAACCATCATAGAATCTTTATTGTGAAAGATCTTTCCATTAACATAAACAGTCATTCCAGATAAACGTGTAGATGTATGTGCTGAGAAGTAACCCCCCTCCTTTCCGGCTCCAGTATTATCTTCTGCAAACATGGATCATCTGGGAAAATTCATTGGTGAAGTTTGTTGTGTTTTACCCAAGATTTCCAAGGGGTGTCTGCAGATGTAATGTGAATCACTGACCACAGATAATTACTGGATGGCTTAGGCTAGTACAGGGGTGGGCAACTCCAGCCCTCCAGCTGTGCTTGTACTACAAATCCTATCATGCCTCTGCCTCTGGGAGTCATGCCTGTAACTGTCAGTCTTGCAATGCCTAATTGGACTTGTAGTTCCACAACAGCTGGAAGGCTGAAGTTGCCCACCTCTGGGCCAAGGTTTATTGTTTTCTTGTAAATATTAATCTTCTAGCCAGGGTCGTAACTAGAAATCACAGGGCCCCATAGCAAAATTTTGTAAGGGGCCCTGTGATTTCTTGTTATGCCCCTTGCCAGAGCCCACCTGAAATCCCAAACAGCCCAAATGAGTGTAACCCTGCAGAGCCCGCCATAGACTCTCTATGGTGGGCTCTGCAGGGTCTCAGGTGGGCTGGTCACACCCCTTCACACCTCTTACCTGTCAGCCTAGATTCGCTGTCAGCCTCCTCCACTGCCGGGCCCCACCTCCTCCTACACATCTGATGCCGGGCCCCGCCTCCTCCTCCGCTGCCAACGCCCGGGCCCAGCCTCCTCCCCTGCAGCTGCTGGCTGTCACGGACTCAGCAGCGGCTGTGAGGAGGAACGCGCCACTGCACAGATCACTGACAGGTTGTCGGCGTGGCGCATTCCTCTTTACAGCCGCCAGTGACAGCCAGCAGCCTGCAATGTCATAGCAACCCAGGCGGCCCACACGGCATCTGGGGGACCCCTTTGTTCCACGTCCCGGCTGAGCCCCCCTGTGCCATGGGTCCCATAGCGACCGCCTGGGTCGCTATAGTGATAGTTCCACCACTGCTTCTAGATGAACTCTAGGCAAACAGCTAAATACACAAATTAAATACATATATGAGAGCTGTTTTACCTGCCATACGATTTGTATTTGTGTCCATCCAGTCCTAAGATTTACGCAGCTCTGCCACACAGCACTGCTTTTTCTGGCAGGGAAGGGGACCTGATCTGTCTCTGCTCCAATTTTACTTTCACTTATAGTTGAACCCTTTTTACTGCCACTGAACAGTAAAAGGAGAACAGCACACTGATGAGGTCATCTCTCTGTCACTCTACTCTCTCCTCCTATCAGTATGATATTGAATAACTAGGTTTTATTAAGAGACCGTGAGAGTTACAGTAATGTTCCTAGGAAGCAACCGCTGACAAGCAAATAATACCAGTCAAGAAAAAAGTATATAGGAGGGGATGTGCATATAATCCATTGTGGTGCTCTTCTGAGAAAACAGTCCACTGAGACCACAACAAAAAGTACAAATAGTACGTATTGAGGTAACAGTGCATGATGGGCTACCTGGTTGTAGTAAGACTTACAAAAACAGAAGCATGTCCTTACATGGTATCACCGGAGATGTCTGGGAAGTACAGTCAGAAAGGGGCATACATTAGAGAAGAGGAAAGTGGATAGTGTGTGAAAAGAACGATATAGTCTACTGATGCTCGGCAGGGGATATTAAATGAGAGAGGAGTTGCCCTCAAAGAGGTAGACAAAGCCATAGGTGTGAGATCAGAAGCTAGATTGGCCCGGGTAGGGGTCCTCTTGTTAGAAAGTTTTAAAGTCTGCCGTTTCCATATATGGGAGCCATAGACTGACAGGATGTCTGGAAATAAACCTCATATCTATCATGTGTTTGTGCAATCAAATCTATCATGTGTTTGTGTGGTCAGATTCTTCATACTTATAAGATGGAATTATTCCTTTGCCCATTCTGTAATGGTGGGACTTACCAAAGATTCCAAATGATGGATTATAACAGCATGTGCAGCAAAAAAGAAGAAATGTAGAAGTCCCTTCTTACGGAAATGGGTCATGGGAGGACAGAGAGAAAGGCAATTTGAGTTTTTTTTGGTAACTCATAAGCAGGAACTCGATGGAATATATGAAACACTTCGCTCCAAAATGTTCTTATATACGGGCCTTCTCCCCTCCACATCTCAAGCAAACGTCATATGGTGGGTATAATTCACTTTAAGGTGAAGGGATAGCTACAACACCATTTATAACTCTTTTCCTGTGCAGAAGAGGTCTGAGTAATGTTATGTTTGAGAATAAATTATATAAAAACTTCAGAGTTTGTGAGAGAACAGCGATGTCCCATTCTTATTCTGCACCATAGCAAGGTCTGGTGGACAAAGTACTTGTAAGTAGCAATCTATACGGCAATGTAACCGCATGGGTTAGACCTTCCAACTGTTGGCACAAGGCCTCAAAGGATGTGAATGGTTGTAATAAATGGGCTTTTTGAAGTAAATGCCTGGTAAAAGCCTTGAAGTTGAAAAAATTGCAACCAATGACCCCTGGATGAGTATATTTTTGTATGAGAGATGTCAGAGGCTTTAGCCTCCCAGATGCCAGTGCATATAGGAAGTATGGTTTGAGTCCCAGCTAAAAAAACAAAACCGTGTCAAGTCCTGGTGGAAAATCTGGTTTGCCCAAAAATGGGACCTACTGGTCCTTTATAACAGGAAATCATAGTTGTTTTCAGTAAGGAATCCCAGGTCTTCAAAAGAGGAGGTTTAGCAAAAGACAAGAAAGTGGTCTGGGAGTGCACTGTAGGTTGTAGGGTACGGGAGGATAGGTAAGAAATCTTTCACCACATTCACCAATCTCCTATCAGTAAGTACTTGCACTGCAGCACAACTTACTGGCTTCTCCCTATTCTTCTCTGGACTCTGCAAATTAGATTGAAGAACACCTACTTCAGCTAATTTTAGCCTGGGTACACTCAACGCAGCTTTTAATGGTGCTTTCACTCACCTCATAGTTCTAGTCGACCTGTGACAATGAAACTGTCACAGGTCGGCTCAGTAGATCGGGAGGTGAGCGAACACATACCGGCGTTCGCTCACCTCTCGATCCTGTCACGGCTCTCTGCCGTGACAGGGGAGGGGCTGGATACCCCCCTCCCCGCTCCGATCCGCCAGCGCTGACTGGCGGAACGGATGGGGGAGGGGGCGGGTACAGGTGGCTCTGCCTCTAGATAGGCAGAGCCAGCTGTCAGTCACGCAGCTGGGCGGATACCGGCACAATTGTCGGGATCCGCTTCAGCTGCGGCGTCTCAGTATACTGCGAGCAGCTGCTCGTGTTATACTGCGGCGTCTCAGCATACCGCGAGCTACAGCTCGCGGTATACTGAGCCTAAGGTGAAAGGAGGACACTAGTTTGTTTCCTCCCGTTACCCTAAGAAGAACCATGGGGAAAAGCATCAACGCCATAGTTCTCCTTTAAATAAAAACCTATGAGTAGAGAAATATGGAAGCCTAATGAAGGGGAATCCTCCCTGAAAAGTGATGTTTCCTATCATTTTAAAGCTGAACTCCAAGTAGACATAAAAGAATCAAATTCATACAGCTCGATACTTTTTATACATGATAAAACATATTTTTAATGCCAGCAGTGAAAGTGTCTGAATTTTAGCTGTAATCACCCTTTTGCAGTCCCGTTACAGCAAAACACTGTCACAATATCTAGAAATCCATGCTGGATTTTCCCTTTGCTCAGCCCAAGGGCTGTCAGTGTTTGCCTTTGTATTTTGCTTAAGACTACCCTTTGCTTTCACCAGTGTGCTGTCAGTCTCTTTATTTTGCCTTCTTTGCTTATCTACTTAAGTGTTTTCTCACTCCAGCCAAATGTGTCTGCTTTCTTCTACCTACTTCCATTCCTTGTATTTCAGCCTAACTTTCTCTAGCATTCTGTTCCTGGTTACTTACCTTTCCTCACCTCAGCTTCTCGGAGGCCTTCCCCTGCTCTTCTGTGCTCTTCGCTCGGTGTTATCTGTGTTCTATATCCCTGTGCAACGCACATCCCATGTGTCAGTGGCGTAACAATCACCATAGCGACCCAGGCGGCCGCTATGGGGCCTGGCCAGGACATTCCTGATGCCCTGCAGGCCGCCTGGGTCGCTTTGGCATCTCACGCTGCTGGCTGTCATCGGCGTCTGTGAAGAGAAATGTGCAGCTGTTCAGATCACTGTCAGTGATCTGTGCAGCGGCGTGTTCCTCTCCACAGCCGCTGCTGAGTCAGTGAGGAGGGGGGGGGCCCGGCGATGGGCGGAGGAGGCGGGGCTCATTACCGATGCTGGAGGAAGAGGAGGCGGACAGGTAAGGAGTGTGACTAGCCCACCTAAGGGTGACCCTGCAGAGCCCACCTCAGAGAGTCTATGGTGGGCTTTGCAGGGTCACCCTCAGGTGGGTTGTGTGTGATGTCAATGGGGCTCTACAAGGGGTGTTACTAGAGATCAAAGGGGCCCCATACAAAATTTTGCTATGGGGCTCTGTGATTTCTAGTTACGCCCCTGCCATGTGTGTTGTTGTAATTACCTTGCTCCGCTCCTTCCCCAAGTATTTCTGTGTTGCTTCCCCCTTGTACCTGCACCCATTGTGTGTTGTGGTTCCTAGTACCTTTGTGCTCCTAGCATACCTCTAGCTACTTAACTTTCCTGTGTGGTGCTGTGCATTTTGCACCTCTACTTGTGCGTGTCTCACTCACTCTCTCTCGCTCCTTGTGTGCCTATCTTCCTCCTCTTGGTTTCAAGTTTCTTCTTTTACCTGTTCCTGTATCCAGTTCCCAGGAGCTTCCACTAGCCTCTGAGTCTGTGTGGGTGCTCTAGAGGGTTGCAACCTGGAAGGTGTCCAACAGCCAATCATCCTCACCATTAGAGGCTTTGTTGAAGACCTGGCACTTTAGATTCTGCGCCTCTAGTGTGTCCCCAATAATGCACAGACTCTTAGTTCCTAGTCCCCTATAATGCACAGACCATTAGTTCCTAGTCTCCCTGTGACCAGCATCCCTGATACCACTCCAGTCCGTGCTTTCCATCCACTCCATAGTCCTGAAGACTATCTCCCCTAGCACCCTGGCCCGCAGAACATGACAAGCACAGACTGGGAGAGGAAGAAGCAGCACAAGGAGCCAGTCGGTTGTTCTGCAGTGTTCATGTGCTAAAAAGGAACATGAGATGAGCTCATTAGCTTCTTCTTTCAATGTCCAGTAACAGGCTTAGGATGGGGATGGGCAGGGGACAGGCAGTCTCCTTCCCTGCCTGACAAGGCTGTGCTGTGTACATTTTAGGACTAGGCAGACATAAATAAAAATTATTTTGCAGGTAAGCTATGCATTTCATCTGTGAATTTAACTGTTTGCCTCATGTTCAGTTTTAAGTTATTTACTGTAAATAAACGTAAGAACTGTGATTGTAAGACTGAGCTCCAGTTGGTGTTTCTTTATCTTAGAGCTGTAGTGGATCAAGACCATTCCATTACCACTGCTGAGCTTCAGCCAACTTTTATGCAAGTATTCTTATTTCATTATGGTCATATTTTTACATTTAGAAATATGGAGTCTCACATTGCTGATCCTGAATTGCTGGCTGCCATGATGATCCAATGGCTTTAATACATTTTAGAGAGAAGCAGCGAGTAGCAGTTTGCAATTGTCAAATGATCTAAACCAGGACAAGAATGCAAATGGGAAGCTCTGACTTTATTACTACATACTTCTTCCATGTCACTGACTCAGAAACTATTGGAGCCTGACACAGATGGACAACAAGAACTTTCAGAAGGCAGTCAGCACTGTCAACCTCCATGTTTCCCACAGTGCAGGTTTCCTTTAAAGAAGAACTATGAGGTGAGTGCTTTTCACTGAGACGCTGCGGCGTCTCAGTATACCGCGAGCTATAGCTCGCAGTATACTGAGCTTAGGGTAACGGGAGAATGCTAGTTTGAGTTCTCCCGTTACCCTAAGGAGAACTACGGGGAAAAACACTGACCCCATAGTTCTCCTTTAAATATGCTTTTGTCAAATTCTCAGCATGCCCCTACTTGTCACATAAGATAACAATATTACTGAAGAGTGTTACGAATACATTATTAGCGAAGGGAGACTGCGTGTGCCAGGAGCTGATTGCTGATATGTTTGGGGATCTGCAGCACTGTCACTTAATGGTGGATCTAAGTCCTGCTTCCTATGAATGTGCAAACGGATCCTATAGATTTCTATGAGGCCAGGAAATAGATCAGTCTCCTACCCTATAGATGTCTATGTGGGTCTACTGCACATGAGCAGGCAGTGGTAGTAGATGCACTGGTCCCAGGTAAACAATGCGGCAGGATGCTGGAAGGGGGAGGAGGTGCACACTACTGGGCTGAGAGCAAGAAGGAAACCAAACACAGAGACACCCACCACCTCCATTACTATGGGACCCTTCCAATGCAGCAGCCTTTTTCTAGAAGACCAACATCCATCTTTTTTCTTTATTGAATATTGATTTGGGAGGGCGTACAAGCAAATGTATTTTATCAATACATTACACTTTAGCTGCAACTTAACTAACCTCCTCATAACCTGCCCAGATAGTACAGCTTCCACCTGGTCTGTCCCTATAATGAGGCAGTCTGAAGAGGTTGCCTCAGGCAGCATCTCATTGGGGAGCAGCAGAGTAGTGGTGGGGTTTCTTGTGCCACTATCTCTGCTTTGCCATTCACAAAACACAGCCTGTGATGACATCATTTAATAATGATTTAAGAAATTATGCTTTTCCGTGGTCAGGTTTTGGTGTTTGTTGGTTAGCTCAATTATACCGCCTTTGCTGGCGATACACAGTCAGATCTTGTGTCTGATTTGATCTAGGATCATCAATTGTTAAAAAGTGAGCTATATGCAATTGTCAAATGTAAGATGTTCCTCATAGTCTATAAATGAGCAGGAATGTCTAGCTTTATGATTTTGCATTGCATTCTGACTGATAAAAGTAATTTTTCCTGAATACGTCCTTTTATATATATATATAGAGAGAGAGAGTTTGACAGTGAGACCTGGAATGAGGTGAAGAAAACCTGCAGG
Organism: Nanorana parkeri; assembly: GCF_000935625.1. Classification (NCBI taxonomy): domain Eukaryota; kingdom Metazoa; phylum Chordata; class Amphibia; order Anura; family Dicroglossidae; genus Nanorana; species Nanorana parkeri. Next base: position 810,114 of record NW_017306513.1, read on the forward strand.
AAGATGGATTGAGTCTGTATTTGATGTCCTCTACAAGAAGATAAACAGGATTAACTAATAGCAGATCTGCATTAGGTAGACTCCTTCAATAGGATTATATGTCACAAAATGTCTACTGCTGTCAGTTACTAAATCCCCCACTAGATGTCACTGTTTGCCAAATCCAAGTTGATCAAACTCCAGTGATTGAGCAAAATGTGAAAAAGTTCTGTGTTTTAGAAAGCTGCGTTATAATTTCATCGTGTTAACAAGTTTCACTATTTGGAATTTCATAGATAATTATTACATTTTAAATGTTTATATTATGTTCACATAAAATATATTTAAGAATCATTCAAGTAATACCTTAAGGAATACTTTACGTATAAATATATTTTATTTAAGGCAGGATTTTTTTTTTTTTTTAATACTAACAACAATAATGTTTGAAGTGAAAAACTAAAACATGAGTTAAAGTTAATGAAACCAAAAATCTAGCAAGTGGTGTCATGTAGACATGCCTTTGCAAAACCTTAAGATACTTTGACATATGCAATAAAAAAAAAGTTAACTCTCCAATAAAAAGTTAGAATGACTTTCCTGAATTGAATACTTATTAAAGTAACCATACATTTTCATGCTGCCTTAACCACTGACTGCACCAGAGACACACGTCTGAATTGGGTGTGGTTGACATTTGTTATAACACATGTAGAAATCATGGGATTCCAATATAAACTAATAATTTGCTAACTAGTCAGTTGCATCAACTACATGACAAACTAGCAGTACGTTAGCTGAATAGTAACTGCAGAAAGTATTGGCCACCCTGTATTTAAGGGAGGATACACACAACTGCAATGCAATAAAATAAAAGACTTTAAATTGGAATATGCGTGCATATTTTTTGTTGTTTTAAATTTCATACAATAGTTAAGTAAAAGAAGATTTAAATATGCTGTTTCCACCAATACTGCCACTGTGCATGAGGTTTACTCTCACGCATTAAAAAGGGTATTTACTTGAGCGACAAAACATAAATATTGGGTCAGCCTCATCTGGAGTATTGGTTCAGTTTTGGTCCCCAATTAATAGAAGGGATGTCCTAGATTTGGGAAAAGTCCAGCAAGGATTAACAAAGTTAAAAGGGCTAGAGGACCTCAGCTATGAGTATGATTAATCAACCTAAACATATAGAAGGGAATTTATCAAAACTGGAGCAGACAAAATGTGGAGCAGCTGTGCATGGCAACCAATCAGCTTTTCGCTTTCATGTTCAAACCTTACCTGAACAAACTGAAGAGAGAAGCTGATTGGTTGCATTGCACAGCTGCTCCACATTTTGTCTGCTCCAGTTTTGATAAATTCCCCTCACAGTATTTACCTTAGAAAAGAGGCGGTTAAGAAGAGACACGATCGCTATCTACAAATTGATCAATGATGAATGTTTGGGCATTAAAAACTTGATTAATCATAGGTCCCTGAAAAGGACACATAGACACAATTTAAGATTGGAGGAAAGGAGGTTTTTTGTAAAATTGTTGGAGGGGGTTCTTTCCTCAGGTAGTGGCAACAGCTGTAAGCATTGACAAATTAGGAAAAAAAAACTTCTATGTGCTTTCCTTCATGAGCACAATTTTCAGGGATATGTATACTCTTAGAATAACTTAATCTGACACATACATGGGTTGGAGTTTATGGACCTGTGTCTTTTTGCCTACTTTATCTACTATGTAACTACAATTACTGCAACTGGAAATAGTGATAACAGCAAGAGTAATGGAATTGGAGACAGCTAGACATAAATGGTGACAAATTGTATAAATATTTGGTGTGTGTTATTGGCAAGAGTGCTGGTGGTTAGGTAGCAGTTACTTGTGATGATAGTGGTGGTTCTATCAACATCAGAAATTGGTGGCTGAAAATTGACACTTGACAAAGAATGATGTGGTGGAACAATGGTGCAGTGGGTAATAGAAAGGTGGTCCCACATACATCGTCCATTCTTTGACCTGCCAACACATCTAGAAAGAGAGCTAGATGCAGAATTAAAAGGGGAAAGACTATTTAGCAAAGGTAAGTTTATTTTTAACAAATTGGGGCAATGGTAAATTATTCATGAATACAGTTTGCTATTTCCAACAATACATCAAAGTGCAGTGTACCACCAAAAGGTACACAAAAGCAAAGAGATGAGACACAATTTGCAAAATTTGCTCAACTTCAATTCATGTGTATAAAGCTATGCTACACACCTGCTATCCTGTACATTCCATTATTTTGTTTCAAGTACAAGTTATAAGGTTAATTATTTTCCATATTTATGGCAATATTTCAGTTGTTTGTCTGTCTTTTCACAAATATGCATCAAAGAAATCTAGAGAAATCGAGATCGCTAGGGTTGTGAGATGTGTATTTTTTAATGAAACCAACAGGGCTATTCACAAAAGGGTGAAGAGTTTGGAGAAGGCAGGAGAAGTGAACAATCTAGGCAAAAATAGCTGATTTGGAAAAATTCTCCAAATCAGTTCACTTTACAGTTCAGCTATGTTGTCCTAGATTGTTCACTTCTCCTGCCTTCTCCAAACTCTTCACCCTTTTGTGAATAGCCCTGCAAGTGTTTGCTCAGATACTCCTCTAACATCAGATATAATGCACCTGGAAGTGCAACCCGACATATCTTGAAAAGTGAAATTTGGGGAAAATCCCCCCTTCCTACTTCTATAGAACTTGTTCAAAAGGAATTATTACATTCACCAAATAGTTACAGATTTAACATGAGGGTACATTTGGATTTATCTAGTTTGTGGCAATCATCTTTTTACCTAGAAACAATGTTACTTGTAGCAATAAGGCTGACTTACTAAAGGAGTTTAGAATATTTACTTAATAAAATGATTGAAGATTCACTTCAAAGATCCCAAGCATGTGAAAAGCACATTTCTTTTTACTTATTTCAACTGTACATGATTGGGTATTTAAATGAAACACAGGTACAATTTACTGAGTACAGATTTTATACTTCTGTAGTAAATTAGCCTGAATATTTGGGTGTTTTTTGGGCCACTGCTGTTCATATGCGAGACAGAATATGCGAGACATATTGTGGAGATGAATGCAATAGTTGAAATGAGCAAGAAAGTTAAAATATAGGCAACATTTGATGGCTAGCCAAATACAATTTGTAGTTTACATATTTGTGAATACCAAGGTTTCTTCTGCGGGCTTGGTTTCATACAACATAACTGAGTACCATTTACAGCATGCAGTATAAAATATATTCAATTACTCTATGAAAGGTTTTGGCGATATTTCCACTTTCTTGCTAGAATCTATGGTTAACATGGTAAAACACTTAGCTGGTTAAAATAATTAAATGACTAATTAAAGTATGATTACATTTAGGTGAGCATGCACAGTGCTGTACCCGCATTCTATAAATCCCCAAACTATTTCATTGTGATACTAATTTAGCAAATGCAAATAAATTCAAACATATAAATGCACAAATTGACACAAAAGATAATGTCCAGTAACAGTATCAGTTTTGTATCAGTTTGCACTTATATGAATGATGTGAAACCTCGCGCCACTACTCTAGTCAAGTTAAGCAGCAGCTGAAATCTGTGTGGTCAGATATAACGTATGAAATTAATGGTAAAGTTTGCACTTTGTTTTAAGATTATTTACTTATGCTGATTTGTATTAGAATCACATTGAAATAGTATTGAGATTTATAGGTTGTGGGTACAGTGCTGTGTATGTTTGATAATTGTTAATTTGATAATCATATTGTTTTTGACAGTTTGACACAGCAGCTGATTTTGACATTATTTGAGGGGACATTTTCTAAGAGGAAAAAAGCATTTAGCACAATTTCTCTACTAATTAAAGTACTGTAACTACCTTAGGCCAGAACTGGAATATAGCTGGATATGTCCAAATCATGTGTCAGTAGTTGGCCTCCTCTTCTGGACACACTATGCACATGGGTGGTCGGAAAAGTGGCCATTTTAGGGGTACTTTAGGGCTATCTCATTAATTGTGTATAGTTGTATTATTTTATTAATAATAGATGGAAAGACCAGCAGATGTGAAAACGTGTCCACTGTCAGCATCTCATCATCTAAAGGAGAAATTTGTTATTTCCATTTAGCTGGAAGGAAGTGTTGGAATGAAATGTTTTGGACATAATCAGATCGATAAAGATAAAATCTTGGCCCTTGAAATTAAGTATTTGTATGAGAGGGAAGCTGGTGATAAGTTTATCACAGCTATAAAATTGGACAGTAAAGGCATGTCTCACTTGGAGATAGCAAAGGAACATTATCTTGCACAAAAAATAAAAATGAAATGAATGAAGGTGATAAGTGTATTATCGGTTTATAAATCAGTCAGCATATTGATGCTGGTTTTCAGCCATAGATGAGTATCAGGTATAGTATCAGGCAAATACAAGTTGTTCCATGGTGGTATTTCAGAAATACATGCATAGGATTATCTAATTTTCTTTGCACACTGCTACGCTGATATATCCATCTTACATTTTAATATGTTTCTTTCCTCTTTGTTTTGAACATTGTTCTGGGGACATTGCTAGTGCAAAGAACAAACCGATTTTTGTAACTTTGGCCCCTTTCACACTTGCGACACATGTGAGCGGGCATCAGCACATTCAACCCCATGCCAAAAGGCTGCCCTATGCGCTACAAATGCAGCAAAGAAGTTCATGCAGCAGTTTGGCTTGCAAGCTTCATGCAGTTTTTTTAAAACATGCATCAACACTTAGGCAAAGGCGCTCGTTTTGCCTGTCATGTTTGGGGTTCCATTAACATGTAATGGTGCTGCAAGCCTGTCGTGCTTTTTTTTCTGTTTCCTGAACATGCGCCAATGCCCACCGGCAAGTCATAATAGGGGCCTTAAGAACATCAGCTTCAGGATAGCCCCAGCAAGCAAGCCAATGGTAAATGTATTTTTGAGGGGTTACAGTTGCTTTTGTGGAGTGCTAATCTAGCTACCAGCAAATTGGACAGGAGGCTACCTAAAAATGCAAAAGTCTATATATACATATACATATATATATACAGTGGTACCTCGGTTCACGAACGCTTCTGTTCGCGAACAATTCGGTTCGTGAACAGGAAGTTCAACAAAAGTTTACCTCCGTGACTAACACAACTGCAGTCATTTTCCCTACTCTGACCCATGGTCATGGCTTCCTCTAGTTGAGATCGCGGTCTGATCACAGTTTGATTCGGTTCACAACCAAATCAGTTCGCGACCAGAATCGCGGAACCGAGGTACCACTGTATATGTATATTTGTTGCCTCCAAATAATTGGATATCTTTTGTGATATGTTGCAGTGGCTGAACGTCCTCCCCATTTCTTTGCTAATGTCCTAATCTCATCCCTGTGATTTCAACCACTGCTATATCATCACACTAGAAACATTAATAAAAACTGTGGCAACACTTGGCCTTCTCACATTGCCATTTTGGCTATGGGTGCAATAGTCTGCCAAAAAATGCAACAACATTTGTTGGCCAACAACCACGGTGCATTAAAATAATTTTATAAATGTTATTTTGAACATACGTAGTGCATGGATGATTCAGTGATTGAGATATTGAAGCTTGCTGCACAATAAACACATACACAATGTGCATGTTGCTTTACTTCTTGGAGAAGCTGCATATAGTTATAAAGTAGTGAGGATCACAAACATTCGCTGCAGGTTTATCTTTTTAATGCATGTGCTTTTAATTGCAGTGATGCTTCTGCAGTCATTGTTGGGTGAATGTCACATTCACTGCATTTTTAAAGAACATGCCCCAGTTTTCTTTAGCGTCTGACTGACTGAAACACTATTAGCTTTGTTTTTGTTTTGTGTTTAAAATGTAATTCCATATAACTTAAAAAAATGGCAAAACTGCAAAAATAATTTGTTTTTTTCCACTGCAGCCTGAAAGTAGAGTAATACGTATAGAACAGAATGGTTTACTTTCTTTTTTAAAACCTTTGAGAAAAATAACATACATGCTGTATTTGTCAACCACCACCACCAAAAACAATAGTGAAAAATTGTAATAATGAGTTTTTTAAAAATTCGAATTGGTACAGTCTGTAGATGATTTATAGGGTTATTCAAAAAGGGGTGAAGAGTTTGGAGAAGGCAGGAGAAGTGAACAATCTAGGACAACATAGCTGATTTAGAAAAATTCTCCAATTCAGCTCACTTTCCAGTTCACTTCTCCTGCCTTCTCCAAACTCCTCACCCTTTTGTGAATAACCATGTTAGTGTTGATTGGCTTAGACACTGAAGCTTGCTGCGTGATCAATACTGTAAGAAAAACATTTTAGTGACCACAGCAGGCAAGTCACAGTATGTTAGTGTGCAATGGAAAGATTTACAACACTGGCAAAAAAATAACCCACAACATATCCAGTATTTGTCGGTTAACAACGGCAGAAAATACAAAGGGTTATTCAGAATGGACAGTTTTTAACCTCCTTGGCGGTATGATTATCAGGATTGTCAGGAATTTTGTACCAAAACGGTACAATTTTTTGCATGGAAATTTGGTGTTATGTATAGGTTCCACTTTTGCAGTCAAATTTGAGGAAACCTCTGTATATGTTTGTTGTGTTTTCCTATTCACACAGCGTATCTAATAATAATTAAAAAAAAGTCTTACTTTTTAGATGTCTGTGTAACTGCAACCTTTGCAAGCTTCTCTTTCACTCATTTTCCAAGTTTCAAAAAACTCTGCCTGTCCCTAAAGAAAGACTAAAGGGGCAGATTGAGCATCCCCTAATTAACATACAATGCTTCTAGATCTTTAACACTTTTTTTTAGAACAGACTATGTTCAAATCGAGTTTACTACTGATCATGAGATCTGCCAGCACAGTACAGACAGGACTAACATTAATAGGGTTATTCACAAAAGGGTGAAGATTTTGGGGAAGGCAGGAGAAGTGAACAAGCTAGGACAACTTAGCTGAACTGGAAAGTGAGCTGAATTGGAGAATTTTTCCAAATCAGCTATTTTGTCCTAGATTGTTCACTTCTCCTGCCTTCTCTAAACTCTTCACCCTTTTGTGAATAGCCCTGTAAGTTAACATTAATCTTCCCACCTACCCCCTTGCATTCCAGAGCAAAACTTAATACAGAGGATAACTTTTCTTTCATAATAGAGCATGTATTGTGCAAACGCCAATACAAAATGAAGTCATGCTATGTTTCTGAGAAACATGTAACAAATATAAAGTAGGTGTTTTCCAAATTTTGCTGCAAAAGTGGAAATAGACTTTAAGAAAACAAAACTAGGGGAAGGATTCTCCGAATCGGAAGACTGTTGAACCAGTTAGAGGGAAAGCAACAAACTAGCTGGCAGTGGTAATTTCACCAAGCTGAGCTGAAAAGAAATAACTACAGTTTGCAGTTACCACAACTAATTAGCAAATGGTCTGTGGCTAATATGAGGATGGTGTGAGGATGATAACAAGCAATCAGCCCAAAAGGCATACTGTGATTGTGATGTACAGCACTGCAACTGACAAAGGCTCTAAGAAGCATTGAGAACAACTATGCAGCTCCAGTACACCCAGAAAATGACACTGTAGTACTTAATTGCTTTTATATTGGGAAGGTGTGCGATGACTATGAAGGATTACATTTAGGCATGAGCTAAACTGAGAGATTTCAATTTCCCTGAAAACTTGTAAAAAATCAGTCGATTTGTAGCGGAATTTTGCCTTTTTTGGTGACATGAGTTGCAGTTAATTGGTAAAGAGAGATTAAGATTTTTCAGTGGGTTTAACAGACCATGAATAACCTTTGATGGTTATAGAAGTTCCTTTTAAAATGACACAAAAATGTATCTTATTTGTGTATCACTTGGCTGTAGATCCTCAAATCATCTCTGAATTTGTGCTGACACTGTCCTTGCTTCTGGCAGGTGGCTACTTTATTTCCCCATGGTCCCTGTGTGTGCTGTAAAGTAGCTACCGCTCCAAGCTCACTCCTGTGATACAAATACAAATTAGTAAACTAAACATGAGACCATGTGGGGGACAAAAGTGTCAGCACCAATTCAGAGATGATTTGAGGATCTACAGCTTAATGGCACACAAAAAAGATACATTTCTGTTAATAGTTAAGGTACTTGAATGCACATTTAAGACTTAACTCCTGAGTTTAGTGTCACTTTGACTGTCCTGGACCAGTTCTTGTGCCAAATATGTCCCCTCATTAACCTCATTACTTACGTGTTTTTTTTTTCTTTCACAAAAAAACAAAAAAGACAGTAAAAAATGAAAGCAAAAGGAAACATTTAATAATCAAATACCCAACAAAAAGGGGGGAAAAATACAAACACAAAGAACATGAAAAAAACTACCCGAAATATATCTCCCCTCCAAGATGAAAGAATACACACACCCTCTTTATAAAGAAAAAAAGAGTAAATAATCTTATTAAGCTAGTTTTTCATAAACAGTTCACTAAGCAAAATTGAGAGTTTCCGTTCAGTTTTTTTATGAAATTGTGCCAACAGCAAAGCTTGTGATTTTTAAAAATCAATTTCACCTAATTCACTCTGTCTATCCCTACTGATGATGCAAACCACTCAACTGGTCTATGGGAAAAAGCAGGAAGGCACAGAACATGGCTATGAATTAATGTGGCATAGTTGTGATAACACAAACCACCACAACAGTTTGTGAATACCCACCTCAAATAAATCAGCCTCATCTACTATTTTTGGTTTGCTCAGTTCAACTATGGAGTGTGTATAATAGAAACACACAGCCTGGATACTCATCTATAAATTTCTAGAATTAGTCACTGCCAATATGATATTGTTTAGCTGCTGAGGTCATCTACACAAGGGGAGTCTTGCCAGGTTAAATGTAATGCAGCCTAATCTGTCCTCTTGTATGGATACTTAAATGTTTCCAGGTGGAAACAGCATGACTATGCACAGTAAAATCATGCGTATAGCTAAATGCAGTGATGTCATTTTAAAGAATGAAGTGACTATAATATCAGGGAGGGAAGGTGCAACTATGGTGTTCTGAGACTATATAGGTCTTCGTGGCAGAAAATAGGAGCCATGCATTCTTTTCTATTTTCTGCAAGGTTCTTTATTTGGTTAGCATACAACGCAAATATTAGAGGTACTGTAGTTTTCGCTACACAAAACGTTAGTACATTTACTTCACAGTGATCTACTATAGCTATGGATACAGCAAACATCTATTACATTATATAAAACAACCATTAAATATGTTTTCTAAGTAGAACACACTACTTTAAGTGAATGTATACTCAATTTCTTTTTCATAATGTTTCCAATCAAGTCTCATTGTATACTGTTTTCTCAGTGCAGAAAACTGTGGTGCATAGTTTGCACATAGTTTTTTTTTTTTGCGATCGCACCACACTGGAACGCAGGTCATTGCGGTACCACGCGTTCCAGTGTGGGTGATCGTACTGTGGGTGAGAGGCGTGTCTGCGGTGCCATTAAAATAAATTCCACCACCACACCCCCTCCCACCCCAAAACGCGTGGATGCTTGCTTTATGCGATCCAGTGCGTTCATTCCACGGGACTGTGTGATCAGGGCCGTCTTTAACACGGGGCAAAGAGGGCACTTGCCCCGGGCCCATTCGTGGCTGTGGGGCCCAAAGCAGCTGCCCCTTGAGCCCGCTGCCAGCAGAAACTTGCCGATCGGATCGCCCGCGTAGCGCTGGGATCGGCAACAGTTGGTACGTCCCAAACCCCCCATCCAATGTGATGTTTTGGTACCTTCCTGCCCAAGTGTACAGAATGCTGAATCAACATTTAAACTTTGTACCAGATAAGCACATACTGAAGAGAGGCAGTGTCTTGAGAAATAGATAAAAAGACAAATTTTGGAGTCATATAACATTAGTCATAGATAACTCTTATCACTAACGGCCAGTTCCACTATACCATAAGAAAAGTGCAGAGTACAATACAGATAAACAAAAGCAGACATAGACTGAAAATCTACTGAATACTAATTTTAAGACTTTCTTGACTTTTAACATATATTTCTAAAGAGGACCGGTATTATATTGAATTAAAAGGGGGCTTGTATTGTATTATCAAATGATACTTTCAACAGGGCTGAGCGTTCATACGTTTCCTCGATCGTCTGTATGGTCCATTCACTCGGTCTTCTGGAGCTCTGCCCCCCAGCCAATGAGAAGAGACCTCACCCCTCCCATCCACCACACGAGGATCTCTGGCAGCCCAGGGTCCGATCAGTATTAAAGACGGGCCTGTGTGTGATGAACGCACTGGATGGAGTAAAAGAGATTTAGAGATTGTTTGGTAACAGCACTTCTTATTGTACATTGACAATACAACAAAACAGTGCCCTGCAATTAGTATCAGCATTGTCAGCCTTCCATGTGTTCTTCTTCAATTGGCCTTTGGGCTGCTTATCAGGTCTATCAGATATGCAGTCCATTAGCAGAAGGAATGTGCGTGGCAATGCTGCTGTTAATTGCAAAGCATTCTCTAAAGCTTAGTTAGATTTACAATAAATTATTTGCTTAAGAAAATGGAATATAGTGTGGCATGATCCTTTAAAGCTGAACCATATGCAGGTATCAAATACACAAATTAAGGAAGCACTGTTTATTAAATAAATTTTTCAAATGCAAGCAATGTAAGTAACTGAAATTGACCTGGTATCAGTCTCTCGAATTCGCTTATACACTAGGAATAAGAAAAGAGAGGGAGAAGCAGCACAAAGAACCATTTAGTTTTGTTGCAGTGGTTATGTTCTAACATAGGATATGCCGATAGGACATAAATCAGATCTTCTGTGCAGCCAGACAGGGCTGTGCTGTGTGGCAAGGCTACATAAACCTAAGGACTGAATGGACAGAAATACCAATCCATTAGCAAGTCAAATTGCTCTGAAATATTTATTTTATCTATGTATTTAACTGTTTGAGTCCAGCTTTAATGGAAAATTGTTATGGTCCGGGGAAAATTTAAGGTGATACTTTTTTAAGATGATGTTCTATTTTCCCTCCTTATTTGAAAATATGTATGGAGCCACACAGAACAGGAAGGGGAGGGAGAAGGGACAGGCATAAGAAACAGTTTAGGCCCATTTGGTTGTGTGTAATCCAATTACCTATTCAGTCCTACATATTACAGTCTTTTTTAGCAAATCAGTATCAATAGTACCTAGAGCTCAGCTTGCTGGCTAGAAATTCTAAGGGCTCCTGTGGACGTATGTTCTTGTCATTCACTGCGTTTGCAAAAGGCAATGCATTTGACATGAAAAGGCTGAGTTTGACCTGCTTTGCATGCAGTTTGCACGAACCTTAACCTCCCTGACGGTATTCCCGAGTGTGGCTCGGGGTTAATTTTCAGTACCAAGAGCGGTAACCCCGAGCCACAGTCGGGATTGCGCAAAGTGTCACTTACCTTGTCCCTGAGAGCCCGCGGTGTCCTCTGCTGTGTGCACACGGCCGATGCCGGCATTTGGCTTCCAGTTTCGTTTTTGGGCGTCACAGCGGGGGGCGGAGCCGGCGGGAAATTCAAAAGTGCAAACATGACATTTACACAGAATACACACAATACAATGTAATCTGCTATAATTACATATATTTATCAAACTATTTTACTTCAATTTTGTCCCTGGAGCTTTGTCCAGTGCCCTGCCTGCACTTTTACTGTACTCTATTGACTGTGGTACGGATCAGGCAGCGCCCCCAGAATTCCCATTTACTGGACCATTTTTTTCATTATTATATTATAATTATATTATAATAATATATTATAATATATTATATTATAATTTCTTATAATAATTTATAATTATTTCTTATATTATAATTTATGATTTCGTGTCAAACTTTATCATACCCGGGATGTCTACTGGACTCTTGTTTGGACAGATTTAGTGAGTTATTCCTAAGATTTACTAAGAATTACAGGCCTACAATATAAAACAACAAATTGCCATGAAAAACATGTACCGCTTTGGCATGCTAAAATTCTGCATAATCATACCGCCAGGGAGGTTAAGGCCTCATGCACAGTAGCAGGCTGCATTTAAGCCCAACAGAAGTTATCTGGTAAAAATAAACAACTTTATGCTTCCCAGATCACTTTTTTCTGTGCTGGGCTTATTCACGTTTATATGCGTTTACATGCGGTTACACGCGTTTAGCCGAATAAAACTGGGCTAGTCGGACCCGGAATACAGAAATTTCTATTTTGGGTAAAATGACCTAGACCAGTGGTGGCAAACATTGGCACTCCAGCTGTTTTGGAACTACAAGTCCCATGAGGCATTGCAAGGCTCTGACAGCAACAGACATAACTCCCAGAGGCAGATGCATGTTGGGATTTGTAGTTTTGGCACAGCTGGAGTGCCAAGGTTCGCCACCGTGGACCTAGACTGAAGGCACCTAGAAACTGCTGGACGCCTAGGTGTGCATTCAGTCATAGAAATGCATTACATGAGCCCAGCATTTAGAAATGAGCTCCAAACCCACCTGAACTCAACGTTTTGGTACGTAGTGTGCATGAGGCCTAATAGGACATACTGTGTCTAAAAGAAATGCTACACCACACAGAGCCGGTCAAACACAGCCTCTGAATGTGTACTGCTCAATTCCTTTTGGCTAAGATCAAGTGTAGTATCTGTTCTTATCAATTTTCGGTGGGGAAAAGAGCCGTCCTTGCGGGGGATGGTTACTTAGTACTCGCTGGAGTGAAAGAGCATGTGGGGCTGCTTCCTGTGAGAGGGGAACAGCCCGGTACAGGCTTTCTGACTGAATGGATACGAAGCTTGGTCTGGCTGGAGGGTTGGGGGCGGCAGAAGCCCGTGGTGTTGTGCCCCCTGGGGGTGGCGTCCCAGGGGTGCATCAGAAAATCACTAGGGTGTGGGACCCCACAAGTGATTCACTGAGCACTTGGACACGACACCATATTGCTATTTTCTGCACATCGCCTCCGAGACAGGCCTTATGGCTAGTCTGGGGCAATATTTTTGCACTCAGGCCCCTAAGGCCTGTCAGAGTGGTGCACTGGCACTTTAGCTTTATTTTAACCACTTGCCGTCCACCCGTTGTAAAAAAACGGACGAATGGCACTGCAGCATTGGTGGGTTGTCTCAAGACGGCATTTTTTTTCTGCTCGCGCGCTCCCCCTAGCGGGTGCGCACGGGCAGAAAAGACCCGACCAATGCACCAATCCGTTACCGGGTGTTTCACATATATAGGCGATCGGCGGCTCCAGTTTTGCGCGGGCACGCAATTTTAAGGCTTGACATGTTTGGTGTCTTTTTACCCGACGTGACCCCATCTTTTTTTAACAAAAAATTGGGTAATAATCAATGTTTTATCATTTAATATAGGGGAAACAGTTTTTTTTTTATTTCGGTAATTTTTCCTTAATATAGTAAAAAATAACTGTGGTGTGTGGTGTAGTGGTGAATAAATACCACCAAAAGAAAGCTCTATCTGTCCCTAAAAAATGGTATAAAATTAATTTCAGTACAGCGTTGCATGACGGAATAAATGTCAGTCAAAGTACCGCAACGCTGAATACTGAAAAATGGCCTGGATGGGAAGGAGGATTAACACCGCGGATGTCAACTGGTTAACACTATATGCACGATTGGCACTTTTTTATTTTAAAATTTGACCCACAGATGCAGCGGGTGCAGCTTCCTTCGGGGCCTATTGCTGATGTGGGGAGGAGATTCTGTGCCCTTATATAGGGTTCTCTGTCTCCTCCTAACCCAGGAGGGGGTCTCTCTTCGGGAGAGCCCCCTGCCTAGTACTGTGAGGGACCTGTTTCGGGAGATCCCCAAAGGATAGGGGTCCACCGACCTTCGGGTTGGTGGACCAACAGTCTCCGCCCCAAGGGGTCGGGAATCTGGGTCCCTTCTTTATTGAATGACCAAGCACCCTTGTGCACATTTTTGTTCACAGGTGGAAGTTTCACGGTTCACTTTTTTTGTTCAGAGGTGGAAGTTTGTTTTGATGCACGTCCACGGGCTTCGAAAAAAAAAGTGTGTACTGCTCAATTAATGCCAAGGGGATTTTCCTGACCTGCATTTGACCTTGCGGTCCAAAGTGCATCAAATGCAGAAAAACAAGTCTCATTACCTGTATATTCATAGTGGCTCTTAGTCTCATTACCTGTAAATTCATAGTGGCTCTGATAAAAAAACAAACTGTTGTTTACAGAGCTTAATTAGTTTAGCTGAAATTTAAACACAGTGTGACTCATCTCCCTCCTTCTCCTCTTGCTTTGTTCAGGCAGGGTCATCAGGAGCGATCTCAGTCAGAGAGAGATAATCTAAAGGCAAATAGTCTTTAGAAAACCTTGAATGCTCTATAAGTCCAGGAACCAAACATGTAGTAGAAAAGATATAAAATGCCAGTTTAAAAAAATTATAAAATAATACAAATGGCTAAAACCATTATAGTTTTTCTTTTGTGCTGTCTGTGTTCCTGTTTGGGAGATTTTCTTTCATATCTGGACAAGTGACAGTAGTCATTGAGACAGAAGGTGAAGGGGAATTCTCCAATAAAGACAAAGACAGCAATTGAAAACAAAAACTGAGGTCTTAACCCCTCACAATTCTATCACAAATGAAAAAATTGGGAAAGCGCTGCACAAACTGTTGGCACTATATAAATCCTGTATAATAATATTAATAATAATAATAATAATAATAAGACAGGCTTCAAAGCAAACCTGGGCTTTACCTATTTAGTGTAACTTAATAGGTTTTATCTAATACTCACCTCCACAAGGCAGATTAGATTTGGCTGCATGACATTCCCAATTTCCAGCCCTCATCTCCCAAAAACTCATAAAATATGGACATAGCCCAGCTTAGGCCAGGGGTCAATGCAAGTAGTAGACAAAGCTTGGTAGAAGGTTGGGACAGATGGCAGACAGACATGCAAGCAAATCTGAAGATAGGCTGTGTCAAACCCAAAGTAATGATCAGGATAATCAAGCAGGATGCTAAAACATTAGAACTACCAGCAGTGTTTTTGCTTAGACAATGATGCAGTCAAATGGGCTAAATTTGATCTAGCCACGCAGTGATGTTATAGGTATACTTGCAGACATCTCTGTATATAAAAAAGCAGAGGGAGTGGGTGTGTGCCCAGAAACAAAGAGTGCAACCAGGGGCGTAACTAGAAATCACAGGGCCCCATGTCAAGATTTTGTAAAGGGCCCCCCCAACCTGCACCCCCCTCTGGTGCTTGAACTACAGCATATATTATCATTATTATTACATAATACGATAATACGATTAAATGCCGTTTGCAATAGATCAGTGTCCCTGAGGTTAGGATACGTGCGTCCAGAGACAGTGATCTATTCAAAACTGCATTTAATCATATCGCGTACATTACGTGTGGACTGCCGCTTACAGATATGGCCGCTGTCACCCAGTCATTAACTTCAATGGGTACAGCAGCCACATCTAAGTGGGACACCTGATATTCCTGTCACAAGAATATATATGTTTCTGCTGCAGGAATGCCAGAACGTCCTGTGTAACGAGGCCTCATTCTTTAACAGTGCCACCAATAAAGCTGGGAAAATGGAATTTGCAATCACACAAGGGGGGTTATAATTATAATTTAAAATACTACAGGGGTTTATAATTTGTAACCCCACTTTCCCCTGCTTCACTGGATTGGCAGTGTTATTTTAAGTTGTTATTACACTGCCACACCAAAGAAGGATTACACAGTGCAAT
>NW_017306513.1:828909-851277 GCF_000935625.1 Nanorana parkeri
CGGGCCTGCCGTTCCCGCCCCAGAACGCACGGGAGAGTTTACTATGCAATACAGTACGTTCAAGCAGCTAGCCACTCTGGAACGCACTGTATATGGTGTGTACAAGCCCTAACCCTGCTTTCTCTACTCTAGGAGTCTAGGACCTGACTCCCCCCCTGTCCCACCCCCCTCATTCAGTTCCCTTGGAGTGGGAAGGGCGATTTGCACATTAATGAAGCATGGCGTGATTTACATATGAATACAGCGGCTCATTAATATGCAAATCCAACAATTAGCATATGAATGAGCCGCGGCTAGTGTTAATGGCGGCAGTCCTGGCCAGCAGTGGAGATCAGACACCGCTGCTTCTTCTCCAGCCAAACACAGGCAGGAGATGACTCCGCCCTCCCCCTGCTCTACACTGTGTCAGGGGAGAGGAGTGCAGGTGTCCTTAGGTTCCGTGCGACTCTGCACAGATTTTAACTTGCGGCCGCATGGAAGTTAAGGATCCCTAAGCCTCTCTCCTGCTCCCGACCGGGCCCCCCTCTGGCCCGGGCCCCATAGCGGCCGTGTAGGCTGCTATGGTGGTAGTTACGCCACTGAGTGCAACTAACAGTGAGAATCCTGAAGTGAGACCTGCTTTCAACAGGAATGGTCTTCCACAGGAAGTTAGTGAGAGTAACTGGATTGTCGCCCTGTGCTTGAAGCAGGAGACTGTGGCTCAACTTTTATTCAGAAGCAGTAAGCATCAGAGGCCCCTGTGTAATCATATAAATGACCTATGGTGTCTATTGCTTAGACACCATAACGATGACCTGTCGGTGACAATGCGGCAATTGCTAAAGAGTTGACCATGGTTGAAGAGAGAGTGAGGTTTCTGAATGAGTAATGTGCCCAAGGGTGCCACTGATTTTTCACAATCCACACATCACCACTCATTCCCCAAAAGGGCGCATTGCACATCTGGGAAGGAAGATTGTTAAACAGCGAATTATCCTTTACAGACTAAAATATATATTGCTCTTTAAACACATACTATACATAAAACTATACTTATATTTCAGCACACCTGTAGTTTTAACCACATACACTTTAGGTCACACATTTATATATAGCTATATCTACAGAATACTTATTACAGCATTCTATTGTCCATCTTTATTACCATTATTATGGATTTTTGAGTGTTTTGGGTGTTTTCAAGTGCATGCACCAAGTAAGAAAAGTGCCTGTGGCACTGTCCCAATGCCATGTATGTACTATATCCACAATTCAGGTACAGATATACACTAGATGACTGTCACCTGATCTTGCCGAACAGGAGGCAGTTTTGATGTCTTTATTAACCCCAGCAGAAACCCAAAATGTAGTATTAGTAAGTTGCAATATATTTGATTTTTTGTGTTTGGGTTTAAATACGCTGCATCAACAGAAAATTGGGCAGGGCTAACACCACCCAGTCCACAAAATGTTGTGTGCTGTCAGGAATTCAGAGCTGAGCACATTTATTCCACGATCAACAAGTATTTTTCTGCACTAAAACATGAAGAAATGTGCATGCCGTCCAGAGATGAAATTGCATATTTTTTTTAATTCACCCTGACATATGCTTTAACAATTACAAAATAGTGTATTTTTTGCATATGTCTTGTTCATTTATTGCAGTCCATTGAATATTAAACATTACTGTGTATGTCCAGGCAAAACATTTTTCTTAATATTTTGGATAAAATAGGGAAAAATTAGAACCCCTGTAGGTTTTGTAATAATATCTGCGGTACTATTAGAGAAATGTCCTCTTCTTCCCCCTACTCTACTAAAAAATCTGTCTGTGATGCTGTTGGAAACTTACCTTTGCTTACTGGCTAGTGAAACCACTGTGACTGGGACTTTAAGTGTAGGGAAATCTTCTATATCAAACACAGTTTCAAATCTACTCTATCCAAAATTTTCTTAAAACAGTTTTGGCTGGACATAAATACATTTAATGCAAATAACCCATTTTATAAAAAATAACTGCATAATATATATTAGGACTTTTTTCGGGTATGTTACCCACACCAATAAAACAATAAAGGCCTGGACCAGGAGCCACTTGCTTTAATTTTGGACAAATGTTGGTAGAAGCACTCTGGCACTCCCTTAATAAGCCACTTGTTTTTTTTACAGTTCCTCTATCACCTTCCAACCAAGAAGGAGGATTATCCCTTTAAACTGTAAAGCTAGGTGAATATCTTCACACCGCACAATAGTTTTTGTGAGTCCTGGGAGGGAAGCTGTCACAGACCAAGTTTAACACTCAGGGGCTCACAATGGGCATGTGTACATGGGCATTTGTTCCCATCAAAACTCTTTATTTCCTATAAAAGTCAAGGGGAAAACAAACACAGCTTGATGCAGCTTAGAAGGAGGTCCGATGCACATCTTAGATAAAAAGTTCTAGAAGCATCTCAAACGGATCACAAATGAAACATGAATGCACCTGAAAGCAAACTGCATTTTGTCCATCTACATAAAACACATAAACAGTTATGCCCACTTTTGAGTGCATCCTTCCGGCTGTAAGCTGAGGAAGGATCTGTAAGGAGTGCCTGGATGTCCCCATTATGTGAGTGAGAAAGTTCTCCTACATATGGCTATTGGATTATTCATTCAATATCAAGTAAGTAGCAACATGTAGGCCAGGAGAGCATCTTCACTACATAATCATAATGAAGACTTCATCCTTTTTAGCAAGATTGGGCGACAGTCATCTACAGGGCTATTCACAAAAGGGTGAAGGGTTTGGAGAAGGCAGGAGAAGGCTAGGACAACATAGCTGAACTGGAAAGTGAGCTGAATTTTCCAAATTAGCTATTTTGGCCCAGATTGTTCCCTTCCCGATTGTTGCCTTCTCCAAACTCTTCTAGATTGTTGCCTTCTCCAAACTCTTCTAGATTGTTGCCTTATCCAAACTCTTCTAGATTGTTGCCTTCTCCAAACTCTTCACCCCTTTGTGAATAGCCCTGCTGGTGTTTTTCTGTACCTGTAGATATTGCATATGTGGAACTGTCTATGTATTTTACTTCTGCCACCTCTGTGAATTCTTGTGCACTTTTGTTTTTATGTAATCAGCAGTAAATCCTACAGTATAATGATTTCATGGTATGTATTTGTTTCATGTCAGTATACCATCTTTGTGTTTTTTGCCTTGACAGTTTGTCATGCATCAGTGTTGCCAGCTCCTTCCTTTAATTAGAGACACATATGAATTACATGGGCTGCGTGGTTCAATAATGCTGTGAAGGCACTGGTAAAACCTAATTACCTGTGCAATGCCTAGGACTTGAGATGATCATCGCCCATTCAGGCTGATAATGATTTGTTAGACAAACTATTCTAACCTCTGCATACATCTACTGGTTGACCCGCCTCGGGGTAAAATCAGTTGTCTGAAATAGATTTTCCTAATTGATTACTAAAGTTTCCTTTGGAGAAAGCTGGAGCCAAGGATTCCTGCTCCACTCATAAGCACGTACACATTTAAAGAAAATTATGTATTTTAAGGAGAAAGAAAAAATATAGTAATGAAAAGTTCACCCCTATCGCATGTCTATGGTGATCCTTAGATTTGTCAGTAAGTAAAAAGATGAGTTGGCAACCCTGCCAGGGCCTCATGCAAACCCTCTATCCTACCATCCTGGCTTGTTCAGTAAGTCTTTGCAGTTGAAAGTAAAAAGTAAAGCTGTATTATCCTGTAATATATTTCACAGCACTTGGTGCATTGTTATGTGACTTGTATTTTCCTCTGCTATTTCTGGAGTGAAAAGGTAGGAGTAGACGATTCAGATTAGGAAACATTATTTAACTTTATGCAGCTTTTGTTTTAAATGTATTTTCTAGATCATAATTCATCAAAGCACCACAAAAGGAGAACCCTTATCCGCTACTTTTGCATTCAACATTTAAGAGCTCATAAACACACAGAGAGTTAGTCATCAAGGTTCCATACCTGTTATCAAGTGATGTCCGAGGCCATATTTCACTAGCAATTCATAGCTGTTTTCTCCATCACGGGGTCTGATTTACTGCTCTTTTATCAGTAGGCAAGACTATTTCAGACTTAGAGGATACATTTGGAAGAGGGTGACTCTGACATATACAGAAGAGCCAGAAGCCTGGAATGTTTCAGCTGATGGGTCACAAGACATGCTGGTAAGATCCTTCTTTTATTAAAATACAGGATGAAGGACACTTCTCTGGAACCAGCTTTGCATAAAGGAAAATAAATCTTTGACTCCATATTAAAACCATAATATTAGAAAGCAAAGCAGGTGTTTATATTTTATTGTCATCCATGTGTAACTCTTTACATATTTTTAATTGTGTTCAAAGTTTTTTTTTATAACTTTATTCCAAACTCCTTGCTTAAATATAAATAATCCAATGCCCCCCTTAAAGAGGCCAACACTACATCTATTTAAAAAAAATAATACTTACCTTTAATCCATCAATCTCCTAGAAGGTCCACTGATGTCACAGGTCCTTTTTCTTCTCCTCCAGCAGCAGCAGTGGGCAGTCCCTACTCATGCACTATACAGTGTTCAGCTGGGTGCCATTTAGCAGTAGTACATTAAGCCCCGGATTCTGTGAAGGAGCAAATCTATTACTGCTTGGGCTGAGAGGAAGTGCGTTAAATGGAGATAGGCATCATTCAACCTGGAAGACTGGGGAAATCTAGTGACTTACCTCATAGGATAACAGAAGCTGTTTTTCTATTTTTTACTTGTAATGGGCTATTTTTTTGTCTGTTATTCTTTTGTGTTAGAATAACATGCAGCATTATACTATACACACGTTAGTGTGTTGCAGTAGCATTAATTTTCAATGGCACCCAACACGCTAAGACAATGCACCTGTGTGCCACAATGCTGCAACACTAACGTGCATTGTCTTGCATTGCATTTGGAAAAGAGGTCCAGGTACGTTTTTGACCATTCCAGGGTGCGTGAAAGCCTATTCAAAATTAATGGGCTGCCTTAGCACAATGCATGCTAATGCCTGGCATAATGCACCACACAGATGTCAATTGTTAATTTTTCTGTGCTGCTTTGATCAACAGATTGATCGACTGACTGAATGATTGGTTGCTGGACTGATGATGAGGCTATAGGCATCACAGATGATTTTCTCTAGGGCTCCCAATTAATGTACAAACAAAAACCTAATAGTTTAATGTAGGTAATGTAAGGTTCCAGGTACTAATACATTACTGATAATTTGTAAGGATCATATGTGCTTCATTAAACCATAGTCCATTTTAAAACTTAACTACACATAATATAAATTTAAAGGGTATCTAAAAAATGTAAAACCAAAATTAAACTTTTGATTATAGTAGGGAATAGCTACCTGTTTTAATTGCTGTCTGTGTCACTGTAAGATAGATTTACTCTCCCTTATATACATTAAGGCAGGTCCACCTAAAACTAAATTTGGGTTTGGGTAGAAAACCATAGCTTAATTTGTAAATAAAATTATAAGAATATAAGCCAGATTCTTAAAGTTTTTAGTTGTGCCATTGGTTTTTCTGTAGTAGTTTGAGTCTCCACTCTACCCCACAAGACCGTAACAGAGGTATGGTTGTCTGGTTGGTTGGAACAGGGATTTCTTTAAATCTTGCCACTAGAATAACAAAATAAAAGTTTCCACTTAAAAGGATCTGTTTTGAGCCTAGAATTTTTATTCGTTTGCAGGAAGTCACTGGTCAGAGCAACACCCAATGCAGGTGAGCATAGACCTTTGCACATTAAAAAAGAAGTTCCCAACAGCACCTCATCTGTGCTCTATCTAGAATATTTTTGGATTAGATGGTCACAATCATCTTAGCATGATGTGCTGAATCACAACACCTTTTAACAGCTTCACTATGGTCATTCTTAAAAGCAAACTCCAAAGAAATTAAAAAGAATGACCATTGCAATGGGGCTTCCCCACACTTGAATAGTTCAAGCAAATGCTTGTTTTTGTCCAGGTGACCATTAAAAAGCACTTTTACATACCTTATTTCTTGTTTTGCAGGCTTCTTCTCTCCATGGGACCCATTGCCCAAAGCCACTTCTCTTCGGCGAGGAGTAAGTAAGGAGGCCAAGGACCCAGCACAACTAGATCCACTGAGAAGGCGTAGCCAGGAGAATTAAGATTTTTGACTAGAAGCTCCAAAGATTCCTAGGGGATACAGTTGTCTGATTCATATAAGTATACATATGGGGTGAGGGGAAGGGGGTTTGTTTAGGCCGGGGTAGGGGCAAGAGAGATGTATACTTTGTGTGAAAGTACAGTTATCTTTTAATAAAGCAACAGTAAAGTAGCAGTAAATAATCTCAAATAATTATCCTTCATCAATATCTGATTGGATTAAAGTGCAGGAATCTAATCACTAATTGATAGCTATGAGTTACTGCTCACCACTGATTTCTGATTAATGATTAAATAAAGCCCAAGGACTGTATTTATATGGGCGGCAAAGAAGACCCTTGGCAAGCAATTCTGGCCCTTGACAAGCACCTTCTAAACAATGTGGCCGAACAGTTCAGTTCACTCATTAGGGTAGCGTGGATTGCCAACCACACCATTAAACTGAACAGAATTACAAATATTTGATCATGTGAAGTGCAACAGATATTATATAATTTTCTTATTAAATTAAAAGTACTACAACAGTAATATAATTTATATAGCTGTTTTTTTAGCTAAAAAATTTATATATTCAACAACACTGAGCAGCAGTTAGCATGGTATAATATTAAGCTTTTGGAATTTATTTGGAATACAGTGTAATACCAGACTATAGATTTTGAATAGGCATGAGTGAAGTGGAAAAAGTTTGGTTCGCAAGAGGCTTGGCCAAATGGGAGCTGACTGGTATGGATTGTTTATTTGGTTTTTTTTATAATAAATAACTTTTTTTATGATGTGGGTGTTTTTATTAAATATTTAAATTTTTTGGTGAATGAGAAATAAGAGGTAAACCCCGTTCACCACAGACACCTACATCCCTATTGGGGTACAGGCTGTGGGGATGAGGACTTTTTCCAAATCAACATTGGGTAAAGGTGCATTGCAAGGTGATAAGGCTTTTCTGCTCTTTAATGTAGGATACCTTCCCAATGTGTAGGGTATGTGGCCTGGTATGGTTGTGGAGGGGGGCTGCATGCACGCTGCCCCCTTTCCTGACCACCCAGGCTGCGTGTCTGGATAAGGATCTTTTCTAAATTTTTATGGGGGGGACCACAGTTTATAAAGGGGCTTGAAGATCTCAACTACCATGAATGATTAAAAAATCTAAATGTATTTACCTTGGAGAGGAGGTGCCTAAGAGGCGACATGATCACTATCTACAAATAATCAATGGCAACTATATGGGCGCTAACAACTTGATTCATCTTAGGGCCTGAAGAGGACATGTGGGCACACTTTATGGTTATAGGAAATTAGGAAATGAGGTTTAATACAGGGATATGTATACACTTAGAATAGACAACTCAATTCTTCTTAGGGATGCACAGGGCCGGATTTACTCTCCCTGCCGCCCCAAGGCTAGGTTCCACAATACGCCCCCCCCACGCCGCCAACCCCCCCTCCACATCAATTGAGAATGGAAACCAGATGGCAGGGCGGCAGGGTTAGTTTCAAATTTTTTTTACTGATTCTTTATTTTTATCACTTTCTATTTTTTTATTCAATTATTTCTTCTTATTTTTTTCATAATTTTTTTTATTTATTTAATTATTTTTTAATCAATTTAATAGTGGCCTTGTGGGAAATCCGAGCCTGGGGATGCACCAGTACTAGTATCGGTATCAGTGCCGATTCTGGACTTTTTTACGAGGACTTGTACTCGTGAAAATACCCCAATACTGAGTGCTGATAACGGCGCTAAAATTTTTTATATAGATTCAGCTGCCTGAGGTCCCACGCTTTCTGGGGACTTCAGGCAGCCTACTGGGGACCTCGCTGCAGCTGTCTTTGACAGCGTCTATCAGGCCGCACATCTCCTTCCCGCTGCCCACAGAGACCAGTACAGCCCTGGAGAGACCGCACGCAGCCCTGGTGAGACCCGCACGCAGCCCTGGTGAGAGCGCACAGCCCTGGTGAGACCACATACAGTTCTGGTAGAGCTCAAGTGTAAAGGTGATACTAGGGGTCTTTTGGACCCCCAGTATCACCTTAAAGAGTACCTGTCACTGCCAATATGCTACCAAATGGGGGGCTTGTAAGCCGCTCTATGTGATAGCAATTAAAGCAAAGTTTAAAAAAAAACGACAATCGTGCTGCACATGTTGGGTATTGCCGCACACGCCGGAGTGAGAGCAATAATTCTAGGGCCAATATTTATGCATATCTCGAAACTGATGATCTGTAGGGGCTTTTGTGGCCTTTTTGGGGTACTGAATTTTGTCGCCGTTTCACGGACACACACAATTTGTAACCTGGGCATGTTGGGTATCTATTTACTTGTTGTAACCTCATCTTTTATATATATTTTTTTAAATGGGTATTTTATTGTGTTTTGGGGCATTTAAGTGCATTTATCATTACATATTGGAGTATTCTATAGGGTCTTGGCTTCATGAAAATTTATAATGTTTGGGGGTTTTATATAATTTACAGGCCTAAAATGTGGATTATAACGTGTACACAAAAAAAAATGAAAAAAAGGCCATCGGTCACTAAGGGGTTAAAGCAGTCTGTTCTGCTGTGTAAGGACCTCAGGAACCTATAAATGCACTTACTCTTTAAATGACTGGTGCATAGAAAAAAGTATGTCCATTCTTTCATGATTTTTAAAGTGCCAGTTAGCTTGATGGATCCTCTGAACTTGTGCTGTGTCTCTTAGATGCTCATCTTTGCGTGTTTTGTCCACTACATTTGTGTGTGAGTAGAGAGTGTGGTCATACTATTGAATATAATGGATGACAGATAAGTGACCATTGTTTGTCGCCTGTGAAATGTAGCATCTTCATAGCTTTTCAATTTAGTTTAGATTGCCTTACTGTGTAGGAGAGGATGTATTAAGAGATAAGGGTGCTATATTTATCAACCTTTTCTGGATGCTGCTCAGAGGAAGCTCACACAGGCTGTATGGCACCATGCAGGATTTCTATGCTTCTACTAAGCTTTCAATTCTTCCACTGGCTTTATGAATGGACTATTCAAAAGGACTTCCATTATGCTTGAAGGAAATATTCTTCACTTGTAACCCACACAGATTGATAATGGTATTGATATACACCTGAGCCCCACACTGCAAAGTTAGACGTATTGGGAATATAATACCTGTGTTTGTGCAGCTTTTATTATAAACCATGATTTGCTTTGCCACTGAAATAGAAGATGTGTGCACTCCATAATAATGAGATCTTCCATGTAATTGATTTTCAAGGACCTTCTTGTGGAAATAACAATTAAAAGAGCAATTCTAATTCATCAAGTACCACCATAGTGCTGAAAGAAAAGAAAAATACAATGTTCCAGGCAATGAAACTTCCCATTAAGCACAATACATGTTCAGCTACTCTATCGTATATGGCTTCATAGCATTAAAGATTGTTTATTTGTCGGCTTTTTCAAAATAATATGATCTATCTATCTATCTATCTATCTATCTATCTATCTATCTATCTATCTATCTATCTATCTATCTATCTATCTATCTATCTATCTATCTATCGTTCTGTCTATCTCTCTATCTGTCTTTGAGTTTTAAACAATCAGATTAAATTCTTTTGTGGAGATTTTTTAAAAATATAGCTTATTTTTTTCTGTAGTAAGATTTGAAATCTAGTGTGTTATATATGTGTGGTTTCAGTGATATCATGTCTAGAACAATACTAGAATACAAGTTGAAAGTGAAATTTAGTTAGTGACAAAGACAACTTGCATTAGAAAATAGCTGACATTTTGGTAAGTCGGTTGTATGCACTCAGGTGGCGATTGTCTTCAATAAATAAATACACGGGACACAAGAATACTGCATAACATTTGATGTATTAAAATGTTCTCTTTAGAAGTGGGAATTCTTAGCAGTAGCAGCAGTAGCAGCAGTAGCAGGTGATGGCTGGACTTTACCCTCAGGAAGTGCAGTAAAGCAGTAACTTAAAATTCATTTTATTAGATCACTTGGAAGAATGTGTCAGGGCAACAATTCTGGAGTCTCCAACTCTGCTAATCTATGGCTTCCTCTCACATCAAAGTGTGCAAAGTGCACTATGGAGGTAGGCTAAGAGCCTGTTGCTCCATATGCTGTCATCCATGGTACTCATGGTGATTCTTGCAATGATTGACAAAAGGTTACAAGCTTAATGAGCCAGGTGCAGGTCATTAGCAAGCTCTCAGCACTCCAAGGTTGGAAGCCTAGGGTCCCGGCTTCAGAGTTCTTCTTAATTTTCGTTGTCTGTGCGTACAAGCATAGAAATGTTACATGTTGGCATTATATGAGATAATATGGCTCCTAGTGTAAATTATAAGGATTTTAACTGTCATGTTGGAATTTCACGATCAAATAAAGACACCAGGGTCACAGCAGTATTATTGCTTACAGGCGCCAATATATACAGGGAATTCTCTTTCTACTCCAATCTTTAAAGATTGTAAACTAACAGATTCCTCAATACCTTCTAAATCAATATGTCAGTTTTTGTAATCAGTTGGTAATTGTACTAATTATGTCAGTATTTAGTTAGAACGCTTATATGAGGAATGATACAAAGAAGGTTGAAACATGAATCTTACGATTTTCGGCAGGTTTTCAAGCGTGCTCAGAAGACAAAAGACTTGCGACCGTACAGTAGAAACAGTCGCACGCCTTCCATTCACCTATCGATTATCGCACGATCGTGGGAGTTATTTAAATTCAGCTTTTCAGTCACAAATTCCCCTGCTAGTATCAGGGCAGGCTAATACCTCAAGATCATATTGGGTCACCTCCAGACAGTGGTTCGCCCTTGACACCCAGTAGTCCATGGATATGATCACTTGTAGTGGTTTTAGTCACAGTCCTAGAGACATTCCTCTCTTTACTCTCACTTACATGGTGGGATTCTTTGTAGTCATCACCTCTGCAAGGCCAGTGTCTGAGCTGTTGGCCTTACCTCGCAAGGAACCTATTTTTCTTATTTTTGCATGGGCATAAGGTGAGGTTCAGGCCTAGGACTTCCTTTTTCAAAAGGTATTACCCATTTTGCATTGCCATTACTGCCCTTGACTGATGAACGGGTTTTAGGAGTAAAAAAATGTAAAAATATTAATTAAGAGTATAAACTAAATGTGTAAATATGCCCCCAGGATCTCCCCTCCTTAAGGGAATGTGGAAAAGAGTTTATTTGCACTACCTCCTTTAGGATTGTAGTGTTAGATCCCCAGAATCTTACCCTTGAATTGGGAAGGGGTGAAATGTCCCCCTTAAAGCCTCCCAACAATCATCCTTATCCTCCTTACTGACAGTACCCCAACACTCCTCTTCCTTATAACTGCTGGCATCCCAACACTCCTCCTCCTATTCCTTTTCTGTTTCTTGCAGCCTCATGCTGGTGGAGGGCAGAAAGGTTTTCTGTGCAAAATAATGGTTTGGGCATATGACCTTCTCGGCAAAAAACCACAGGGGGTGGGTCTAAGCTACCATGGTGTAGAAAAGGACACAAAAAAGGACGCATTAAAGGGGAACTATGGGGTCAGTGTTTTTCCCCATAGTTCTCCTTAGGGTAACGGGAGGACACAAACTAGCATCCTCCCGTTACCCTAAGCTCAGTATACCGCGAGCTACAGCTCGCGGTATACTGAGACGCCACAGCCGGAGTGGATCCCGACGTAGATGACGAGATCCGCCCAGCTGCGTGAGTGACAGCTGGCTCTGCCTATCTAGAGGCAGAGCCAGCTGTACCCGCCCCCTCCCACGTCCGTTCCGCCAGTCAGCGCTGGCAGATCGGAGCGGGGAGAGGGGAATCCAGCCCCTCCCCCTGTCATGGCAGAGAGCCATGACAGGATCGAGAGGTGAGCGGACCTGGTATGTGTTCGCTCACCTCCCGATCTACTGAGCCGACCTGTGACAGTCTCATTGTCACAGGTCGGCTAGAACTATGAGGTGAGTGGAAATCACTCATCTCATAGTTCTCCTTTAACAGTCCTAAACAAAAATAACTACTGTGTGCCTTGAGAAGAAGGAGGAAAAGGGTGAATAGCAGTCAAAAAAGGCTAATATGAGCTGTTGAGAAAGAGGAGGAGGAAAATGACTTATTAGCTTTCCAAAAATGTGTCTGCTATGCCTTCTTGAGTAGGGGAAGGAGGAGGAAAGTGGTACTTTAGCAATCAAATGAAAAAAATGAGCCTCAAAACACTGGACTTGGGGTGGTTATAGTGAAGCTTTTTTTTGCAGCTCCAGATGGCAGCTGATACCCACTGCCACCTGGAGCTGCATTTTATAGCCACTGTTCAATATTTGTTGCTATTATGTTTGAAATAATACACTCTATATAAATAATAAACTAATAAATAATACACTCTAATATTTATTTTAAGGTAAAGCCTGTCTTTTCATTCTCTTTTACATTGCAGCCAAGCCAAGCTGTTTACATACTGTCCAGCCACTGAACAATATTTCTGGCTATTGTCTCTCAAACAATATCTTCAAATGTTTAATTCCAGATAAAACTTGCCTTGTTTTTCCGTCGTATATTGCAGCCTAAACAAGCTGCCTACATACTGTTCAGCCAATGAACAATATTTGTGGCTATTGTCTCTCAGATAAAACATTAACATTTTTATTTCAAGATAAACCCTGTCTTGTCTTTTTCTATTTGCTCCCTATTTAAGTGCATGGATACTGTCCTGACACCAGCCAGTTTCTACCAAAAACATACCTGTAGTCTAATTGAATGTTTAGGGAATAACTGATGATATGGGGATGGGTTCAGGGAATGTGGGGTTTTGAACTGTTTTTGTGCACTTTTTTTTTACATTTGAATACACTTTTAAGGCAATACAGTGTGGCACTGCAAGAAAATAGAAGCTCACAGGTGCTACAGCCAAAACTAAATACAAAATCCTTTCAATTTAAATTGTAATAAATCAGATTGAGGCACTGCTGAATCTATAATATTAAACTGTTGTGCCACCGGCCAATTTATATAAGAGTAAACTTTCCTATAGCTACGAGATCTGTTGTGACTTATTTTTACATTGTTCAAAGCCTATTACCATTGGGGACAAAATCAGGTGTTACAGCCAAAACTAAATACAAAATCCTTTCAATTTAAATTGTAATAAATCAGATTGAGGCACTGCTGCGGTATTTGTGCTAAGCTTAAAGTAAAAGTTAAAAATCACTTCCAAAATATGTGATTCCAGAAGAAAGTGTTGTTGACACTGTCCATTTAAATCATACTGTACTGTAATATCACATACACCTTAAAGGCATCTTCCAAGCATGTAATTGGAAGGATTTTTATTTTTCCCACTTTTTGAAATTGAAGTAAAAGGAGGTACCTGTATAAAAAGAGGTCCCCTGTATAATATATATATATATAAACAAAAATGCTTTTGGTCCCCCATGGCAGTGCCCAACTTCCTGTGTCCTTTTTGACAATACCTTGTCTGCTAGCATGAAAATGACCAGAGCTGATTATCAAGATTCCTCCACATAGACTTCAATAGGGTTCAGATTCAAGTTTTCAGTTTTTGAACTTCATGCTGGGTTCGACAAATCCATCAGGAACCGAACCCAGACACATTCACTTATGTATTTTTCACTAGTAGTAAAGAAATTGATGTTTTACATTTCTCAACTTCCATGTGTCTTTAGATCAAATTATCCATAACAACAACCCTAAAGCCCTAACATAATTAAATGTACTTGAGTCAAGAATACTTAACCCTTGTCTTTAAATGGCAACCCACACAATCAACCCACAGCTTCGAACCTCTTAAGGCATGCTCACACCACCATCTGGAATATATTCAGCACTGCAGTGCGATTATGCTGTCTGTATACTACATTTTTTATTCTGCTATTATTAAATTTGGACTTGTTTTGCTGCTATGACTCAGCTTATAGTCAGCTCCTGCTCCCAACTAGCATTCTGGTCATTCTTGGATATCTGCTACATTTGGTTGCCTGACATCCTCACTGGCCGTCCATTTGTACCCTGTTCTGCTGCAAGCCCTGCCCTGCAGCCTGTCCTGATCTCTGCTTAACAATTTGGCACTTTGTTTCAGTCCTGTCTGAACTGTCAGCTGTCATCACCTTGGCAATTTTGGGGGTTGCACTGTCATGTCTGTCTGTAGCACAAAATCCACACCAACAGAAGCTCAAGAGCCTGTTCCTCAGTAAGAACCTTGTGTTGCTGGTTAAGGACACAGAGGATCCACACACATTGGATTCCAACCAATGACAGAGATCAGTAACTGGATACATATTTCCAAGCTTCTAAGTCAGTAAAAAGTAATCTTTTTGCAGGAAATACTTCAGCCTTTCTAATGTAACTGGTGTAGATGCAAGACTCTTCTAGCTTTATTACCCAGCATTCTGACCTGACACTCAGAACATTTAAGTAATTTGCACCAATCATAACTTGCTAGTTATGTCTTTTTTGTGAAGCTATTTAGTAGTACTCCAATTTCCATCCTTATTGGATATATGTTTTAGGGCGAATGTGAAGCTCTCTTGTGCTTGTATTGGCTTTTTTTTTTTTACTATGACCTTTACTCATCCTGTGGGCTTATAAGCTTTGATGGTCATACCTTTCAAGATAAAAGTAAAAAGGGGGAATTTATCAAAACTGGAGCAGACAAAACCTGGAGCAGCTGTGCATGGCAACCAATCAGCTTCTATCCGTAGCTTGTTCAGTTAGGATTTAGAGATGAAAGAGAGAAGCTGATTGGTTACCATGCACAGCTGCTCCTGGTTTTTGTCTGCTCCGGTTTTGATAAATCCCTCTCAAAGTGTATATGCCTTTTACAAACATCATATGCATAAAACTTGTGGCTAACAGCTGTGGCTGGCTGTCCCAAATCAATATTAAATGCTGCATCAATATCCTGGACAACTTTTGAGCAGTACAACTTAGCATGGTAAATTTTTTGCATTGGTGAAAACTGACCCTTTATAGGACAGTTTTTGATGCTTGTGAACTCTTATATCTGCCACGAGTTTTTAAACAGTTTTTGTTTTGTATGCATTTAGGGGTTGTGAATGGTTTTGCAATTTCATGCACCTTGTAAGACTGAACCAAGAAATATATATATACAGTATATATATATAGGCAGGAGGTTCAGACATTCAGACATGGTGCCAGAGACCTGGCCCATAGATTTGCAGAGAGTCGTAAATGACATGAAAGCAGACATATTTGCTCATTACATATATGTGTGTTAATGCAACACTGTGATTGTGCTTATTTGTTCTTCACTATAAATAATAATATAGTTACATAGTTCCATAGTTAGTCAGGTTGAAAAAAGACACAAGTCCATTCAGTTCAACTTATAGAGATAAGAGGAGAAAAAAAAAGAGAAGATAAACCTAAAACAGAACGCTATGCCCACAGTTACCCAAAATGATCCAGAGGTAGGAAATAAACCCCTCTAAAACATTGTTCAATTTGCTCCAACAGGGGAAAAAATTCCTTCCTGATCCCATAAGGCAATCTGATATTCCCTGGATCAACAATCTCTGATGCTGAATATACGTATAAGAACTCCATATCCAGTAATATTCTGTGCATTTAGGAATATATACAGATTTTTTTTAAACAGTTAACTGAGCTAGCTAGAACTAGCTCCTGGGGGAGTCTGTTCCGCATTTTCACAGCTCTAACTGTGAAGAATTATTTCTGTATGCAAAGGTTAAACCTCTTTTCCTCCAGACGCAAAGAGTGCCCCCTTGTCCTTTGCAGTGACCTTAAAGTGAATAATTTGGCAACAAGCTGACTATATGGACCATTTAGTATTTATACATGGTGATCTTGTCCCCCCTTAATCGCCTCTTCTTTTAGTTGCCCTTCTCTGCACTTTCTCCAGTTCCACAACATCCTTTTTGTGAACTGGTGCCCAAAACGGACTTGCATATTCCAGATGAAGTCTTACTAATGCTTTGTACAGAGGAAGATGATGTCTCTATCTCTGGAGTCTAGACCCCTTTTAATAAAATAAAGTATTTTGCTTGCTTTAGAAACTGCAGCTTGACATTGCATGTTATTATTGAGTCTTTGATCTACCAAAACACCCAGATCTTTCTCCACCATTGACTCCCCAAACATACTCCCCCTAGAGTTTATGACGCATGCATGTGACCCAAGTGCATAACTTTACATTTATCAACATTAAACCTCATTTCCAAATAGATGCCCAATCACACAGTGCATTCAGATCTGCCTGTAAGTTGGAGACATCCTGTAAGGGCTGTATTCCACTACATAACTTGGTGTTATCTGCAAACACAGAAATAGTACTTTGAATCCCCAATTCTATGTAATTTATAAATAGATTAAACAGTAAGGGGCCCAACACTGAACTTTGGGAGACACCACTAACAACCTCAGACCATTCAGAGTATAAATCATTGATCACCACTCTCTGAATACGGTCTTTAAGCCAGTTTTCTATGCAATTACAAATCGAATACTCTACACCTGCTGACGTTAACTTATACATTAGCCGCATGTGGGGCACTGTGTCAAACGCTTTTGCAAAGTCCAAGTATACTATATGCACAACCATTCCTCTGTCCAATTTATTACTCACTTCCTCATAAAAAGAAAGTAGATTTGTTTGACAACTTCTGTCTTTTGTGAATCCATACTGAATATAATGTAAAATCATAGAAGAGAATATATTACAGTCAGCTTATTCTTATTTTAGCAGTTGTTTAGTAAGGATCCTAAGTGAACTAGATAGTAGTAGAGTGAATTGATTTGTCAGGTTGGAAGCCTGAATTTGTTTAACAACATTTTACAATATTTATAGATTTTTGAATTTAGTACAGGTATTTATATAGCACTGACAATTTACACAGCAGAGTGTGGGAGGACACCGGAATACCCAGAGGAAACCCACGGAAGCAGAAGGGAGAACATGCAGATCGAGATCTTGCAGATAGTGATCTGGCCAGGATTACAATATTTACTAAAAAATATACTATTTGCAAAAAAAAAAAAACATGGGTCACACATTTTTATGGGGGCATCTATTTTGGTCCAACTTTGAGATATAATAAAAGTCCTGTTAAAATGAAAATGTTGTTCAGTTATTGGTGCTGGCATCTGCAGATCAAAAACAGTTATTTAGAGTATGGATTCAGTGTGTTTATAATCTGTTCCAGAAGGATACGTATTACTGTTTTTCCCTTTTGGACACACTCTGTCGCTGCATAGCACAATTAAGATCACATATGTGAACTGTACTATAAGCAACAATGGTTTATAAATTATAATTTAAACAATAAACTAACATTATAACTGCAAAACCATAAAAGTTATCCAAACCTCAGGCATGCAGCTAAATATACTTTGACAAACAGTACAGCCTGATCCTTGACACATCAAGTCAAGGAACAAATCTAACCTGTTGTATGAACAATAAAGGAGCAGAATTACACTGATGGATCATCCCACTCCCCCTGTCATCATATATGCATTGCACTTTAATGTGATTTGTTCCAAATGCTTCCCCTTCCTAAGAATGAGTACTGGAGTACAGGGGATTACATGAGGCTTTTTTCAAGACAAGTTTAAGTACTTACCACAGCTGCATTTAAAATATGTTTAACAATTTGCTAAGGAATATACTATACAGCTATGTTAACTGGTTTATTATAACAGCCTCGAGTTCCTCTTTGATGTTAAGTTAATTCCAGTTAGTAAAATGATCCATGTAAACAAACTGTTTTCTTTCAACTGCTTTAAAGAAATAATCAAAACAGAAAAAAGTGATGGCTTACGTCAGCAGTACATTGTGGTTATTCTAACTCTAAAAGCAGGAGCTGGAGCACAACTTGTCATTATTTCAACTGAGCACTGGAGCTTGAGAAGAATTGGACCTTAGTTGTTGGAGCTGCAGCAGAGCTGAAATCAGAATCGAGCTTATAGATCATGAATCTGAAGCTGATGTTATGTAGATGCTTCTTCCAAAGCTGATTCAAATGACCATCTGACATTTAAAATAACATGGTTTCATATTTACAGTATATTGGCTTTTAACAAGGGTACTCAAATATGTCTTAGAGGGTTATTCACTAAGGAGCCGATGGATATAGCCGTAGCTTCGGCTAATCCGTCAGCTCACTTTGACTCCCTGAGACCTTCGGTTCAGCCGAGCCAAAGAGCTACTGCACGGGCTATTCACAATAGCCTGTACACCAGGGTTATACACAATACATGCTGTATGGGCTATACACAATAGCCCATGCCTTTTGCCAGTATCAGTGGAACAGCTCAGCTGAGCCGAACGCATATGCTTCGGCTCGGCAAAGCTGAAGTCACAGCTGAAGCAAGGTGAGCGTTTGGCCAACTCTGCCCATTTGTTTTGATTCAGCCGGGACCTGTGGGAAGGGTTTGACAGGTGCCGGACAAATGTAAAAGGTTAGGTGGAGGTAGCGGTGATTTCATTGCTAGCTCTGCCCAATTATTTACCTTTTGCTGCCATCTGTCAAACCGGTCATTTTGTGTCGGGAGTTTGTCGCGTCGTCATGGATCCATTTTTTTTATTTTTGGTGTTTTATTTTTTTTAATTAAAGGACTTGTCAAAAACCTTTTAAAATAAAGGATTTTTTCTTAAAGTCTGTCGGTTTATTTACTTTTACTTTAATCCTTTAGTGAATTAGTAGAATTAGTGAATTAGTGAGTACCCTATACTTAAAAGGGGGGCAGCATCTGGGAGCCCTCTTTATTAAAGGGTGGAGTTCCCCCATCTATTGGGGGTGGAGTTCCTCCTTAAAATTCCTACCAGACCTAAAGGGCCTGGTATAACTTTTGGGGGTCACTCCACTCAATTTTTTTTTACTTTTTAACTTGGGGTCCCTTCTAACTTTCATACCATACCTAAAGGGCCTGGTATGGTTTGGGAGGGGGACCCCACGCTGTTTTTTTAATTTTGTTTACATTTTTTCTATTTTGCTCTACCTGCTCGGCAGCATTCGGCTATTTGCTCACTGTTGTTCAACTCCTATGAAAATAGGGGTGAACGGCAGTGAGTGAACTGCCGGAAGTTTGGCTCAGCCAATCCAGATGTTAGATCGGCTGAGTCAACCATGCTCTTCACTTCGGCTCAGCTAAACATGCTGAGCATGTTTGGCTGAACTGAAGGGAGCCGAAACCAGCCGAAGTACGGCTGATTTCAGTCAGTGCATGGCTGAAATCAGCCTTACGGGGCTGAAGTGAATAGCCGAACGGCGTTCGGTTCACTTCACTTCGACTTGGTTATTCACTCGGCTACCTTCGGCAGTTTAGTGAATAGCCTCCTTAGTCTTTATATTAGCTCCCTCGCACAGCAGGGCTCAAAGTGGAAGAAGAACGGGCAGACGGGTGAGTTAACCTGGCTCTACTGAATTGTAAAATGCTGTCAATTTAACAATTGAAGTTTTCTCACAGGAAAAGGGAGCAGAGTGGTAATCAGTGTAGAGACAATCATTTCTGGAGCAGCTCTGAAGTTGGAGTTTCTGGATCTCCCGCAGGATGGAAAAGACTAAAGCTGGATATACACAGATAGAGCCTGAGCAAAAAAATCTGAGTAGCTGTATACCATGCCCAGTGCCCAAAAGGAAAGGCACACATGTCCTGCCTCTAGATCCTGTACCACAACCACAGCTTGGGCCTGTGGATACTGGAGTTGATGGTAACAACTTCTGCCGCTTCCTTTGAATCTCCCAGACATGATGGTAATGTGGGGCTTATTTCCTAGTTTTATTATCAGCTATGGCAAGACCTACCGGTATATGTGGGAATGTGTTATGCGGTGCTTGGCTGCTCTGTAAACTGTGGTGATTTTGTGGACTAAACTACACAACAAGAGTATGCAGTGCTCAATTGCAAATAAAGGAAACTTTTGTGATGTCAACAACAATTAAAAATAATAAAAGACCCTAACAAAATTAAACACAAATAAAATTGACCTCAAGGACAAAGAAAAGGAGTATTAAAAAAAAAAAACTAAAACACTACAAGCACACAAGACACGACAAATTATGTAAACACTGACTAGAATTAAGGAAAAAAGTATTGAAAAGGCCTCAAAAACATGAAAACAGCAGCAACACAGCAAAAGAACTTTCCAATGACATACAAACAAAAAAAAGTAGTCATAAAAATGACTGTTTGGTCGATTCAAATCGCAGTGAATGCGGGTGGGCTTACACTCCACTCACCCTACTCACATAAACTGCAAATTACTGCAATGTATTAGTGGAAAATATATAGCGCAGAATATAGTACTGTATCTGTATATAGCACTGTAAATAGTAGCACACTACACTAACAAACAACCTCCATAAGGCCATGTCAGCTGTTCCTCACACTAAACTCCAACACACTTACAATGGGCTGCTGGGAGAGCAGACTGTTATAGTGTGTGTGTGTGTTTTGACTTTGGTCAAAACCATCATTAGCCAAAGTCTTGCTGAACACTCAGCTCATCCCTTGTGCTGAGTGTTTGATTAGGCTCCACAGTAGGCCTGGATTGGAAGCCCAACTATTGGAGCCACTTTGGACCTGGCACTCATATAGCAATGCCAACCTTATTGTAGCTGGGTATTTATAAAAAGCATAATACATATCTCCTCTCTAAGCTTAGAGCCTACTGCAATAAAAATTATTTCTTTTCATTCCCCAGAAACGTGGCATATACTTGAACAATGAAACGTTTTGACAATCCATATACCAGGTTGCTTCACTTATTATTTTGTTGTCTTGTGGTTAATAAAGCATAGTAATGTTCTTAAACAATGTAAATCCATCCTGTTAATATTTTATAGAGGCAATGGGAGACCTCCCTTTAAGTGTTTACTCCTTAAACATTGATCAGTTAAACAAAAAAAAATCCTTAAAGGGTAGATTTTCTTTCAGTTCTTTGTTTTGAATTATATTTATATGCTGCTTTGAAGATCAAAATTAAATTGTTTTGTATTAATAGGTATTTTCTTTTGATGGAGAGCGCTGTGTCCAGCATATAAGTCCTTAACATAACTTTCAAACTAAACCATCTACTAAAGAGCTGAGACTGAAGATTTAACATTTAAAGTCTCCACATGTTGATTTAATCATTGGATGTCTCCTTTTGATCATTTCATCATTAAGCAGCATTGTAAAATAGCTACAAAGCTTTAATGAGGCCAAACTGCCCAGTATGCACAAAAAAGCCACAGTGAATGAAATATTTTGGCTTTTGATGAGCGAAAGAGCTGCTTGAAATAAAACATAAAGCATCTGTCTTTTAAAAAAGGTGATGAATTTATAACATTTCATCTGAGCAATATGGTTAATATATGAAAGTTCCTCTGGATGGTACATTCCAAATAACATAGTCTTTTGCTATGCAATAAAAAAAAGCTTTAGCTCAGACACGTGTTATTAAAAATATCCTGAAATTTTTTAGGGAAGACATGAATACAGGAATATGACTGCTACCATGTCATAGTAGTCTGTGGATACAGTAAGGTCACATGTCAAACATGAGGAAGTGTCTAGCTGAACAGATGTCAGAATGAAATAATGACAGGGACAAAATCTAGTGTGTAGATTCCTTATTTAATTAGTTATGATTGAATTGATGTTACCTTTTTAAATAATTTTATTTTTATATTAAAATCAATCATTCTTCAACTGACATTTCTGCTTGTATCACCAATATAATTTATATTCCTCTACAACATAATATTATGGGGGTTATTCACAGAGCTGCTGAAGGCAGCCGAGTGAATAACCCAGCTTAAGTGAAGTGAGCCGAACTACGTTCAGCTATTCACTTCTGGCTTGTACGGCTGATTTCAGCCGTACATCGGCTGCCTTCGGCTGTTTTCGGTCAGCTGAACATGCTCTGCATGTTCGGCTGAGCTGAAGTGCAGAAGGACTTTGACTCAGCCGATCCAACATCTGGATCGACTGAGCCAAAGCTCTGGCAGATCACTCGCTGCCGTTCGCCCCTATTCACATAGATGCCGAACAGCGTGAGTGAATAGCCAAATGCCGCCGAGTGGCATTCAGCTCGGCTATTCTGTTTGGGAACCTCTGTGGCACTGAGCAGAATAGAAAATCAATGAAAAGAGTCGAAAAAAAAAAGATTGAAAACATTTTAAAATTGTAAATAAAT
This sequence comes from Nanorana parkeri, assembly GCF_000935625.1. Taxonomy (NCBI): domain Eukaryota; kingdom Metazoa; phylum Chordata; class Amphibia; order Anura; family Dicroglossidae; genus Nanorana; species Nanorana parkeri. Next base: position 851,221 of record NW_017306513.1, read on the forward strand.
AGTAAAATTTAAAAATAAATAAAGATTTTTTTAAAATAAAAAAATAAAGATAAAAAA
>NW_017306513.1:851453-880145 GCF_000935625.1 Nanorana parkeri
CTAGAGTCTTCTAGCAGGTCCCGGCCAATTAATAACACAGCCAGCTCCACACAGTTATTATTGTTTAATGGCAGTTCAGAGTCCCCAGGTCATTTGGGGATGCTGATCTGTCATTATAAATGGGCTCTGCCCAACTGTCATTTGAGGGGCAAAAGGCCGGCCTTCGGCAGGCCATTCGCCCCACTTCGGCTGTCACTTCGGCTCAGTCAAGCCGAAGCATATGCCTTCAGCTTGACTGAACCACTTGGCCGCCTTTGGCTGCAGTACGGGCTATAGTGGATAGCCCGTACAGCAGCCCTTCAGTTCGACTGAACCAAAGGGCTCCCGCAACCGAAGCAAGCCGAAGGATCAGCCGAAGCTATGGCTGAATCCTTTGGCAGCTTTGTGAATTACCCTTTATGTTTATGTAGAAACAATAAATTATTAAAATTACAATAAGAAGCAGGAAGAAATGGTTGAAGGACATTAAGTTAAAAATAACTTAAATAACATTTATATATCATATACTTGCAACACAACGCACTAATTTGTATTTTAAAGTGTATTTCCACTATTGCAGCAAAATTAGGATAACACCTATTTTTTATTTGTTACATGTTCCCACTCACATAGCATATGCTAATTTTTTTTTAAAATGCTTCTTGCAGTTTAAATTGCTTTTACTTGGGTTGGGGTCTCTTGGCTTCTTAAAGCGGACCTTTACCCATATCTTTAAAATGACAATAAACACACCTTTATAAATGTTTAGTAATGACAATCTACAAACACATACTTCTAGATAATTGCTGGCTTTGTATTCTTTGCATACCTTAGTTCTCTTTTCTTCCCCAGTCTTCTCACAGTGGCCATGTTAACTAAGGGCAGGTTACTAGATCTCCATTTACTTCCTGGAACTCTGGCACATGTGACTAGGACATGTGGCCATGCACATGATGTCAGAGAAGGAAAATGCCTTTCCCTGAGATCTCATGAGATTATAGATTAGATTTCCCAGCAATGCTCTGCTGATGTAACCGTCCCAGGCAACGCTTTGCCACATTACATCATTTGTGCCAGAAGTGGACCAGGAGATAGATAAACTCTATTTGTAAGTAAATAAAAAACAAGTTTGTTTAACTAATAAATGTATGATGATTTTAAATCAGCATGCAGAGCTGTATGATGATGTGATTTTAAGTGAAAGGGGGTAAAGGTCTACTTTAAGGGCTAAAATGGAGGGGCTGTGAGTGGTAAAGCTTACAGCCCTCGCTTCTCCCCTGTATGTTAATGAAGTTAATGAGATTAATGAGAGGAACACAATCCTCAGATTTGAGTCCAAAGACTTTCTATTAGGACAGATCATTGTGAAGGTGCTCAGTGAAAAAACCCTTGATTCATCTAGAAGGTAAGAAATATGTTTTTAAAAGTTACTTTTCAGTATACTGTGTGAATGGGAACACAGAACAAACATATGGAGGGGTTTTCTCAAATCTGACTGCGAAAGTTAAAACTTTAAGTTCTAATTCAGGGTCTAATTAGTTTCATTGGAACCAGTATTATTGTTCTGTAAAGAAAACTCCTAATATACCCATTTCCTACTCATATGACTAACTTCTTTCTACTTATATGATGTTATGTTTCCCAGAAGTCTGCAGAGCTTTAGGTAGCATTTCAGAAATCCAGTGTCTTTAGATTTACAGCAATGATTCTTTGATCTTAGGTGAGTATGTCTACAGGGGTGCCAGGGATAGGAATCTGTTACAATGCTGAACCTCACTGGAATTGATTTACTGATGGCAAATAGGCTGTTCACTTTGTAAGAAAATTTCCACTTTGCAAGGGACGTTTCCCTTAGCTTGGTGAATGTGGTGACATTTCACTTCAGAAAATAGACCCAATCACGTGCAAGGAAAATAAAAAACAGTACTTTTGTTTGTGCATGATTGTATGATAGAAGTCAGAAGAGCTTCACCTCGTTCACTAAACTATGGGGAAATATCCCCTGCAAGGTGCAAATTCCCTTGCAAAGTGAACAGCCAATTTTTAGTAAATTACCCCACTGTATATGATACAACAACTGCTCCAGGTCTGTCTATACATTGACAGGCCAATGGAACTTAGGTGCAGATCTAGGTTCTTTTCCAGCTTCGGCATTATCCAAATGAAGAAAAAGGAAAGAGTGCACACAATGTCTATATGCTATAAAAACTTATTTCCTTTATTCCAAATTAGCACAGGATATAAAATAAAGCTCTGACGCATATCCTGTTGTGGTCAGCACTTTGTCCACGAGCCATGTCAAGGCAGATGTTAAACTCTGCCATACTTAGAAAGTTGTGATTCAACCACAAATGTACAGCATTCACAGACAGATTTGTGATCTACTTTCCCACCTAGATTTTTGAGGTTTTCAAGACATTTGTTTCTCCTGCAATGGTCTGTACAGTTTTCTCTTTGCACAGTTTTTCCCCTTTGCAAAAACTGGTGCACCCACTATTCATGGTATCTATGTTCTGGATGTTCAGACACCCAATTACCATACCTGGAAACTTTTAGAAATTACGCAAGCCTGAGGTTGGAGGGCAGGGCACATAGTGGAGTGCACAGTGAGCTGTGGCAAATGTGAGGGCACCACAATTAAGTATGGGTTTAATAGTGGGGCACATAATGCACTATGGCAAAATGTAGGGATAATAGAAGTGTAGTTTAGCAGGCCTGTAGGGGATCCCATTGTATCAAACTAGTCATATAAAAAAATAATTTGACAATATGTAGGAAAAAATGGTAAAGCTGACAATACAAGGGCAACTGGCAAGAGTTATGATACGAAGGCAAGAAGCGTTCAATTGTTCCAATACTTGGACATCAACTATGCAAATGTTACAATACATGGTCAGCAAACAAGCAATTGTGACAATATATATACTGAGTCAACAAGCGTGGGATGGTTACCACATGTGGGCAGCAAACATGTAGTGGTTACAAAAAAGCTCGCCCCAAACAGCCATCATAACAAGTAGTGAAAATTAGATTATTACAAAGTTGTGGACAATAAAGAGAAAAGTTTAAATAGATATACAGTATAACCAATCGACAATTGTGACAATATGTTGGCAGCAATAGTAATTACATGTATTTATATAGTGCCATCAATTTGCCCAGTGTGTTACATATTATTCATTTACATCAGTCTCTGCCCTCAAGGAGCTTACAGTCTAAGGTCCCTCTTTCATACATGTACACATAACCTACAAGCAGGTCTTTGGACCCACACAACCCACACAAGCACAGGGAAAACATGCAAACTCCATGCAGATAGTGTCCTGGCTGGGATTTATACAGGTACCCCCAGTGCTACAAGGCAGAAGTGCTAACCACTAGCCAATGTGCTGTTGAAAGAGTGACAATACACCACAGTGAAAATAACAGTGGCAATAGCCCATCCCTTCACTTACCATTACTTCACGCTTACAGCCAGCTCTGTGACCAGATCTCCTTCCATTGCCCAATTTTGTGACCAGAGGAGGAGCTGGGGAAGGAAGGAGCACAACTCACATCTCCTCCTCCTCTCCAGTACTGATTCACTGCTGTTGTCAGTGGCCGAAAGGAGTAGTGACACTGTCATTGAACCAATCACTGAGCTGGAGGAAACTACAGGAGACATGGTAATCAAACTATCTAGGAGACTCCGGGAAAGCTGGAGAGTTCCCATTGATACTAAATACACTGGGTCACCAACAAGACCAATGTTCAGGGCTTTAACATTAACTCGTCCTCTCGTCTGTGACGAGAGGAGGATGGAGCTGGATGAGTAGCAGCGTGTACATAACGGTTACATATAACCGATCAGGTAGCTGTAGAGCCGCTGGATCGCTTTTATAATGCGTGCAAATGTGCACCCCCATCCCCATTGTGTCCAGCGAGGGCTCGGCATCCGCAGGGCGGCTCTGTCCCTGGAGATCAGCGGGATATCATCACATGATCTCCTGGTTCTCTGAATGCAGAAGTATATTACATCACTTCCACATTCAGCTGTAATTCTCCAGCTTCTGTAGCTGGAGAGAAGCTGGTGAAGCAGATCTCTGCTTCATCAGCTTCTTTGGGGGCCCCTAGGTGACATTAGGGGTCCTAGAGACCCCTAATGCCTCCATAAAGGGGATCTGTATGTGTAAATTGGCTATCACATAGGGGGCTTCTTAGCCCCTTATGTGATAGAAATAAAGTTAAGTGAAAATATATAAATTTTTTAAATTAAAGTTACAAAAAAAATGTAATGCCAAATATTACAAAAAATAAAAAAACAACACAAAATGTTTTTTTTAAAGTCCCCTGCCCCCACACACACAAACATGCGTCGGTGCGCCTACGTGTGAAAATGGCGATTGCGCCCATTGCACCACACATGTTACATATCACAGAGAAAGTCAGAGTGAGGGCAATACTTTTAGGGCCATTAATCACTATTACAAAATGTAGATCTGCGCTTGTGGGTAACCTATCAAGGGAATAAAGCAGCCACAATACAGACTGAGAAGTCCTAGTAGTTTAAAGGAGATTTTACGGCACTAAAAACCCTTTCTGTGTGAATAACTAAATATCTTAATAAATCAAGTAATACTAAAAAAAAACGTGATCAGTGCAAAATGCTAGCAGTGAAAGACTTTTCTTCTAAAACTGGGAGTAAATCTTACTGTGTAAATAAAATGAGAAGACCATATGGTCTCTTGTAATTGTCATAACTGTATAAAGCAATATTAACAGATGTCACACACGAAAACCCCTTAGGTAGTGCTCACTCACAGCATACACATCCTTATGGGCTTTGGTAGTCTGCCTGGAGTAGGTATTTGGATCAGATCCCTCTTTAGTATTTTTAGTGGCGAAAACACGTCGGGCGGGGCTATTCTGACGTCACAGCGTCACGGAGAATCAGGAAGTGAGCGTGGAGGCTCATGACTTACTGATCGTTTCATTTTTTAATGTAAGTTTGGATGTTCGTTTTTAATAAATTGTACATGCTTTACCATGAGGAGTCTCTCTTAATTTATGGGAAACATCTTCTGCCTAATACCTGGAGGATATACTAAAGAGGGATCTGATCCAAATACCTACTCCAGGCTGACTACCAAAGCCCATAAGGATGTGTATGTGGTGAGTGAGCACTGCCTAAGTGGTTTTCGTGTGTGACACTCTGAAGTTTTTTCACGCACTTATATTTGATGCACCAGCACGTTCTTTAAGTAATTGGAGGATATCCATCAACCCTCCAGAGACTCTTTGTTTTATATCTATCACTACATGAAGTTAGACTGGACTTTTTTGTCATTTAATGTTATTTAATGGATCACTATAAATCACGGATTTGTTTGTTTGAGAGGTTTGTCTAATCATATAGAGGTTATATCACCTCAACCACTTTGCACAAAGTGACTGCACACGACAAGATGGCCAATTTTGGGTACGGTATCTTTTTGCAATTTTGTAGGCACACGCAATTTTAAAGTTTGACATGTTTGGTGTCTATTTACCCGACGTGACCCCGTCTTTTATATTTTACCAAAAATATGGGTATGAATAAATGTTTTTTAACATACCATAGGGAAAACATTTTTTCCCTGAAATTTACGGTACTTTTTTCATTATATAGTAAACAAATAAAAACCCACAGTGGTGATTAAATACCACCAAAATAAAGCTCTATCTGTCCTAAAAATTTTAACATAAATTGCAAGGCTATAGTCCGGTCACCTGACTGGTGAAATTTTTGACTGACTGGTGAGTGAGACACACATACATTTTTCAAGCCCTGCCTCTGTTCATAGTTGCTTCAATGTTATCAGCAGCTCTAGTCAAGACTGTAAGTAATGTATTTATATATAAAGCTGCATCCGGTTATTTAGTGTAGTTTTCACATGTCCAGTATAATTCTTTCAGTACTATTACCGTTTACTTATTACAGAGGCAGGGCTTATTGTGCATCTCAGCTGTTTGCATTTTATATACCCCCCCCCCCCCACTTTTCACTAAAAAAGACTTTCATCATTAGATGTTTGTGAAATTTCAAAAACAAATACAAAACATTTATGTCAGTGATGATTATTTGCTTTCATATGGAACAATATAACAAATAATTCAGAATGTGCTCAAGCTATAGAGGAAAAAGCTGTGAGCGTTAGAAATCTCCACGTTGAGAGAAATGTTCACCACTCTTATATTTACACCAGCTGTGCAGTGAACTGATAGCACAAAGACATCTTTAATAACACCTAAATCTGTCTTGTCCCATCTGGTCAAAAATATATTTTTACACTTTGCCATGCATTGAAAAATGCTTTATGCTTTCAATATATTTTCAATTTACAGCTAGGATGACAAAACTGATTGTCATATATTTTTTATGACCTTTCCCAAACGTAACCAGATTTTTTTGTTGATCTTCCAAAATGTCTTCAGTAAGTCATATAAAAATACTAGTAAGTGTGATTTTTGGTACGAAAATTGTGGTTGTTGAGTGTCCAGACCAAACTGCACGCTGATAGACATGCAAAACGTATGTTTATATAGAAACACATTTTATGTATTGTCAGAAGGACAAAAAGTGATGGCGGATATAAAATATTACAACCGTCAACAGATCAGGAGGCGAAGACAAATCTTTCAATGGGGACAACTGCTCTGGTGTCAGCTGTCTTAGAAGGTATTTGACCTTACTTTGGGGAGATTTCCTCTCACTTCCTGATGAGTCCCCGGGACAGGAAGTGATGGGAAATTTTCCCAACAGAGACATAATCAGCTATAAAAACATGACAGAGGTTCTAACCCTCAGTCACTCAAAATACATTTTAACTAACCACTTGCTGGCCTTAAAGGGGACCTTTACCCCCCTTTCAATAAAAATCAAATCAACATACAGCTCTGCATACTGATATCATCTTGCATTTATTAGTTATATGAACATATTTTTCTTTTACTAACAATTACTTTTTTTCCACTTCCTGGTCCTCTTAGGCATTAGTGATGTAATGTGCCCAAGAGGTACATCCTGGGAAGGTTACATCAGCAGAGCATTGCTGGGAAATCTCATCTGTAAACTGCAAAATCTCACAAGATCTCAAGGAAAGACATTTTCCTCCACTGAAATGATATGCATGGTCACATGTCCTAGTCACGTGTGTCAAAGTTCCAGGAAGTAAAGTGAAATGGATTAATGCCGCCTTATTAAAAATGGCCGCTGTGAGAAGAATGGAGAGGAAAAGAAAAATAAGGCACGTAAAGAGTAAAAAGCTGTCAATTATCTAGAAATATGTGTTTGTAGGTTGTCATTACTAAACATTTCTAAAGGTGTCCTTGTTGTAATTTTAAAGATATGGGTAACGTTCCTCTCACCCTACCAAATAGAATCAAACCAAAAACTGCCTGGTTTATTTGTAATTTGCTTCAGAGAAAATGTTATTATCTAAAAAAAAGTGCATCTTGAAACAATGTACAGTATGTGGATTCACTCTGGTTTTATTGCATTACCATATTCTCTAGCCATATAAGCTGGCAAAAAAATTCAGTTCGGTTCAAATTTTTTTGTTATTTGTTTTTTTTTGGCTTTGGGTCCAATAGTCAATTATTTTCGGGATTCTGAAATTTTCATTAATTTCCGATGCGTTAGATATTTACGAACAAATTTTCGTTGCAGAAAAGTGACATTAAAAAAAGTGACATGTTTACTTTTATTGTTTTTAACTTTTACAGTCCACAGAAACCCATAAAAAAACCATAGGGTCCCCCCTAAAATCACGTACCAGACCCTTTTCCATGACAGATTTCTGTCCCCTAATGGAGTGTAAACAAATGGGCGGAACAAGTCCCGTGATGTCACAACTTGCTCCACCCCCTTTGTTGACATTCGGGGACAGAGCTGACATTTTGCCGCCAATGTTTGTCGGGTTCAGTCATGTCAGTGGGCATGAATAATTTTGTCTTTCGGCGAGTTGGCGACCGTCATCCATTGTGATTGACGTGGATCTACATTGCTGTGCTCAATGGACAATCCATTGAGTCTATTTTAAACCTTACTTCAGCCATTTTTTGGGGATGGGGAACAAGTTAAATTTGGTGATAGGTTATTTTTTCTGATTGTGATCCCAGTGGGAAATGTTGTGCTTATTTCTGTTTATGTGACACCCATACAAAAAATACTATCAGAAATTCGAATCCTTCCTCGCTTTGCCATAAATGTGTTTTTGTCTGTGTCTGATGAAGAGACCCTCAGTGACCCCAAAACTTTGCTTTCCTTGTGACATGATGTGCACACATTAGTAAAGTAGTTAACTCTATGACTTAATTCTGGTATGCTGGTGACATTAATAATCTGTTTGGATTTAAGCGGCGCCATCTACAACTACTTCAGCACCCATTTCCAAGGGGTAGACAGGTAAGAAGTACGATTGGATACACTTTGGACCTGCTGGAGATATTTCCCATAACTTCCTGTTCTGACAGGCAGTAAGAGAGTCTCTCTCTTCTAGCAACACCAACAGCAATAAAAACATGATTGAGACTCTAACCCTTTTTCACCATACCTAAAACAAATAAATTGTTTTTGGCTGAACATCAGCTTTTATATCTGACAGTTGTGAATCTTTAAAATACAAACTAAACACTCTGAAGCAGATATACATTAAACAGGCCAAGAAGCATAAATCCATTATGGGACCATGTCAGCTATAGGCCGTCCCTGCATTACAGCATTCATGAAATGAAGCCAATCTAGTTTACATATGACACTTGTTCTACAATCTATAGGGGATCATAAATATTTCAGCACATCTGGCTGCTTAGACCCATTTACCATCAGTATTTGGGTGTGTTTAAATATGCTCCAGGCCTGAAACTTTTCAAATCAATTGATATGAGCTCCTGAGTCATAGTATCCGCAGTGTACACGATCTGTAACACCCAGATGAGTATTTGTGAGCAGCAATATATACTATAGATGGCTTTATCTCTATATTGCATATTGTAATCTTTCATAAGCATACTAGATCTAGTTCCCAAAATAAATACAAGTTTAAAAAGAAAATATCAAATGACTGCCTATAGATCTCACTACAGTTTGCAATCATTATATAATGATTTTATTGATGCTATCATGTTGAAGGATCATATTATGTTCTCGTGGAGGATCTGCTGTTTTGTTTTTCTTACCACATACTTTTCACTGGATTTACTACGCTGTGACTTGAGGCAGGAAATAGTAAAATCAAAATGCTGGAATATGTTTAGCTATCCTCTTAAATCATTCACTCTGAGCTAGTAAATCCCATCCACAGTCATCTCATACTATGGTATTTCTCAGTGATGTAATACCTGTAGGTGAAGACAATATGTATTTTATTTGGAACCATATGAATCTCCATTTTGGTGTTATACATTAGAATGCAATGACCCTCAATTGGATATTCTATTCACAAACCTTTTTTAATTTGATTTGATTTATTATCTTTTGAAAGGAAATGCATAGTATGTGTATATATTTTCTTTCTTTATTAATTACAGTCAAGAGTCAATTTTATTAAGTCAAGTAAATATGAAATATTGCAAATGAGTACTGTGTATTCTTCTATCCGGCTGGCAGGTGAAGCTTATATACAGGGCTAAAATATTGATCGATTCCTGCTGAATCAGCTAAATTCAAATCATGGATGGCCCTGTTGGCACCATCTGGCTCAGCAAACTTCAATTACAAAAGCAAAGGAACCTGGTGGAAAATTGGTACCGGCTAGCTGAATGCAATAGCCTGCAGGGAAGATTCCCCATCCACGTTGTTTAGGAGAAATCTAAGTGTTTATGGCAAGTGTCATAGTTCCCTGGGTTTTGCCCCATGTCCGAGGTGCTTGGTTTTCTGCCAATCCTCTCTGAACCTCTGTGTTAAAAGGCCAGTGCACTTGTTGCTCGGTGTTTGGGCAATGTGTGTATACACCCCTCTGTTTCGTTCACAATTAGTTTCCTTAGGATCCCTGCAAACTGCTACTTACCAGTGTAAGTACTGCTGTAATATCTGTTTGTCATAAATGAATAATCTAAATGGTTATTGACAAAGATAGATATCAGATATAATAACATTAGTTTGAAACATATACACCTATGTTCCTGTGTTCCACTAACGCTAACACATTTCACCCTAATTGGGCTTAATCTTAGAGATGTCTCCTTTGCAGAATTTTGTTGATATGACTAGACATGTTCAGGATTCATAAGTCTTATTTATGCAGTAGTAAGGCTGTTCGACCTGCATCACTTCACATCATTGTGTTTCAAGAATTGTTTTGAATATTTGCTTACTGTGTGCTTGGAAGACCTCCTATGCTAGTGCAGTGCCTCTACCCTTATTCTCTTAATATATTTTGATTAATTATATTACTATAATTAGATATTTTCAAGAAACCCAGTTCTTAAACCCATGGCTTAAATCATTGTAGTTTGTCAATTCTATGACATTGGACATTTTTATGCCAATTCAAACTCCCAGCAGGCCCAATGGATATGATCAGCCATCTGACTTTGTGCATAGGGTGAATTGCTTGACTATGCAACTTTTAAAAGGAGGCAACACTACTAGAATATCTTCTTCATTTTGGCAAAGTAATGGTAGGCGTGGAGCATTCTACAAGTGGTGACTCTTCTGAGTGTCTCTCAGTGTCGAGTGCTGATAAGGGTGAAGATCAGGAGGTGGCCAGGTTGAGGTAACCAAAGTAGGAGGAAAAGGAGAATGAGGACACAATGGAGGAGTTGAGTAAAGGATGGCTTTACACTTTCATGATTTTCTCATAGATCCAGTTTCTAAAACCATTGGCCATAACTAGTTTGCCTTTGGCCTACTGCAGGCTTGATGCTGCACAGCCCTTTGGCAACAACAACAATGTCTGCAACTCCATCCACATCAATAAAAATAGGACAATAAAATGTATATACTTCTGTATAACAAGAATATGGTTTGAATCTGTCATAATTCCACCACTGTGCAATCTAAAGAGTTGCATCAAATTTACCATTATACAGTTTTAAAAAATGCATGCAAAAATTTCAAGTTACCTTAATGTTTAAAGGCACACAAAAACTCTTGGGTGCTGGAGATAGGGGCTGCATGATTAGATTTGGTTCACTTTTAAAGACATAATGCACTGTTGAAAGTTTAAAGTTTCTGAAATATTATTTAGTAGACCAATCTCTGTAATCTGTACATACAAAGAAACTTTTACTTTTTTATGTCAAACTTACACAAGACACTTTATGCCTTGGAAGAGACTCATTTGTATATAGATACCAGCACCTCAAGCTGAGATGTGCACTGCACACACAGCCACCTGTAAACAATGTCTAATCATCTTCACCCTTTTCTTGGCAGCTACTTCCCCTGCTAATGTTATAAAAATTGACCTTCTGACATTGTGTTTCTAAAGATCGTTCAGATGCAACAAAATAACATTAATACTTTGTATTTACTGTTTCATTCAACTGCAGATCAAAGGGATGAGTTTCAATCTGCATATGATGTCAGTTAAAGCAACATTACAGATAAAAAAAATAATCCATACAAATCCGAAGTAGATACAGAGGCACTCATGGATCTTGCAGCATATAGATAAGTCAAAGCGTCAGTGTTTTACTGTTGATGTTTCGATGAAGCTCAGTCTTGACAAAGATGGACTGAACTCCATCAAAACATCGACAGCAAAATGTTGATGCTTTGACTTATTTCCGCAGCAAGATCCGTGAGTGCCTTTATTTCTACTTTGTATTTGTATTTTATTTTGCTCGTAGTTTGACTTTAACTATTACACCCTCAATACTAGGACAATGTTAATTACTTTAGAGAATATTGTAAAACTTTTGGACTCAAAAAGGCAGCTTGGTAGCTCGTGTGGTAAGATACTAGAAATGCTATTGACCAAAACGGAACTTTTGCTCAATAGCTGACTGGTGTCCAGTAGAAACTGCCAATACCTTTAGCATATCAAAGTCAGATCATCAGTTGGCTTTGCCTTGTATTTGACATGTAAGTTGGCTTTACATAATCTGTTGTATAACACATAACCATATTCAAATTGTATAGGATTCTTAGTAGTCTGAACATCTTGCTCTAAGTAAATGATATGTTCTCATTGCTGATGCATCTCACAACACTGAACTAAGCATGTGCTTTTAAGCACTTTGGCTATCACTTTGGACCAGGTAATTTCACTGAAAGCAAATTTTGGGCAAGTTTTCCCATGTGAAAGTTATATATTAGACAAAACACCCTTGAACAAATTGCCTAGAAACAGAGGGCATATTTATTCTTAATATTTGCTGAACTATGTAGCACATTGTTCCAGTTGTGGCCATGAATGAAGTAGCAGTCTGCCAGATTCAAGTGCCATTTCCCAATAAAAGTCATGTTCAATTTTAACATTAATTTTTCCTTAAATATCTCAGGCTGGGCATTGTTTTGCCCCCTACAATAAATGTATCAAGTGAGTATGGAAAAAGTAATATGGTTTACATGGTGTTACTGAGTCACGCCTGTGTAACTATCAGTAGCCAAATATTTTGTCACATGATTCTAGCTACATAATGTACTTGTTTTTTACAAACATGCTGGATGGTCTGAGCCCCAGTTTGCAGCATCGGCCTTGTCACATCCTATTAAAAGAACTGGCAGTTCATTTTACACCATAACAATGCCAATGTTAAAAACTTTACTGTTCTATTAGGTACGTTTTTGTTTTTGCAAGACGTTATTTGGAATCATCTTTGGTCCAGATGCGATTGAGTGAATTAGCAGACATTGTAGGATTGCTCTATAGAAATGTTTTATGATTTTTTAATACTGAATGAATGTAATATAATAGAAGGCAGAGCCCATATGAATTAACGTGCCAAAAAAATACATTCCAGCATGGCATATATTCACCACGTAGGGACTCTATGGTAAGTATCTACTGTGAAAGTGATAAGGGGGCAACACCAAAACATATTTTTTTGTTTCTCTTTACCATGGCACCACTGACACTTGAAAAAGGAGGATACAGAGACTGGTATTGGAAACCATGACAACAACATCTGCTGTAGGCCACCTCTTAAGCAGAGTGGTTTTGGCAAAGTTAATTTCCCTGCAACATTATTGAGTTCATCCTTGTCAAAATTTAGTTACAATTCTGTATACATAAAGGAAATGATATCTTAATGCTAAAATAAATCAAATGGGGGGCTGGTCATCTTGGTGGCATTGCTGCAGTTATCTAACATTTTTTTCAGCTAATCAGTCTGCATGGTGGAAGATATCTATATCATTTTACTTATTGAACCAGTGGGGACCTGGTCATTCTCCTGCTTTTTCTGTGATCTACCATTCTCTCTCAAGATGTATGGATGCCTTGTCGCACTCCTTACCGGATGTCCCAATTATCAGTGGAGGGTGCTTGTAGTGACAGCAGATGGCGCCGGTAGTTGCACTAATCGTATGAGAAATGTCACCAGCACACCAAAAAATCCTTTAAGGATCACCAAGTGTTCATTTATTCAGAACCATGTCAAGAAAAACAAGCGGTTTCGGAACCACACAGGGCCCTTTCAGCATCGTCAATGCTAAGCCTGATAAAGGGACCCTGTGTGGCCCCAAAAGTGCTTGTTTTTCTTGATATGGTTCTGAATAAATGAACACTTGATGATCCTTAAAAGATTTTTTGCTGTGCTGGTGACATATCTCATGCAAATACTACCATTGTCTCTGCCTGCTATAAATTACCTAGGATAATGCATTATATAAGAACCCGTGGAGGTCTGGTCATCCTCCTTGTGCTATTGCTGCTTGCTGCTATCCTGTCTTTAAGCTAAAAAATATCTATATTTTTTACATTAGTCATCTTCCTAATGCTGCCATTATCTCTAAATTGTTTATAACATGTTACTGTTATGAAACCAAGGGAAAGAGGGGCCTGGTGATTTAGGTGCCGCTGCCTTTTCATCTTCTTAATGGAAATTATCTACCGTATTTGCCGGCGTATAAGGCGACCGGGCGTATAAGACGACCCCCTAATTTTTCTGTTAAAACACTGGTTTTGGGCTATGCTCGTCGTATAAGACGAGTAAAGCCCAAAATAATGTTTAAATACACCCACTTACCTCCTTGGCGGTATTCCCGAGTGTGGCACGGGATAAATTTTCAGTACCATAACCGGTAACCCCAAGCCACACTCGGGATTACAGCATAGCGTCTCTTACATTGTCCACGATCCCCGCTGTGTCCTCCGTCTTCCGGGTTCCGTCCCTTGCATGCCTCCGCGTCGCAGGGGGGCAGAACCGGCGGGAATTTTAAAAGTAAAAAAATAGAACAAAAAAGGAAAAAAATAAATAAAATAATCAGACCGTCAGGGAGGCTAATCGGTCAGCCAGCTGGATGTGCGGTAATACTGTATGTACGGTAGCTTCGGCTACATACAGTATACCGCGCTGAGCCAAATTATCTGTTCCAATTTTATCTGCGTGGGTCTTTAGACTGGCTATCCTGCAATTGCTACTGCCATTTTGTCTCCTAGAAACTATCTGTCTGGGGATCCTGAAGTGGTGGTTTTTTAAAGCTTAGATGATGCTGTTCAAATTGGGTGGGTGTGTGTATTAGGGTTTTACCGGTAAAGAGGCTGAGGAAGAAAACAAACACTGCAGGAAAGCTTCAGCTGCATTCATATATAAAACATTTAGGAACCCAGGAAGGGCCATCTCCATGTCCTATATACCCCAATAAATTCAGTTTGCTTGCAAATGACATAAAAACACTCCGCTTCTGTTCCTCAGTATCTAACTTCCTGTTCCTTGCTAACAAAAGACCATATTTAGGTACTAGAATAGGATTTTAGGCACAAAAACAGGATTTTTTTGTTGACAAAATATGGGTGATTATTTTTGTGGAAGTTTTGGCAACCCAAAAACTCTCAGTTTCGCTATTCCCAACTGATGTACTAACAGGTTTGTGTATCTAAAAAAAAACTAGTACAGAATTGTGTTCTTTTAAAGAAACTCTGTTCTAAGAGATGTATAGAGCCTGACTGTTTCTTGTGAAAATGCTGGTTGCCTTGGTTATCATTAGCATGATTGTCTTGGTGATCCAAGGGCTTCAACACTATATGAGTCACTAAGCTAAAACAAGGATGCAAATTAGGGTTCTGACTTCATTTGCTACATGCTTGTTCTGGGTATGCTTCTCTATTATAGTCACATAATCAGTGTGACAAAATGGCAAACAGCATTTTTAGAAAGTCAGCAGAAAGCTCCTTGGAATTGCAGGCGGTACTTATAATAATAAATAAATGACACAGACACCGAATATTTGAAACAAAAAAATGGCTGCGGCACTTTTATTGGTTTAATAAATCTTCTTCAAACTGATTTTAATCAAAACCGTTACATCTTATACCATCAAACCAAACGTAGATTGCTCAGTCACAAAACTCAAGCAATAACTGAACCATTCTAAACCATACTTAAAGTCCCCCTCCAAAAAGAGGCGACACTACCACATAAAAGCCCTGCGACATGATGAATAAAAAAATTGTTGAAATTAACATATTCTACAAATGCCATAAGGGAGGGAGCTTGCTGTGCTGAAAATCCAGCTGAGTGCCTCTTTGCCCTTGCGTGTTCCTTTTATAGGCAGCCGTTAGAACCTTCTAGAACGGCACGAGCCATGGATTTTCCCGCCTCCCAACAGGTGTCTTAAAGGAGAATACACATTCTAAAGCCCTGGAATCTTCTAGAAACGGCCCGAGCCAGGGGTTTTCCCGCTCAAACTATCAGGTGATTTTTTTTTTAAAGGGGAATACACTTTATTATTGATAAAAATGTATTTATATGTATATATTTTTTTATTTATTTACATTAAATTACAGACAGTTAAATACTACAACATGTTTACCACACATTAATGAAATAAGACCGCCGAAATCCCATGAAAGTGGGAACAAATTGGGGCCCACTTGCACAGTATTTCTATTATTTCAGGTGTACTTTACACGGAAGTGTAGTTGCATGCTACAAGAGAAGATAAGGTCATGGTGAAATGCTTACAGGCACCTCACTTGATTTGGCATAAATGATCTGGTTAGCAAAGGGTACAATCACACATGTGGTGATATGTGCTTTTTAATGCTTGCTCTTGCATTTTTAATGAACTGCGCTGTACTTGTGATGCAGTTTTCATGTATTACAGTTGCATTTTTGGTGCATTTCATATGCATTTTTATCAGAATTGTTTTTAATGTCCATTAAACACGCTTCCAAAACTGTAAACAACAATTCTCCAAAGTGCACTGAACTAAAACATGGAGATCAGAATAGTTTCAAACATACAACAGTATGTAACGAATCATAACAAGCTCATTTCACAAAGCTACCACAACTGAAAAGGGTCCTTATTTATTTTAAAAAGTGTCAATTATTTTTTGATGGATCCAATGAGATTCAAAAATCACAGTCATAGGCTGAAGGTAAAGATCCTTATCCTTGTGTTAAAGTTTTGTGATTTGAACCTCATGCAGTCCACATGCCTTTTAAATGTGTTTTTTTTTCATTGCATGAATATACAGAGGGATGAGTGCACCCTTATTCATTTACTGTATTTTAAGCATTAACTTAAATCTATAAACATAGCTAATGTTTTCTCTCTGTTAAATGTCATGTTTCCCTTCTGTAAATTTCTTGAAAAACCTTATCAATTACAAAACATGAATCTGTGCAAGTTTCCTATGATCCGTGGCACCAGAAAGGTAAGGTGGTGTGGTGAAGCTCCCTCCTATCCTGTACCATTCTCGGGATGTCCCTTCCCAACACATGTGTTCATCATGGAAGTGATACACATAAAAGGATTTGCTGCTCTGTTCCCCCTTTTATTCCCTGCCAACAGAGCAACAAATACTTTTACATGAATACCTTCATGCCTAACACATGTGCAGGGGGAAGGAATGTCTTCTGGACTGGCTGAGATTTTATTATTTTGCCTTATAAATTACTACTGCATTTATCTTTGGTCTGTATTAGGTGCAAGCACCTTGTAATTTCATTCACTCTTCACTGACACTAAGTGCTGGTTCACACCTGACCGTTTTGTAGTGCGTCCTACGCTCGATGAACGCACTACAAAACGGACCAATACGCAGCAAAAACGCTTCGGGTCCTTTACAAGCGTGGCCCGTTTTGTAGTGCGTCCTACGCTCGATGAACGCACTACAAAACGGACCAATACGCAGCAAAAACGCTTCGGGTCCTTTACAAGCGTGGCCCGTTTTGTAGTGCGTCCTACGCTCGATGAACGCACTACAAAACGGACCAATACGCAGCAAAAACGCTTCGGGTCCTTTACAAGCGTGGCCCGTTTTGTAGTGCGTCCTACGCTCGATGAACGCACTACAAAACGGACCAATACGCAGCAAAAACGCTTCGGGTCCTTTACAAGCGTGGCCCGTTTTGTAGTGCGTCCTACGCTCGATGAACGCACTACAAAACGGACCAATACGCAGCAAAAACGCTTCGGGTCCTTTACAAGCGTGGCCCGTTTTGTAGTGCGTCCTACGCTCGATGAACGCACTACAAAACGGACCAATACGCAGCAAAAACGCTTCGGGTCCTTTACAAGCGTGGCCCGTTTTGTAGTGCGTCCTACGCTCGATGAACGCACTACAAAACGGACCAATACGCAGCAAAAACGCTTCGGGTCCTTTACAAGCGTGGCCCGTTTTGTAGTGCGTCCTACGCTCGATGAACGCACTACAAAACGGACCAATACGCAGCAAAAACGCTTCGGGTCCTTTACAAGCGTGGCCCGTTTTGTAGTGCGTCCTACGCTCGATGAACGCACTACAAAACGGACCAATACGCAGCAAAAACGCTTCGGGTCCTTTACAAGCGTGGCCCGTTTTGTAGTGCGTCCTACGCTCGATGAACGCACTACAAAACGGACCAATACGCAGCAAAAACGCTTCGGGTCCTTTACAAGCGTGGCCCGTTTTGTAGTGCGTCCTACGCTCGATGAACGCACTACAAAACGGACCAATACGCAGCAAAAACGCTTCGGGTCCTTTACAAGCGTGGCCCGTTTTGTAGTGCGTCCTACGCTCGATGAACGCACTACAAAACGGACCAATACGCAGCAAAAACGCTTCGGGTCCTTTACAAGCGTGGCCCGTTTTGTAGTGCGTCCTACGCTCGATGAACGCACTACAAAACGGACCAATACGCAGCAAAAACGCTTCGGGTCCTTTACAAGCGTGGCCCGTTTTGTAGTGCGTCCTACGCTCGATGAACGCACTACAAAACGGACCAATACGCAGCAAAAACGCTTCGGGTCCTTTACAAGCGTGGCCCGTTTTGTAGTGCGTCCTACGCTCGATGAACGCACTACAAAACGGACCAATACGCAGCAAAAACGCTTCGGGTCCTTTACAAGCGTGGCCCGTTTTGTAGTGCGTCCTACGCTCGATGAACGCACTACAAAACGGACCAATACGCAGCAAAAACGCTTCGGGTCCTTTACAAGCGTGGCCCGTTTTGTAGTGCGTCCTACGCTCGATGAACGCACTACAAAACGGACCAATACGCAGCAAAAACGCTTCGGGTCCTTTACAAGCGTGGCCCGTTTTGTAGTGCGTCCTACGCTCGATGAACGCACTACAAAACGGACCAATACGCAGCAAAAACGCTTCGGGTCCTTTACAAGCGTGGCCCGTTTTGTAGTGCGTCCTACGCTCGATGAACGCACTACAAAACGGACCAATACGCAGCAAAAACGCTTCGGGTCCTTTACAAGCGTGGCCCGTTTTGTAGTGCGTCCTACGCTCGATGAACGCACTACAAAACGGACCAATACGCAGCAAAAACGCTTCGGGTCCTTTACAAGCGTGGCCCGTTTTGTAGTGCGTCCTACGCTCGATGAACGCACTACAAAACGGACCAATACGCAGCAAAAACGCTTCGGGTCCTTTACAAGCGTGGCCCGTTTTGTAGTGCGTCCTACGCTCGATGAACGCACTACAAAACGGACCAATACGCAGCAAAAACGCTTCGGGTCCTTTACAAGCGTGGCCCGTTTTGTAGTGCGTCCTACGCTCGATGAACGCACTACAAAACGGACCAATACGCAGCAAAAACGCTTCGGGTCCTTTACAAGCGTGGCCCGTTTTGTAGTGCGTCCTACGCTCGATGAACGCACTACAAAACGGACCAATACGCAGCAAAAACGCTTCGGGTCCTTTACAAGCGTGGCCCGTTTTGTAGTGCGTCCTACGCTCGATGAACGCACTACAAAACGGACCAATACGCAGCAAAAACGCTTCGGGTCCTTTACAAGCGTGGCCCGTTTTGTAGTGCGTCCTACGCTCGATGAACGCACTACAAAACGGACCAATACGCAGCAAAAACGCTTCGGGTCCTTTACAAGCGTGGCCCGTTTTGTAGTGCGTCCTACGCTCGATGAACGCACTACAAAACGGACCAATACGCAGCAAAAACGCTTCGGGTCCTTTACAAGCGTGGCCCGTTTTGTAGTGCGTCCTACGCTCGATGAACGCACTACAAAACGGACCAATACGCAGCAAAAACGCTTCGGGTCCTTTACAAGCGTGGCCCGTTTTGTAGTGCGTCCTACGCTCGATGAACGCACTACAAAACGGACCAATACGCAGCAAAAACGCTTCGGGTCCTTTACAAGCGTGGCCCGTTTTGTAGTGCGTCCTACGCTCGATGAACGCACTACAAAACGGACCAATACGCAGCAAAAACGCTTCGGGTCCTTTACAAGCGTGGCCCGTTTTGTAGTGCGTCCTACGCTCGATGAACGCACTACAAAACGGTCAGGTGTGAACCAGGCCTAAGGGCCCCTTTTAAACAGAGGTGCTGTGCTGTTACAACAGTTGTATGAAAACATGCATAGTCATGGTTAATACTCATATTAATGTGAAATGAGAATTATATAATTAATTTCCTTAAAGTGACATTAAAGTCACATCCCCAACCCCTTACACTTGCTGCTTTAAGGACTTACCTTAAATGATGCCTCTTGATCTGGTCATCTTCTTCTTTCCAGTAGTTTTCAGCAGTCCCTCCAGTGCTGGTGCCGATCTCTGATCTAGCGCTGACTGCTGTGTCTTCTGTGTCGCACCGAGTCTACCTGCGTGCACGCTGCTGGGCTGCGTGCACTGACTTACTCTGTGTTTCTCCCGGCCAAAGATCTCTACTGTGCATGAGACCCCCCCCCATGATCCTTCCTGCAGCTCAAGTATCTCTTTAGACCAGTGGTTCTCAACTCATGGGTCGCGACCCAAAAGTGGGTCGCGACACCTTCTGCAGTGGGTCGCGGCGTCCTTCCTGCAAAGAGCGGCCCATGTTCAGGAGGGAGACATAGAGGGGTGATTTGTGCGAGCCAGCAAGACAGAAGCGAGCGTCAGAGACACAGGTACGTTTTTACTATTGGGTAGTTTTTTAATTTTTGTATGTTTTTGCATATATGTACTGCTTGCTAGCAGTAGATGTATGCTAAAAAACCTGAAGGTTTCATTGTACTTTAAAAGAGAACTATGGGGTAAGTGTTTTTCCCAATAGTTCTCTTAAGGGTCACTGTAGGACATATACTGACCCAAAGCTCAGTATATCGCGAGCTGCAGCTCGCGGTATACTGAGACCGCCGCTACCAGGACAGGTCCCGACAATGCTGTCGAGATCCACCCAGCTGCGTGAGTGACAGCGGGCTCTGCCCGCCCCTCCCCCGTCCATTCTTCCAGTCAGCGCTGGAGGAGCTGGGGGGTGAGGGGGGGGTTTGTGGGGTATGGGAGATTGGGAGATGGGAGTCCGTGCAGGGAGCCATGACTGACAGGGAGATGAACGAGGAGTGAGCGAGCAACGCTATGTCGACGTCAGCTCGAACTATGAGGATGAGTGATTTTCACTTACCTCATAGTTCTTCCTTAAGCATTACTAGCATGCTTTTCTGTATTCCCTCCGCTTGTGTGTTATGTACCACCCTTCTTGTCTGAGTGGTTGATTTAGTGTCATGGTTGCTTGTGACATGGCCACATGTTAATCTGTTTGCATTGGGGGAAACATTACCATGTTTTGACCTGCAAATACCATCACATGTTATATTTGCTTTGATGCATTGCCTATGACTGCTATACACCTCCTAGTGCAGAAATAAATGAAGAAAGGAATGGAAATGTTGTTTTCCAACTACTCCCCGCTGCACTGCAATGGTTAACTGCTCCTTTTCTAGGGGCAAAAATAAATAAGAAATACTAACCTAATTCTTGGTTCTACCTGGCTGCTAGACCGGTCCCCACAGCCTCTTTCCCCCCCGGACTTTGGCAGTCTATTGACCTGTGACATCATCATGTCTAATACAGGTCCATTAGATGTGGTGATGCTAAGGGATATTCCACAGCCAGAGCAGAGGGGGAGAGAGATGAGTGGTCACTGCCACAGGACCAAGCATCAGGTGAGTATTTATTTTTTCATTTTCGGCCCTAGACCAAAACAAGCACTTAACCCTTGCAGCGCAGGGTAGCCCCACTGCAAGGATTAATTTTTAAAAAATCTGGGAGTTCTTTAAATGGGCCTCAGAGTTCATAAAAATCAATGATAACACATCAAAATGCATATAATATGCCTTTTCACAGTTTGCCAACAGGTATTAACAAGCCTTGAACAATGGCTGTTAGCGCTATCCACTCGATCAATAACGCATGTTAAGGCAAAAAGGAAATGCTTGCTTACACATTACAACACACCTGACTAATGCTAAAAAAAATTGCACCTCTATGCACATGTATAGATGTGAATGGGCCCTCAATGTTTCTATTATTTTCTGGTCACCTTATAAAGCACAGTCCCCGAATCAGTCTAGCTGATCCTACGCTTAAGTTCAGTGCGTGTAGTGCAGTCTCTGTTTGCATTACATGTTAAACATCCAAATGATGGTGGCCATGTACCTGTTCTGATGCCTTTTCTAAGGTGCACGCTCCATAGCAAAGCATGATTGTTAGTAAATTCAGCATTTGTGCACTGCAGCCTGTGCAGAGGTGTCTGTATACATCATGGGCGCACGGTAAATGCTGTATTAGAGTGTGCTGTTCATGCATGATCAATGTGCTGGTGTATCCATTTTCTTTTATCTCTGGTTCTTTAGTAAGTCAACCTTCTTGCGTTTTATAAACCTGTAGAATTCAACTTACAACTTAGAAATCAGTATCTCGGTGCATGAAAAGCTTACAGTAATTTGCAAGTACGATACATCTACAGCCTATTATCTGCCCAAGTTCAGTTTACTTCCTCATTAATAGACAGTAGATATGTTTGACATCTTTCTTTCGTAAATCTGTGTGGGCTGTCACCTATTTTATTATTTTCTATCACATTTTCTTGCATTTGTTCGCCAAACAATGATCATAATTTAATTTAATTTGCCTTAAAGTAGTATTAAACTCTCATATTTTTTCAGTAATGAATTCAGATCAAACAAATATAGATTGCTTAGCAAAGTATTTCTTTTATTTTTTTTGCCCTAGCACTTACACTCATCATCTTTCCGAACAGCTGGTTCCAAATCTCCCAGCTTGCCTACCTTTAACTTCCTGCCTAATACAAGAAACAGAGCGGTCTCTAGCAGCTGTCCATCTACTAGCTTAAAGGAGAACTATGAGATGAGTGATTTCCACTCACCTCATAGTTCTAGCCGACCTGTGACAGTGAGACTGTCACAGGTCGGCTCAGTAGATCGGGAGGTGAGCGAACACATACCTCTCTGCCGTGACAGGGGGAGGGGCTGGATTCCCCTCTCCCCGCTCCGATCTGCCAGCGCTGACTGGCGGAACGGACGGGGGAGGGGGCGGGTACAGCTCTGCCTCTAGATAGCTGGGCGGATCCCGTCATCTACGTCGGGATCCAGCTGCGGCGTCTCAGTATAGCGCGAGCTGTAGCTCGCGGTATACTGAGCTTAGGGTAACGGGAGGACGCTAGTTTGTGTCCTCCTGTTACCCTAAGGAGAACTATGGGGAAAAACACTGACCCCATAGTTCTCCTTTAAAGAAGGAGGAACGGGGAGCAGGGAATTGCCTTACCTTGCAGTGTCTGTTTGTTTGTGCAGACACGTACAGGTTACTAACATACACGGGTGACCCCATAGGACCCTGCAAGTTAAAGGAGCTACACTAAAACAGGATATCAGGGCCAGTGCTCAGGAGACCAGCTGATTCTGCAGGAAGCTAAAACTTTTAAACATCAAGGAGCAACATCCATTGTAAGTGATTTCAGAAATGTAAATAGCTTAAAAACCTTTTGATTTTAATATACCTTTAAGTTACATGAAAGAGAGGTATAATGGTATGGCAAGAATGCAAAATTTCAACAAGGCCAACTTCACTAGACTGCACTGTTTACTGCATAATAGTCAAAGGGATCAAATGTTCTTTGCAAAAAAACACAAGTGGGAGTGTTGACAAAGACTAGTGGGAGTGTTGTAGGGACATTTTCATCAACTGCCTTTGTCGGTGTATCCCAACAAATATAAAATAATGGTATTAAAACCTATGTGGCTCAATTCTAGTATAAAAAGGCTGACTTTTAAATAATGAAAAAATATAAAGGACACCCTCTACATTGCTGGACTACAAGGATTGCAAAAGGAGATGCAAAATGGCAATCAAGGCAGTTAAAATTGAATATGAAAAACATGTTACTACAGTAAGTGAAACAAATCCAAAAAAATACAAACTAAAAAGAGAGGTTTGATAGTAAGTACAGTAATGTTAATAATATACTGAATGTACCTCTGTGGATGACAGAAATCCAGGTTCAAAACAAACTAGACCAACTTAATGTGAATAAACGGCAAGTAACCGATGGCTTGCACCCTCGAGTCCATACTACTCGAGTCCATACTACTTTTTTTGTAAAAGCCAGACCATTGTTTCTAATGTTAGGGACACCTTACTGACTGGAATGGTACCAACTGATTGGCGTAAAGCAAATGTGATATTTCAGGAAACCACATACTTGTCACCCTAACATCAAGAGTATGTAAAATATTTGAGCGAACTTTATTCACTCCTTAAGAGGAAACAAAAAAATCTAGACTAATGCAGAGACTTCTGGGCAGGCTTTGTGCCTCAAAGAGCATCACTGGCCATCATGACTGACAGCAGAGGGGGCTATGTGAAATGCATGTTCACCCTAAGAATTTCTCTGAAAAGAGTAGAAGACACATCAAAAAGAATGCAATGCCATGGAGGCCTTCAGTCAGGAGGTACGGAGGTGACTTTTAAAGAGCCAGATAAGAGAGGATGGTTCTAGAAAGTGACATTACCATCATCATGATGGGGTGTAGTATCTTGTCTAGGACTAGCTTAGAAATATCTGATGATCTGAGATCGAGATGATATTTTCAGGATTCCCGATTTCCAGCAAAAAGAATAGACTTAAGGAGCAGGTGGTCTGGTGTGCGCTAGATGAAAAACAGAAACCGAAGGCTGTCAGTCTATGGTCCCTGTATGCATTTCATAGTATAATTTTCATGTTTGACTGGAGTATGCCATTAACATTTCCTAAAACAAAAAAAAAAATGTTGCTGTATCTCCCTATTTTTTTAAAAATAGAAAGCTATTCAAGTTAACCAGAAAAGATAATAAGAATTCATCTGTCTCTGCTGACATCTCAGCACTTTTTGCTGTATTTATTATGTTTAGTTTAACCTCAACATGTCCAGCATATATAATTTATTTTGCATCTGTCACTCTGGTTTACTTTGGTTTTAACCTCATAATCCTATTGATTCCTTCATTATAGCCCTGCGCTGGGATTTATTTCAAATTATTGAGAGTACTTTGCACATTAATCTTCCACTCCTTTGGATATGGTCATTCCAAACCATTCATTATTCTGGATATTTTTTCCTGTTCTGGGGAGTTTCTTTCCTAGTCTAAGGCCTGGCTGTATTCCCAAGCAACTAATTTCTATTTTTTTTTTCAGCCAGTGATGGAAAGAAAAATACAAAGGAAACTTCATCTAGTGGGCAAGTACACGACTTACATGACTTTTCATTGAAGCATCACTTTAGCCTTCTCAATACACTTCCTCGCTATCACTGTGGCAAAGTCTCATTAGAATTTAATTACAGCCCTAATATGATACCACTGTGATTTCCCAGGAATGCTTACATAAAAGATTCATACATATGTGTTAGGAACAGTTCTTTAGAATTTTTGAACTAGGGCTCATAAGGTAAGTAGGAGCATTAAATATTTTTTTTCTTCCAACTATTAACAGATTTAGGTCACTTTTAAACTGCCACTAAATTGTAATTTTCAACTTTCATAAGTGAACATACTTTACACATTTAGTAAAGTAACTCTATATTTTGTACTTATTATTAATATTCACATTATTGCAAAGCTGGAATCAGATAATAGCACAAAATTTAGTGTATATACTCTTTCTGTGAAGCGTGTTCAATAAAAGAGATATTTTCAACTCCACTTGCAGATTCTCCACTTTCCTGGGCTAAATAGAATCCGCATGTTCCAGTAATCCCACAATGTATTTAGTAATGCAATTTTTGCCATGTCTTGGAAGCCTTAAGGTGCCCATACACCTTGCGATTATCGTACGATAATCGTGGGAAATCCCACGATCGTATGATAATCGCGAGGTGTATGGAAGGCGTGCAACCGTTTTTACTGTACAGTCGCACGTCTTTTGTCCAACCAGCATGCTAGAAAACCCGCCGAGAATCGTACGATTCTC
Organism: Nanorana parkeri; assembly: GCF_000935625.1. Taxonomy (NCBI): domain Eukaryota; kingdom Metazoa; phylum Chordata; class Amphibia; order Anura; family Dicroglossidae; genus Nanorana; species Nanorana parkeri. Next base: position 877,242 of record NW_017306513.1, read on the forward strand.
GACGGGTTTCTAGCCTGCTCGTTCGACAACTGCGGAACGGGCCGTTGTGCGCACACTGCCCTTCAGCATTGCGATGATCGCAAGTACGATCTGCCTGTCCAAGATGGGCAGATCGTACGATCTTTTAATTAGCATACGACCATCGCAAGACAAAATTCTTGCGATGGTTGTAAGGTGTATGGCACCTTTAGAATCCCCTTCCAAGACATGGAAATGCTTGTAAAGTTATTCCAGCATGCTGGAAAATTTCTTGGTTTTTATCAGCAATTAATAAATGTTATCTTTGGGATTAGAAACAGTCTATAAGCACACATGCTGTGTGTTCTAGTGGCAGCTACATTACAGGTAAAATCACCTGTAATCACCTCCACAGATCAGCAGGGGGTTAAACCAGGTGCTCGCCTCTCAAAGCATTTGCACACTCTAAAGTCAACAGTCATCAGATAAAACACCAGCCGCACCCTGTATAATGCTGGAACACTTTAAAGAAACTGCCACATCACTGTGTTTCGCCCATGACTGACGCATTTCACCCAATCCTGTTAAGCAATGTACTATACATTTTACATTAAAAAAAGCACAACATACTTATCCCAGAATTTCAGAATTAACTTACACAATCTCTCTGTTGCTGAGCCACCTTACCAAAATACCCACAGGGCACCCATTAGTACCTCATATCTAAGTGTCTTCTAATATATTTAACAAAGTATTTGTAAATCAATTATTTTACAAGTGCAGCAGAACATTTAATTGAAGTAGTGTAATCAGTACATGTTATGAATAAGCAAAACACAGCTATTTTTTAAAAGGAAAACTAATAGTTTTAGGTCAGTTTTCTTTTATAAATGTTTAGCCATACAATTTAACTATATACATAAGTGTTTACAGATAAACATTTCATACTTAACAAAGACAGGCACACTGACCCTCACTGAAAGTTCATACAGGGCCATCTCATAAGGGGCTCTTACACTTGTGTAAATTTTGGCTTAAGCTATTGAGCTCTGTAAAACAACAGCCTTTTTACAACCAAGGAGCAAACTAGAAATAACATCATGTTCAAAGAAGCTGTGAGCTGCTGGCTGCCTGTAAAAATATAAAATACTAATTTTCAATAATAGTTCCTGTCTCTAACTACATAATCGGGTACTGCCTTTGTAAAGTGTAATAGCAAATACATCAGCCTTGAACCACTAAAATAAGTGAGAAGTGACAAAGTGCAAAGATGCAGTAATAGCAGTTGTCCTGAACATTGCAAAGTGATGCTGATGTACTTTTGTAGATGAATTACTTGTATAATAGTTATAGACAAGTAACTTAGTCTATCTGCTTTTATCCACAAAACTGAGGATGATTATCCACCTCCATGTGCACCTAGAACATGGCAAACATATATCTTTATGTAATACTTTAAATTTGACTTGTGATTGATTAGCCCTTCTCCTGATCTGCTGCAAGGGAGGATTGAAAGTCAAGATGATCACATTCAGTTACATATCCAAAATATGTAACAAAAAACTAGAATATGGCCACTTCCATCTGAAAGTGGTTGTTTTTACCTAATAAATTATGCAGCATTTTCCGATAAAATCATCATGACCATTGGTCTCTATGGTGAAAACGAGATAAATAAGAGAAAATGTGAGCTAAGGAATTGAAAAAACAAAATCATCTATATTTATTATAGAGAACAAAAACACACATTTGTAGGGTTACATGAACAACGGACTAAAGGTTTATCTGAGAAATGCTGTTTCCAGCCATTTATGATATTGTATTGTATTAAGAGTGGACTACAGAAAATATTATTCTGCATACCTCTTCACATAGCAAAACCTAAATTCACACATTTAACAACAGTAACTGTAGGGAAAAGGTACGCTTATTTGTATTGCCAAATTACTTAGGGAATAATGAATTGTGAAATGTTCCTAAAAAATCAAGACAGTTTTGGGTTAGGTTAATTCTATCCTGTGAAGAGATACAAGTGTAAAGTATCTAATGGTGGTTTTCATTAACACTAGTTGGCTTAAATGCAGTAACCTCACAGGAATAAGACAGAGGCCCTAATAATAATAATAATATTAAAATAATACATTGAAAACGTTGTAGGTCTTTTCCTTAAAATAATGAAAGCTGGTGAGTATTTTGCACATAAATTAAGACAAAGTCAATCTACTGCAGTTAGATGCTATTTTTTTTTGCTAAGAAACCTAAATAGTCCCATAAGCAAACAATACAAAACAAAAAGTAGTTATTTTACATCCATTACAAACTTGCTCAACTTAATAGCAGATACAATGGACAGCTGTTGTTTGTGAAATGACAACATTTATTCTTCCCTTGAGAACTTATTAGCCTCTTAGGTTACAGTCTTCATACACATAATCAAATCTCACCAATTTCAAAATCCACAACTGGGTTTACTTATTTCCAAGGCAATGGATTTCCTAATGCTTTATTTTATTATACCCTAACAATTCTTTGAACTAAAAAAATCCACTATAACCCAGGCAAAACTGTAACTTAACATAACATACATGACATACACTTACCTTTTCATACCTTCTCAAGAGATATGGTTTCCATGGGGATGTGATGAGTTTAACAGAAACATTTCAAGACTTGTGACTGCACAGAGATATTTTTTGCTGCAAAATGCTCTCCTTTGTGATTTCATAGTGCTAGATAGATTACTTGATACATGATGCTTTGGTATCACATGAATGTGAAAAGTGTCATACGAAGCAACTCAATTACCGTATATACTCGAGTATAAGCCGTCCCGAATATAAGCCGAGGTAATAACATGACATTAAAACAATTGGGTAAGGCTTTTTCATGTGCCTTATTTCTTCCAATCTATCTCTCTTGCTGCTTTTTCACCTTTGATCTGCCATT
>NW_017306513.1:880172-890177 GCF_000935625.1 Nanorana parkeri
CATTTTATTGTGCACCCTATTTAAATGATATAAAAGTATGTTGATACTTTGGAATGGCTTTCATTGGTATTTAAAATCCTCTTTTGATCATATGCTGGTATAACAATTATAGAAAGAAACTCTTCTATAAAATGATGACAAAATGTGACTTAGAAGTATTTTACTGGGAAAATATTAACTATTAGGATGAAGCAGCACCACAACCATGCCTTATACATGTTTAGAAACTAAGCAGAGAGTCAGACATTAAAAAAAGAGTATTTTCTTTTATGGAGGGGGAGGTTTGTGAGGTACCATGACTCAAAGTCACAGTCTCAGATTAATTAACCTGCTGTGACGAAGTTGTCGAGTCTACAATGTCATGTGTGATTAATGGACCTGATACAACTATGAGCTCAATCACGAACTAGCAACAAAATCTTGGTGCTGCTGTTGGAACGTTTGCTTCTGCTACAACATTTTTATTGTGGATGGCACTAAAATGTCGGAGCTCTGTTCCATTTCCATTACCACGCTTATTTCCAGATGATGATGATGTTAGTGTTTTTGTCACTGCAACCGTAAAAACAGACGCAGGTGAAAGTTTTTGAAACTTTTGAAATGTTTTGGATATCTGCAGGGCTCCTAAAATGTGGTCTAAAACAGGCCTTAATTTTTTGCCACTCGTGACCCCTTTTTGGCTGAGGACATTTTTACTTGACCCCAGTGTCGGTCAGTGTCTCTCTCCTTTCCCCCCTAGCGTCGGTTGGTCGAGGTCTCTCTCCTCCTCCTCCTCCTCCCCCCTCCAGTGTTGGTCGATGTCTCTCCCCTTCCCCCCTCCACGTCGGTCAGTGTCTCTCTCCTCCTCCAGCGTCAGTCAGTGTCTCTGTCCTCCTTCCCCCCCAGTGTTGTTAGGTGTATCTCCCCCCCCCCCCCAACGTCGGTCAGAGTCTCTCCTACTTCTCCCCCCCCAGCGTCGGTTGGTGACTCTGTCTCTATCATCACCAACCCCTCCCTTCGGATGCCTGTTGGGAAAAACTTTCCCCTCCAGCAGCTGTGCTCCGTTCTTGCCTTGCTCTTGTCCCTTGCTCAGTGCTTTTCCCGGGTTAAAGAAAGCTTCACACCCTGACGAAAAAAAACCTTCCTGCACGCACATTCTCAGGAAGGTATCAAGTGTACAGGGGGGGCCCAGGACCTTAACAAACACATTGCACATACTAATTGATAATAAAAAAACTTGCTTGGAGCCCAGGCCTCCCTGGCCGCATGGGCCCCTCGCACAAGTGCTGGCCGTACCCCACTGATGACGACCCTGGCTGGGGATTCAGATCGCGACCCCTTATTCACTTGCATATGGGGTCGCGATCCACATTTTAAGAAGCCCTGGTCTAAACCACAATAATGGACAAACAATATGACATGAACATCTGTCAGCCTTTATGGTGTTATTGAGCAAATTGTTAAAACTTTCATTGGTGGAATCTCCATTAGCAGTAAGAATTCCCACCACATATTTCCTGTAGCTGATGCTCAGGAATTTTAGACTGTTCTTTACTATACAACTGTTTCCATTTACTTTTTTTTAGAATTCCTTGCGTTAGCTCCTTAGCTTATGCCACAGTAAGTTCGGTTGAATTTTGCAATTCCAAATGATAGAAATATGTTCTACTATTTAAGTCATTATGCTGTTAGTTTACTTACGTCATTGGGGATGATTTTCTAATAGACTGTTCACTTTGCAAGGGAATTTCCCCTTAGCATAATGAATGTGGTGCAAAAATTCACTTTGCAAAGAATACCCTATCAAATACAAGGAAAATAAAAAAATATCAGTAGTTTTGCTCATACATGATTGGATGATGAAAGTCAGTGAATATTCACCTCGCTAACTAAACTGATAAAGTGATAATTCCCTTGCAAATTGAACAGCTTACTTGCCTTAAATAAGTCAACCACATTGTCTTGTTGCATCATGCAAATTCTGTTAAGTTGCAGGTAACAGATTTAACTCCCTGGAGTTTTCCTTGACATCATTTTTACTTCATTCTCCCTTCTGTGATAGCAAGCAGTCCAGAACATTAAACAGCAAAGCAACCCTAAACCATGATGTTCTCTCCATTATGTTTCACAGTTGGTATGAGGTGTTAATGCAAGGATTCTGGCACACACACTGGACCCACACAAGCATAGGACCATGCTTTCACCTTTAGCCATCACATCATCACGGCTTCCAATGGACACATCCTCCGTATGGACTTTAAAGCTTCTTTTCAGTTATCGAAAATCACCATCAGAACATCAAGCAACACATCAAGAATTTGTCATTACCTCATCCTTGCCCAGATCATCTACAGAAGCCACAGACCAACTTGCCAAAACACATAGGACATCAAGATCTTCACCACCACCTCCGCCGATGACATCGCATCACTCTTAACCCAACGGTGAGTTTCTACACACCACACCTGTGATTCATTCATTTGTGATTTCTCACCAATCCACCATTCTCTACCCTTCCTCCTGATCCCCAACCACCTAAGCTGGGAAGTAACACACCTGTTGGCCTCCACATCACCGTCAAGCTTACCCTATTACACCAGCAATTAATCAAGATACACAGATCGGTTCACATCATTTCTTCCCCCGGTCGTGGCGCTTCCTTTCCCCTTTCGTTCATGGTCACACATGTTGGACACCGCGGGCTGTACAATCAGGAAGCTGCACATCAACAACACCCTCTGCCCAAAAACCATTTTTTCCCCCCTTAAGATCCTACCCCCTGAAGAGTGCTGGATTTCTGGACTGCCCCTTCAACTTTTTCATTATTAAATTGGTGGCCACTGGTTGCTTCAGTAGACATTTAAAGACTGTTTGTTTACTGATTACAATTTTGTAGTGGAAATGTCCCTGGGTTTATAATTATGAAGTTATTGATACCATTATGCAATAAACCTTCAGTCAGGAGCACTTAAAGATCAACTTGATGGCACAAATGTCCTTAACTTTTGGTTCTACAAATCAGTTCTAAATCAATCCACCCAACCCTTTCTTAGTTTTAACTATATTAATGCAAATCCACTCCCCTAGGCTTGGCAATAGCTGTTACAAAAGAGAAAGCACATAAGAGTAATTTTAAAAGGCATTTCTCAAAATCTAGCTGGATCACTGATTTCATCAATTATTTTATTTTTAGTCTATTTTGCAAGAGGCTGCAAAAGGTTTTAGTATTATGTGTCACAAACTTTAAACATTTCATTTTGGGGTGTCATGACTGGGAAAAGGGATGGAAACCCCTTGTTTATGTCACTTATTGAGAAGTGATATGTAAAATATATGGTATGACTGATGTTAGGATGAAGGTAGAAATTTGCCCCCAGTATCCATTGTGATTTTGATGTTAAGCACTTATGACTATTGAATGATCTGAGTAGCATTAAGAAGAAGTGTCCGGTTCTGAAGTGCTCACAAAATGACAGCCATAGTGCTTAATATGTTCAGTACATGAAGATTCAGAAATCTTAGTCAAAGTTTGAGCTTTGTGAGCTTTGTGGTAAACCCAATTTAAGACTATTGGAGTATGTGTGTGTGTGTGTCTTGTTATTCAATTTCATCCATTAGTAGCGCTAATAAGCAAGCTATTAAAGGCTATGCACTTTTATCCCAGCTGCAAACCCAAACCTCATCCCTAATGCTCCACAATGCCGTTGCATTAGGGAGTGTAGCAGAGAATGTGAGGTAATAAAAGTTACAGTGAAGTCCAAATAACACCAGGAATTGGAAATAGTAAATGGGTGAATGTTAGATAAAATCTCTGTGTGCAATTACAAGCACTTATGATTGCACTCATTACCACTTAATAGTCACCATAACCAAAATCCTGACTCATTAACTACAAGTGATTCTTCATTGTGTCACATCTCTTGTAAGAATCGTCCATATGTGCCTTCTCTAATTCCTTAATTAAATGTCAACCGAAACATGAAATAATCATGTCAGCTTTAAAGTGTATCTGAACCCAGAACCCAAACACTAAAAAATCATGTAATCTAAAACCAAAACCAAAAATTTTATAGAGTTTAGGTTCCGAGATGTTGTGACTACATTAGTTTCAACTTTTTAGGGTTAGGTAAGAACATTTTCTGCAAGTCCAACCTGTGTGATCACCATGGCTCCTTCCACAAATACAGTGGAGAAAAAAATTAGACATGAGGGTACAGGAAGTGTGTTATTTGCAAAATTAACCAGGATAAAACAAAATGAAAAAAATCCCCCCCAAAAAATCTAACAAAGCCACCTCATCCAAGGACTGGTAAGTTGCAATATATTACATTTTTGGGTTTAGATATGTTTTATTGTGTTAACGAAATTTGGAAGGGTTTTGTTATTTTTTTTAATACCCTTTTTTTTTTAAATAATACCTGTTGATCCCACCATGAGGATCCTTGTTCAGGTACTTCCTGATGTGGGATGACAATGAAAAAAATTGCATGTTTATGATACACAGAGGGGAATTTATTAAAACTGGAGCAGACAAAATCTGAAGCAGTTGCCCATGGCAACCAATTAGATTTTCTCTTTCATTTTCAAAGTTCAACAAAGTTCAAACTGAAGAAACTGAAGAGAGAAGCTGATGTTACTGTGGTTACTATGGACAACTGCTCCAGATTCTGTCTGCTCCAGTTGTGATAATTTACCAAACAGTGTTCTTACAAACTAAATTGCAGGATTGTGAATTGAAGCCCCACACTGGGCTTAAAAGTCTAGATACATCTTTATTCAATGTAGGGATGAGGGGACAATATAGAAATATCCAACATATTTCGGGGACTCATACAAATACCCCTTCACCTGATCTTACTATCAGGGAGAACGTGTATCAGGACTGTAATGGCTTAAAATTGGATACCCTTTTGGCCACTGCTTGAGAATGCAAGATCTCTTCAGCTAATAGGAAACAAAAATTGGAGAACGGAAGCGCCACTACCTGGCGCAATAAATATGGCAAAGTTGGATGAGGGGGGTAGGTGGTGTACTCACCTATGGTAGGTCGATAATTCGCTTTTGTGGTGGAGTGGAGCAGTGGGGGAGATGGTCCCTCTTAGGATGGGTGGTATGGAGGTCCAACCAAATGGGACAAATGTAAACACAAATGCAGCAAGGTGAGGTAAGGTAGGTGAGTAAGAAAAGGAGGAAAATCTGTAACTCACCGCTGGGAACGTGAAGGCTGGCTCTCAACGACGGTGGTGGGCTCCTGTACTGCCTGGGTGCAGGGCTGTGGGGTGATCCTCTGAATGGGTGCTGGTGTGACTATCTTGTTGGATCTCTGCAGGCTCCGACGTTGGGGAGAGACGTGGTGCTGGAGGGTGGGTAGTGCAGCTGCCGAGGTGTTCCGGCGTCCCTTGGCGTTGTCACCTGCTTACTCGAAGGGGGGTGAGGGTGGGTCCGGAGGGGAGGCGGAGGTGGATGTCCTGACGGTCCGGTGTGTCTGTGTCCACAAGCTGTCAGCTTCCGATGCCGGTGATGAGATGTGGAGCAATGGCGGGGGCGGAGCCCCAAAAAAACGGATATGGTGAAGAGATGGAGTGTTCGGAACACTCAGTGGGTCCTGGGTTCGTGCTGGCGACGCGTTTCGAAGGCGATCCTTTCTTTTTCAAGCCTAATGTGTCGAAGCCGGTGGAGACGGCGTTGGCGGCAATCGGAGTATTTGAGTGTTGGGGTGGGGAGGAGCCCCGGTGTATGGGAGGAGCTGATTGGTTGTGATGGGGCCAAGAGCGAGTGGGAGGGGCTAAGGGCCGGGAATGGGTTCGGACGGGCTAAACCGAAGCTGAGGGGTTGGGTTAAGCACAGGTGGGCGTGTTCAGGGTTCAAATGCGGGCAACTGATAAAGGAGAGTCCCGAGTCAAAGATATGACTGAAGAGGTGGTGGGCATGAATTAGCCGATGTACTGCGGCCGTGTCGATTAGGGTGGTGTGCCCAGATACTGTCAAAATAGTACCTAGGGCCGTATAAATAAAGTGATAGAAGCAGGCAATGTCAGATGGCTTTTGTTAGCTACTATCAACCGGAAAAACCATCAACCGGAAAAACATCTTCACAGCCAAATCACAAAAACTACACAGAGACTTAACGGATTATACTGAGAACAAAGTATTCTCATGGAAAACCACCACACACGCCAAATCCCCCCCCAAAACACCACCACTTATGTCTCTCCTTTCCTACCCATCCAAACACATAACCAGTTTGGTTTGGGATGATTCTAAAACCAAGTATGTTTCGCCCACACCGCCTCCTTACCCAGCCAGAACCAACCACAGTCCCACACCCAAACCAGCCCCCACCACCAACCCGCTATCACCCACCCACGCCACCCTACCCCCGCCAGCGACTACCACTCGAGTCGCTCCCCCAAACTCTCCTAATCCCAACCTTAACCCCGCCTCGACGTCTAACAAGCCCGGCCTTGTTTCCTCGCACACCCAACTACCACCTTCTCTCCCACCACAAAAGGGACCCACCCCTGTCCCCAACCCCATCTCAGACCCTGGCTTACCCCACTCCTCAACTGCCTCCCTGTCCCCATCCTCCTTACAGCAGCATTTTTTAGAATTAGGCCCCCCGCGCCCACCAAAAAGAAAAAAACGAGAAGAGGGAGAAGAGGAGGAATACAATCCGTCCGTCGCCAAAAGGGAACGTCAGACCCCAAACATACAACCATAAAGATCTTCAATCTTTCAAACCACATTCTATCCACCCACGAAGAATCCTTACTCAAGAAAGGTCCTAACTTTGCACCTGACATCAAACCCAACTCTTTCACTCTCTTCAAAGACCTGCACAAATTCATCCGCAAACTCACCCTCAAAAGACACTACAATAGCAACACACCGACAGACACTGTAGTCGAACCGCCATCCACCAACCCAGCCCCCACATCCCCAGACACGGAACCAGACACCGAGATACTAGCCATACTGGAGGAACTAGCAGACCCATCGTTCCCATACGAACAATTACTTGACAACCTTTCCAGCCTCACTTTCACACACACCCAACTCCGCCCCCCCTCCAGCTTTTACCCCTGCAAATCCAAAGGGCCATACTTAGAAACATTCTACCAGGTCACTTACACGGACTTTGTGAAGTTATGCGACACATCACAGAGCAGTGTGAAACCGAACAAAGAGCATCAGAGAAACACCACGAAAAAAGCCAACCTCTCCAAAGCAGAACAAAAAGCACTCAAAGAACTGACCAACAATAAACAAATTGTAATTCGACAAGCTGACAAGGGTGGAGGCATAGTAATCCAAAATCGCGACGACTATATTAAAGAGGCACTATGGCTTCTGTCTGACACCAACACCTACCAGAAACTAGACTCAGACCCTTCTTCCCAATTCCTCTCCTCCCTCAAAACCCTCACTGATAAAGCCTTTGAAGGTAAAATCATCACCAAAAAAGAAAAATCGTTCCTTTGCCCCCCACAACCCAACACCCCCTTCTTTTACCACCTGCCAAAGATCCACAAAAACTGCAGCACTCCGCCGGGCCGCCCCATAATCTCCAGTATCGAGAGCCTCACCAGTGGCCTTTCCCGTTACGTGGACCACTTTCTACAACCGATTGTTATCACACTACCTTCCTACCTCAGAGACTCCAGCCACCTCATTGAGACATTACATCACTACTCTTGGGAACCCTCATACCACTGGGTCTCTCTAGATGTATGTTCTCTTTACACATCTATCCCCCATGATGTAGGCCTGCAAGCATTACAACACTTCCTATCCCAACAACCAGTATTACATCACAAGCAGGCACAATTCATCATCAATGCCACTAAATTCACTCTCGAGCACAATTTTTTCACCTTCCTAGAAAATTTCTACCTCCAGATCCAAGGCACAGCCATGGGAGCAAACTACGCCCCCAGCTATGCCAATCTGACCATGGGCCTGTGGGAGGAATTCCACATTTGGAAAAACAATCCTTTCGCCCGCCACCTCATCTTTTTTGGCCGGTATATAGATGATATTATCATCATCTGGGACGGCCCAACCAACACCATTCATGAATTCGTGGCTTACTGCAACACTAACCCCTCCAGTCTATGTTTCACCCATGTCACAGACCAGCACAGTTTAATCTTTTTAGACCTGGAACTCACACACTCAGATGGCAAAATTATCACCAGAACACATTTTAAACCCACGGCGGGCAACTCTTACCTTCACTTTAAAAGCTGCCACCATCCCCTTTGGAAACATAACGTCCCTAAAGGACAATTTTGGAGAGTGAACAAAAATTGCACCAAGAAAGAGGACTATGTCAAACAAAGCCGTATCCTAAAAGACAAATTCCTAGAAAAAGGCTACCCGAAACACCTCATCACCAAGGCCCGCGACCAGTTCACAACGGTCCAAAAACCACCATCTAAAAAACGGGTCAACCCACAGCCCAAAAAAGTAGTTCGCTTCATCACCCCTTTCAATAATAAATACAAGGCCATCGAAACCATCCTTCGAAAAAACTGGCATCTGTTACTGTGCGACCCCCAACTAGGTCCACTACTCCCACCTAAACCGTCCGTCATCTTCAATAAAGCCCGCAGCATCAAGAGCATAGTGGCCCCCAGTAAAGTTTCCTTCCCTTTACCAAAACTTAGACAGACACTTCTGTTTAACAACAGAACAGGGGTACACAAATGTAAAAAACGTCTGTGCCTCACATGCCAATTCATCACCCACGGCCAGTCTCACTTCCATGACAGGTTGGGCAACAAATTCCCAATCACCCAGTTCATCACCTGTGCCCATGATCACGTCATCTATTGCCTACAATGCCCCTGCAATCTATTCTATATAGGCCGCACCATCCGCCCACTCCGCAAACGAATCGGGGAACATAGGAGGTTCATCGAGGATGGCTGTACTGAACACAGCGTTCCCCGCCATTTTCTCCTAAAACACCAAAAGAACCCAGTCCACCTGAAAGTTTTTGCGATAGAACAGATACCGGATAAACTACCACCAGCTGAAAGATTCCACCGCCTATGCAAGCAAGAGACATACTGGATCTTCAAATTAAACACGCTGTCCCCCCATGGTTTAAATGAGGAATTGGAAACAAACACCATCATCTAATCCCTACCCCCCCTCCCCCAACAACCAGTCACATTCCGTCACGTATCACTGCCACACCATAAGCCATCTGACATTGTCTGTTTTTGTCACGGTATTTAACATGGCCCTGGTACCATTTGACAGCATCTGGGCACACCACCTCACTCATCTAGTCACTTTCCATCATTTATCACCTCTACACTAGTAGCTAACAAAAAGCTATCTGACATTGCCTGCTTCTATCACTTTATCTAATACGGCCCTTGGTACCATTTTGACAGTATCTGGGCACACCACCTTAATCGACACGGCCGCAGTACATCGGCTAATCATGCCCACCACCTCTTCAGTCATATCTTTGACTCGGGACTCTCCATTATCAGATGCCCGTTTCTGAACCCTGAACACGCCCACCTATGCTTAGCCCAACCCCTCAGCTTCGGCTTAGCCCGTCCGAACCCATTCCCGGCCCTTAGTCCCTCCCACTCACTCTTGGCCCTATCACAACCAATCAGCTCCTCCCATTCACCGGGGCTCCTCCCCACCCCAACACTCAAATACTCCGATTCCCGCCAACGCCGTCTCCACTGGCTTTGACACATCAGGCTTGAAAAAGAAGGGATCGCCTTCGAAACACGTCGCCAGCACGCACCATAACCTTCCGAACACTCCATCTCCTCACCACATCCGTTTTTTTGGGACTCCGCCCCCGCCATTGCTCCACATCTCATCACCGGCATCGGAAGCCGACAGCTTGTGGACACAGACACGCCGGACCGTCAGGAGGCCCCAGTGTGCATCCACCTCCGCCTCCCCTCCGGACCCACCCTCACCCCCCTTCGAGTAGGCAGGTGACAACGCCAAGGGACGCCGGAACACCTCGGCAGCTGCACTACCCAC
>NW_017306513.1:891749-925726 GCF_000935625.1 Nanorana parkeri
ATCTCTGCAGGCTCCGACGTTGGGGAGAGACGTGGTGCTGGAGGGTGGGTAGTGCAGCTGCCGAGGTGTTCCGGCGTCCCTTGGCGTTGTCACCTGCTTACTCGAAGGGGGGTGAGGGTGGGTCCGGAGGGGAGGCGGAGGTGGATGTCCTGACGGTCCGGTGTGTCTGTGTCCACAAGCTGTCAGCTTCCGATGCCGGTGATGAGATGTGGAGCAATGGCGGGGGCGGAGCCCCAAAAAAACGGATATGGTGAAGAGATGGAGTGTTCGGAACACTCAGTGGGTCCTGGGTTCGTGCTGGCGACGCGTTTCGAAGGCGATCCTTTCTTTTTCAAGCCTAATGTGTCGAAGCCGGTGGAGACGGCGTTGGCGGCAATCGGAGTATTTGAGTGTTGGGGTGGGGAGGAGCCCCGGTGTATGGGAGGAGCTGATTGGTTGTGATGGGGCCAAGAGCGAGTGGGAGGGGCTAAGGGCCGGGAATGGGTTCGGACGGGCTAAACCGAAGCTGAGGGGTTGGGTTAAGCACAGGTGGGCGTGTTCAGGGTTCAAATGCGGGCAACTGATAAAGGAGAGTCCCGAGTCAAAGATATGACTGAAGAGGTGGTGGGCATGAATTAGCCGATGTACTGCGGCCGTGTCGATTAGGGTGGTGTGCCCAGATACTGTCAAAATAGTACCTAGGGCCGTATAAATAAAGTGATAGAAGCAGGCAATGTCAGATGGCTTTTGTTAGCTACTATCAACCGGAAAAACCATCAACCGGAAAAACATCTTCACAGCCAAATCACAAAAACTACACAGAGACTTAACGGATTATACTGAGAACAAAGTATTCTCATGGAAAACCACCACACACGCCAAATCCCCCCCCAAAACACCACCACTTATGTCTCTCCTTTCCTACCCATCCAAACACATAACCAGTTTGGTTTGGGATGATTCTAAAACCAAGTATGTTTCGCCCACACCGCCTCCTTACCCAGCCAGAACCAACCACAGTCCCACACCCAAACCAGCCCCCACCACCAACCCGCTATCACCCACCCACGCCACCCTACCCCCGCCAGCGACTACCACTCGAGTCGCTCCCCCAAACTCTCCTAATCCCAACCTTAACCCCGCCTCGACGTCTAACAAGCCCGGCCTTGTTTCCTCGCACACCCAACTACCACCTTCTCTCCCACCACAAAAGGGACCCACCCCTGTCCCCAACCCCATCTCAGACCCTGGCTTACCCCACTCCTCAACTGCCTCCCTGTCCCCATCCTCCTTACAGCAGCATTTTTTAGAATTAGGCCCCCCGCGCCCACCAAAAAGAAAAAAACGAGAAGAGGGAGAAGAGGAGGAATACAATCCGTCCGTCGCCAAAAGGGAACGTCAGACCCCAAACATACAACCATAAAGATCTTCAATCTTTCAAACCACATTCTATCCACCCACGAAGAATCCTTACTCAAGAAAGGTCCTAACTTTGCACCTGACATCAAACCCAACTCTTTCACTCTCTTCAAAGACCTGCACAAATTCATCCGCAAACTCACCCTCAAAAGACACTACAATAGCAACACACCGACAGACACTGTAGTCGAACCGCCATCCACCAACCCAGCCCCCACATCACCAGACACGGAACCAGACACCGAGATACTAGCCATACTGGAGGAACTAGCAGACCCATCGTTCCCATACGAACAATTACTTGACAACCTTTCCAGCCTCACTTTCACACACACCCAACTCCGCCCCCCCTCCAGCTTTTACCCCTGCAAATCCAAAGGGCCATACTTAGAAACATTCTACCAGGTCACTTACACGGACTTTGTGAAGTTATGCGACACATCACAGAGCAGTGTGAAACCGAACAAAGAGCATCAGAGAAACACCACGAAAAAAGCCAACCTCTCCAAAGCAGAACAAAAAGCACTCAAAGAACTGACCAACAATAAACAAATTGTAATTCGACAAGCTGACAAGGGTGGAGGCATAGTAATCCAAAATCGCGACGACTATATTAAAGAGGCACTATGGCTTCTGTCTGACACCAACACCTACCAGAAACTAGACTCAGACCCTTCTTCCCAATTCCTCTCCTCCCTCAAAACCCTCACTGATAAAGCCTTTGAAGGTAAAATCATCACCAAAAAAGAAAAATCGTTCCTTTGCCCCCCACAACCCAACACCCCCTTCTTTTACCACCTGCCAAAGATCCACAAAAACTGCAGCACTCCGCCGGGCCGCCCCATAATCTCCAGTATCGAGAGCCTCACCAGTGGCCTTTCCCGTTACGTGGACCACTTTCTACAACCGATTGTTATCACACTACCTTCCTACCTCAGAGACTCCAGCCACCTCATTGAGACATTACATCACTACTCTTGGGAACCCTCATACCACTGGGTCTCTCTAGATGTATGTTCTCTTTACACATCTATCCCCCATGATGTAGGCCTGCAAGCATTACAACACTTCCTATCCCAACAACCAGTATTACATCACAAGCAGGCACAATTCATCATCAATGCCACTAAATTCACTCTCGAGCACAATTTTTTCACCTTCCTAGAAAATTTCTACCTCCAGATCCAAGGCACAGCCATGGGAGCAAACTACGCCCCCAGCTATGCCAATCTGACCATGGGCCTGTGGGAGGAATTCCACATTTGGAAAAACAATCCTTTCGCCCGCCACCTCATCTTTTTTGGCCGGTATATAGATGATATTATCATCATCTGGGACGGCCCAACCAACACCATTCATGAATTCGTGGCTTACTGCAACACTAACCCCTCCAGTCTATGTTTCACCCATGTCACAGACCAGCACAGTTTAATCTTTTTAGACCTGGAACTCACACACTCAGATGGCAAAATTATCACCAGAACACATTTCAAACCCACGGCGGGCAACTCTTACCTTCACTTTAAAAGTTGCTACCATCCCCTTTGGAAACATAACGTCCCTAAAGGACAATTTTGGAGAGTGAACAAAAATTGCACCAAGAAAGAGGACTATGTCAAACAAAGCCGTATCCTAAAAGACAAATTCCTAGAAAAAGGCTACCCGAAACACCTCATCACCAAGGCCCGCGACCAGTTCACAACGGTCCAAAAACCACCATCTAAAAAACGGGTCAACCCACAGCCCAAAAAAGTAGTTCGCTTCATCACCCCTTTCAATAATAAATACAAGGCCATCGAAACCATCCTTCGAAAAAACTGGCATCTGTTACTGTGCGACCCCCAACTAGGTCCACTACTCCCACCTAAACCGTCCGTCATCTTCAATAAAGCCCGCAGCATCAAGAGCATAGTGGCCCCCAGTAAAGTTTCCTTCCCTTTACCAAAACTTAGACAGACACTTCTGTTTAACAACAGAACAGGGGTACACAAATGTAAAAAACGTCTGTGCCTCACATGCCAATTCATCACCCACGGCCAGTCTCACTTCCATGACAGGTTGGGCAACAAATTCCCAATCACCCAGTTCATCACCTGTGCCCATGATCACGTCATCTATTGCCTACAATGCCCCTGCAATCTATTCTATATAGGCCGCACCATCCGCCCACTCCGCAAACGAATCGGGGAACATAGGAGGTTCATCGAGGATGGCTGTACTGAACACAGCGTTCCCCGCCATTTTCTCCTAAAACACCAAAAGAACCCAGTCCACCTGAAAGTTTTTGCGATAGAACAGATACCGGATAAACTACCACCAGCTGAAAGATTCCACCGCCTATGCAAGCAAGAGACATACTGGATCTTCAAACTAAACACGCTGTCCAATTGAGAACCAACCCCATCACCTACGCCCCCCCCCCCCCTACAACCAGTCACATTCCATCACTTTTACTGCCACACCAAAAGCCACCTGACATTGTCTGTTTTTTATCATGGTATGTAACGTGGCCCTGGTACCATTTGACAGCATCTGGGCACACCACCACAATCATCTACCGTATATACTCGAGTAAAAGCCGAGATTTTCAGCCCATTTTTTTGGGTGAAAAGTATTTACATCATGTATCACCTCTACACTAGTAGCTAACAAAAGCCATCTGACATTGCCTGCTTCTATCACTTTATTTATACAGCCCTAGGTATCTGGTATCTGGGCACACCACCCTAATCGACACGGCCGCAGTACATCGGCTAATTCATGCCCACCACCTCTTCAGTCATATCTTTGACTCGGGACTCTCCTTTATCAGTTGCCCGCATTTGAACCCTGAACACGCCCACCTGTGCTTAACCCAACCCCTCAGCTTCGGCTTAGCCCGTCCGAACCCATTCCCGGCCCTTAGCCCCTCCCACTCGCTCTTGGCCCCATCACAACCAATCAGCTCCTCCCATACACCGGGGCTCCTCCCCACCCCAACACTCAAATACTCCGATTGCCGCCAACGCCGTCTCCACCGGCTTCGACACATTAGGCTTGAAAAAGAAAGGATCGCCTTCGAAACGCGTCGCCAGCACGAACCCAGGACCCACTGAGTGTTCCGAACACTCCATCTCTTCACCATATCCGTTTTTTTGGGGCTCCGCCCCCGCCATTGCTCCACATCTCATCACCGGCATCGGAAGCTGACAGCTTGTGGACACAGACACACCGGACCGTCAGGACATCCACCTCCGCCTCCCCTCCGGACCCACCCTCACCCCCCTTCGAGTAAGCAGGTGACAACGCCAAGGGACGCCGGAACACCTCGGCAGCTGCACTATCCACCCTCCAGCACTGCGTCTCTCCCCAACGTCGGAGCCTGCAGAGATCCAACAAGATAGTCACACCAGCACCCATTCAGAGGATCACCCCACAGCCCTGCACCCAGGCAGTGCAGGAGCCCACCACCGTCGTTGAGAGCCAGCCTTCACGTTCCCAGCGGTGAGTTACAGATTTTCCTCCTTTTCTTACTCACCTACCTTACCTCACCTTGCCGCATTTGTGTTTACATTTGTCCCATTTGGTTGGACCTCCATACCACCCATCCTAAGAGGGACCATCTATCACCACCTACCCCCCCTCATACAACTTCGCCATATTTATTGCGCCAGGTAGTGGCGCTTCCGTTCTCCAATTTTTGTTTCCTATTAGCACACCTGTTGGACACCACGGTCCGAACACTACGGAAGCTGCACACCAACAGAGCAATATAAGAAGCCTCTATTGGTCCAGAAAGGGGTAAACAACCCCCCTCCCCCCGCCTTCAAACTTTCCACACAGAAATCCCCTCATTTTCCAGTCACATACGGGGTACCCACCAAGTACCGCAAACCGCCCCGCCTCTGACGAGCGCCACACATGGGGTAAAACTCTTTGAACTTTTAAAAGATCTCTTCAGCAGCTGATTAGGCAGCCAAAAAAAATGGGGCAAATACCTATTTACTTACCTGTTCCAGGGCCACTCGCTCCCGGCTGAAGCTGCCGAACGGCTGAGAGGAAGACATGTGCGCAGTAGAGCAAGGGGAGAGGAGAGAAAATGAAACTCAATGGATGCAGCTTGGAACGTGCATGCCAGACAGACACCGTGGGACACAAGAAGTCTGCGGGGGATCAGAGACTGGCACCAGCGCTGGAAGGACTGTCAGAAACGAGTGGAAGAAAGAAGATGGTCAGATCAACAGGCATCAAATAAGGTAAGTGCTTACAGCAGAATTGGGAGGTGTGACGGGCGGCTTTATTGTCACTTTAAAGCCTAATTCTAAAATGTTTGTTTGTTTTGCATATAGTGGGGAAGCAATACAATTTCTGTCAGGTCTGATTTCTGTCTGAGAATGCACTAGGGAGATTTTCTTTCTCTTCCTTTTTCTGTGACACCCATACAAAACAGTTATTTCCAGAACAGAAAGGCAAAGGCCTTAAAAAAACCTTGTCAGAAGTTCCAACCCCTTCTCCTGTTTTTGTTTTCACTTGTTGACTGCTGCGATCTAAGCAATTAATAAATTATTGAATAAAACAATGGTCTTGCTATTTCAGTATACATTTCATTATTCCTTGTGTTCTAAGCACCATTGTGCACATTTGGACACATAAAGATTTTAGTGTATGTGTCTGGTCATGATTACTTATACATTTCTCTGTCCATTTGGTCACTGCCTCATTACATTTTAACAAGTGTTGTTAAAAACTTTGTGTAATTAAGGCATTTTAGCTAGATAATTTTGTAGTCAGATGTGTATGACTACAATTATGTGTAGTTTGTGCATTCTCCAAATCACAGGTTTATGTTACCAGTTTTCTACAGAAACAACTATAAAGCTACCAAACTCCTGTGGAGTTGCATGCACTTAATCTCTACTAGTGGCATGTTTAAAGAGGAACACCAAGCTGAGGCAGGCTCATTAACTAACATTTGTACACCACTAATAAGACCTTTCCCTAGGTGCAAGTTTCTTTGTAAAAATATATGTATACATGAGACCAACATACGCATATAGTGAAATGAGAGAAGCTTAGAAGTATGTAGAGAGTTGCACGAACAATGGCCAACAATCTATTTGGTGGGTATATATTCAGAGAGAGGCCAAACAGCAAGATCCAAGGCTACTCATAGACATGAGATTATTGAAAGCCAGTATGTCTGAGAACACCGGCATGGGACACTTTGCAATGTTTGCAGATGTCCTTAGCCAACTGATACCACTGGGAAAATGGATTGTGGCAAATAGATCTTCCCAGACAATCCCTATTGTTTCCCTGAAATAAATTCAGCCCTTCAAATAAATTCAGTGCATATTTATAGAAAGGTGTAAGAAAGAGCATATGGCTCACATTTTTTTGATATGCAGCTGGGTTGCTTTTTAAGAAAAAGTGGTTTCATACTAAGGTTACCAGATTTTCAAAATGAAACCTGGGGACACACTTCTAACCATGCCTACTTTTAACCTCACCCACCACAAACCCACGCTCCCAATAGTAGCCACACCCACAAAACAAGCCCCCTATTTTAACACAGTCTCAAACAAATAGTCATAGACTCTTGGAAGAAGATACAGACATTGAAGGTATAATGACAAAATAAACAGAGGCACTAAGTTATACATGTATTGTTAGTAAGGAAACCTTAAATGTATAGAAAAATGTGCTGCATGCCACCCACCCCATGTGGGCCCAATAAAGTGGGTGTCACTTTTTGTTGTATGGCTTGTGGTGTGGGAATAAAATAAATCCCAGAATTATTGTCATTGTCAATAATAGCCTTCTCCAACAAGCTTGTTAAGATCTGACAGCAAACGGTGACTTTAACATTTGCAATGGATGATCAGATTGGGGTGGCATCTGCTAATTGAAATTCAGGGAATATTGTCAAGCAGAATACACTGGCAGTTATTGGGGTTTCCACAGACTCCTAAGACTCCAGCAAGTCTATTGATCTCTAACAGTGAACAGTCACTTAAAAAATGCAATGGATGATAAAATAACAATAGCATCAATTGCATTTGGGGATGGGAGTAGCCTGTCAATAATGGGGTGCCCAGAAACACACCACAGCACCCCACATCACATCTCCAATGGGCAGCTTTGCACAGCATCCAGCAGATCTGCGATCCTGCAGAGAAGGCACATTTTGTCATAGAGAGACATGAGGCCTAAGCTATGACACTGAATAATGGAGGAATGTGCAGTGCAACCAGACATATGGCATTGGCAACCTACAAGACCAGCTAGGCAGCCCTGCATCAGCCTCCCACAGTTCCTAAAAGTGCTCCCTGGAGCTGCACATGGCCAACCCGTCCATAGGCGGGGCTGACAAGTGTCCATACCAGTAGGGATACAACTGTAACAACTTGAATCAGAACAGATCCACCAGGAGAGCCCCGGGTGCCATGCCTGGCTCATCACTGGTCCCCCAGCCTCTTACCTGATCTTGTCTCTGGTATCCTGTCCAGGGGGAGTGCAGAAAACATCCCCTACATTCTCTCAGGGGACTTGTCATTGCTTTAGTGTAAAGGGGCCTGTAAGGGAGAAAGGGAGGGGCCTGTTGTGGAAAAGTTACTATAAAGGCCATGTTTGGTCCAGGTTGTACAAGAACCCGGACTACATTTCTACTGTCAGGCAGAGATCACTCTGCCTTACAGTTCCAGCTTATTTCTGTGCAGTGTGCTGGAACACAGAGTGCATTCCAGCATCCGGACCACTGCTGGCCTTCTGCATATCACTGCCACTGGGGACGCTGCTGGAGACCTTTGTTTCACTGGGAACAGACCCCTTAAAATAGGAGCTGTCCCTGGCAAATGGTGAGAAATGGCAACCATATTTCAAGCTCTAAGATCATAAACATTCCCAGATATGGTCTTCTTACTTTAAAGCATCACTTAAGTTAAAGTGATACATCAGATGTTGTTATACTGTTTACCATCTACCAAAAACTGAATGATCAGTCGTTATATTTGCCAAAAGGTATAATATTCAGGTCATATTTTACTTTTTTCATTATGTGAAGAGAGACCTTAAATTATTACTATTTTAAGGTTAATTCACACAGATCTATGACTTTATCAAACTAACTGAAGGCACACATAACTGCAGAACCCCAAGAACAGCTTGTTTAGCAAATGGAGGTCAGGTTAACCGTGAACTCTAAGTTTAGTCAGAATACCAATTTGCGGAAGATAAATATATCAGAGTTGTGGTGAATAAGAGAAAAAAAGTTAAATACCTGCTATAGCAGAAAATGTTTTTTAGCCTCCAATGGCTTGTAGTATCATCATCCCTTGGCCACAACACAAGTGACCTCTCCCTTATCATCCCCAGCTGAAGCTTAACATGCACCAAGTTAGTAGAGGGTACAAGGCAAGTGATATGTTGATAGAGAAGAATGTTCAGGATGTTTACCTGATGCACCCTTGAGGCATACAGGGAAAATAACAGAGCCACTGTCCAAGGGCTCATGGCTGTAAAAAACATGTCTCTGCTACAGTAGGTATTTTCCTATATTCTTTATTCATGGCACCTCTGAGCTGTTAAAAGCCTGAAAATGGGGTTTCAACTAATATTACACTTTGAAAAAACTATAAAATAGGATGATTGTTTAGAGCAGTAGTGGTTGACATTGCTAATATAGGGGGCCTCAAGTGTAGCTCCTCACATCACCAAAAGGGCCATAAGTAATATTCAGTGAACGTAATGCTACAGAATGCTGTCAGAAACTGCAGATATGCAATGGGAGATGGTTAAAGAGTATGGGTTTGCTGCAAGAGATGGTCAGAGACTGAAGACATATTGCAGAAGATGGTCAGAGACTGAATACATATTGCAGAAGATGGTCAGAGACTGCAAACATGCTACAGGAGTTGTTGGAGCCTCAAGACATGTTTTCAGGAGTCAGACCGGAGACACATTACATGAGACTGCTAGAGGTCACTTCTATTACAAGGCAATAGGGAAACACAGACTCTTGTATGCAGGGGTGCCTAGGACCTCAAAGAAAGTTCCAAATGGCTGCATTCAGCTCCCAATCAAATGATTGGGCACTGGGGGTTTTATGTCAATTAATGGACCTAAATAAAATAATTTTGAAGAACAAATACTCACTTGCTTTAATTCTGAAGGTATACTATCGCCATTAGGGTACCGTTGTTTATAACAAGCTCAGGTTTTAGGAAGCCTAATATGTCTAAATAAGAATAGAAGACAGCATTCAAAACACACTGTAAATATCTAGTGATCCAATCTACAGTCAGGGCAAACGCCAATCAGATGCTATAAACGCTTTACACTCTAAGCTTTGCATAGTGCTAGACAGACTTGAAACGTCGATGTGAGATTACTTTATACATAAAGAGTTATTTTTAGTTTCTGCGTTTTACCAACTCTCTGTGCAAGACACCTTGCTGGTATAAGATATGTATACTTATTGATGCCTGCAGGTTGTTTAGTTGTTTCAGCCTACGTCTTTTTCTATATTGTGAATTATGAATTTCAATATGTATGTGTATGTCATCATCTACCTAAATAACTCTCTGATTTTCTTTCTAGATCTGAAAACTCAACAGCTTCATGTAACAACTGTCCCAACTATGATACTTGCCACAGTAGCCTTTCATAGTAGTGAATAGTGCACATTGTACTTGTATACAAAACACAAAAATGCACGCTGGGACTCCAGTGCGTCCCCCTAACCCAAAATAGTCAAACTAGAAAAAAAAATGGGGCTGCACTGGAGTCCCAGCGTGCATTTTTGGTTGCTGGGCCTCCAGTGCGTCCCTGCACCTTATTAGGAGGAGTTGGCTACCTCCAGGTACACCTGCATGTAATTTATCAACTTCATTAATATGCTCACACTTGGAGACTCGGATACATAGAGTTAGGACCACACTTTGCAGAGGTGCCTTGGCGCGGCAGTGTGGCTTCTACATATTTTTGGCCAAAAGTTTGTGCAACTAAAACCTCTGATTTTAACGCATACTGTTGACAGGGCTACTTGTTTGGTTGCAGGCTGGCTGGCAGGTTGAGGCTGGGGAATTTTTGTGTTTTGTATTGTTGTAAGCCTTCCCAATGTGCGTCCTGCTATAAAGGCCGGTTATAGATTCATGCATGTACCATTTTTTTTCTTTTTCACATTGTACTTGTAGCCTTTCCTAGTAGTGAATAGTGAACTTTGTACCTGTGAAGGGTCTTTTTTTCTCCAATAGCACAAGTATAACTGATTTTCAAGTAGATCATTGCCTTTCTTCCCTCTTTGTCTCAGAAAGGAGAGGATTCATCCCCCATTTCTGTATGTCAGTACTGTAATGGTTCTGCTTTGCAGCTGATTTGTTACTTGTTGTTCTCTGAACATATGTGTCACAGATCAGCTGCTAAGCTCTACTATTACTTATAGTTCTGCTTACATGTGCTCTGTTCCTACTATGCTCTTGATCTGATCTTGCAGCTTTAGGCATTGCCTGATCCCACCTGCTGATTGTTTTAGCAGCTTTAGATTTGCTATAGCTCACAGCTTGCTGCCCGTGCTAGCTGCTGAGCCCCTGGTACACCTTCCAGCTATCTAGCCTGTATTCCTCATTGTTTCCTGTGTACAGACTTCATGCTTGTTCCAGGTTATCTGTGTCGGTTGCCCGTCCTGACCTCTAGTTCATTCCTGGTTATCCATCTCTGCTACTCGTACTGACCTCTGGCTCGTTCATAGTTATCCATATCTACAGACCTCTTCTTTGTTCCTGGTTATCCATGTTTGCAAAGGTGCCACATGTTTCAGCTACTGGACCTCAGCAGCCACATTTTTAATGTTTACTGCAGGGTAAATCTGGTCTTGCACATGAAAGTTTGTATTAAACAATATTTGTGGCTTTGGTCTCAGGTATAATACACTCCAATGTTTAATGCAACATAAAACCTGCCTCATTTCTCCCTCTTACATTGTGACCTTACCAAGCTGCTTACATACTGTCTAGCCACTGTACTTTATTTGTGACTATTGTTTGTCAACTTAAACACTCTTTAATTTTGATTTAAAGATAAATCCTGCCTTGTCTCTCCCTCTTGTATTTTGGCCTAATCAAGACGCTTACACACTGTCTAGCTACTGAACAATATTTGTGGCTATTGTATTCAAATAATGCACTATATTGTTTGTTTAAAGATAAAAACTGCAATGTCTGTCCCTCTTACACTGTGGCCTAACCAATCTTCTTATATACTTTCCAGCCACTGTACAATATTTGTGGATTTTGTCTGTTAAATGCATTCTAATTTATTTTTCATGATAAAACCTGTGTTGTCTCTGCCACTTACATTGTGGCCTAACCAAGCTGCTTTCATACTAGTTAGCCACTGTACAATAAAAATGGTATTGTCCCCCAAATAATATTTTATTGCAAGATAAAACTTGACTTGTCTCTCCATCTTAGTAGGCAGCCTAAACAAGCTGCTTACACACTCTCCAGCCACTGTACAAAATTTGAGGTTATTGTCTCTCAATTAATCCCTTTTTTCAAGTTGAAATGAAACAGATGGCGTTGCTGCTGTTGTATATTAGCCAAGCTAACTTTAAACGTTAAAAAAATCAATTACACATGGATTTTCACCACAAAAAGCTACCCAGATAGCAAGCAATTGAGCTGCAAGTTTGAAAATGACTTGCTAAACTATTGCAGACTTGCCAAGCTTCACAATTTTGTTGCACAATTACAGCAAGTCTGCATTGCAAGTCTCCAGACCAGCAAGCCTGCAGAGCTCTTGCTAAGACCTACAGGACTCTTGCTGTAGACTTGCCAAGCAAATTTGCTACAAATTCAAAAAGTGTCAACTAGAACTTGTGCTGCAAGTGTTCTGCAAGTCTACAACTTGTCAGGAATATGTGCAGCAAGTTAACAAAAATTACAATTTTACCCTGCCACAAGTTTGTAGCAAGTTATCCTTGCTATCTGGGTAAAAGGCATGTTACAAGCATGTCATTTAAAAGACTTGTGTTTTCCTATGTCACCCTCAAAAGGATCCTCTACTTGCTTTATGGTATTATAAAACAAAACATTTTTTGCTTTGTTAAATGTCCCCCATGCCAATGCCTAGCTCAGCATGCCCTTTTTTTCAAAAATATCTTGCCTATTAGCCTGGAGAGAGATTATATCAAGATTCACCGACAATAAACTTAAATGAGGTTTGCTGCTAAGTTTTGGTTTTGCAGATTTCAAGAAAGATTCTATGAACCTCCCATGTATTGAACCCTGTCAAATTCTCTTATCCTTAATATTAATATGTACTTCAATAAAGAAGAATTATTCTATTCAGCATTTCACTGAATTCATACATCTTACTACGGATTTTAACAAACCACCACATTTTACACATATAGAAATATATATGGATTCAGTCAACCTAAATTACAGAACTGTACTGAAAAAATAATGTGGTTCTGGGAACAGAAAATAACATGCTTCATAGCAGGTGGTCCCGTTTTGTGCTGGTTTCTCAAACCAACTGTATAAACCCATATTGAAAATTACATTCCACTAATGTGAATGCTGCATTTCCATTTATCTGTATACTCAGTACATATGGCCTGACTATACAAAAATTATAAAAATAGATAATGATAGATAGTACTTTAAAAAAAAAACCCAGCTACCATCAACAATTTTTTTCTGTATGTACTTTCAATATAATAAAAAATGATTTAAAGAAAACTTTTATGTTCTGAGTTACAGAATATTAAAAATACATTTAGTGGTCCTTTTGCTGTTCCTGATGGTAAAACTTTGCTGTAAATATCAAAGTACATGTGGATGTAAAAGCTACATTTCCACCACACTCAGCCACTCAGCTCATAGCATGATGAAGTTAGATAGTTTTATTCCATGTTGACACTGCAAAAAAAAACTGAACTTAATTTTTATTTGATAGATGTTGGAGTGTAAAATACCCAAAGGGTTCTTTTATCTCTCAGCAGTTCAAGTTGTGAGATCTCTGGAGTTTGAGTGACTGGGTCTTTATGCCTGCTACAACGATTACCAAAGTTAGTGGTGACAACCAAAAATTAGGGTGGGGGATCTTGTGGCTAAAGTACCTAAGAAGTAAGAAGGTGGCTCAGCCACCATGCTTCACCTACAATTGAAATATAAAGTTTGGGCAGTCAGTCTCCTTAACAGTATTACATCAAATTTCCAAACCTTGGAGACAAATTAATAGACACTGGTTGATTTGTTTATTGTATAAAGAACATTACAGACAGCTATACGAGGCTGATTAAGTTATCATATAAACTTATTTTTAGCAGAAGTGAAAGCCCAGAAGCTGATAAAATTAAATTCCCACCCTGTGGCTGTAATACCAGCTGCTAAAATAGTATTGTGGCTGTAGATACCCTGTTTCCCCCGAAAATAAGACCTACCCCGAAATTAAGATCTAGTACCATTTTTGGGAATTGCTAAAATATAAGACCTACCCCGAAAATAAGACCTAGTTGTGACCATTCCCAGGGCCGGTGGTGGCATAAGGGGGAACATGAAGAGCCTCAGGAGAGAATCAGTGGTGCCAACGAAGCCAGCACTAGAGGAAGCGAGGCGGCAGCGCAAGGAGCAGACCGCATAAGCCAATGTTTCCTCTATATCACCGGCTCCTGTCACAGGCGGAGTGATACCAAATGCACTCTGCCTGTGAGGAATCTATAGTGAAAGTACGCTTCGCTCATTCAGGTTACCAAATTGCTCTTGGAAAGTTACGTCACCCCCGATTGCCCTGATCACCCTATTCTTAATTATGCCATTTTAGATTATTTAATTAGGATTTGCATTAACTTTGGATTGTTATACATGAAAAAAAAATAAGACCTACCCCGAAAATAAGACCTAGTGTGTTTTTTTTAGCCAAAGAAATATAAGACAGTGTCTTATTTTCGGGGAAATACGGTAGGTACTGCATCTTGATTCCATTAGGCTGCTTTTATTTCCCTGTCACTTTTGATTGGTGATGTTTGTACATGGCCCCACATATTTTCTTCTACTTGTTTAAATATCAATTACACTAAGGGGGTGATTTACTAACCTAAATACACGCATGCACTAGGTGCGTGTGATTTTTACACAACAAAACGTATTTATCAACCAAAAAGTCTCTAAAAGCATATTTCCACTAATGCCATATATGGAAAAATCATGCACATGGTGCATATATAATGCTGCTTCACAGTTTAGACAAAAATGGTTAGCTCATGCATTTACATTCCTGCATTCATCAACGCAAGCAACACAATGTAGAGCTAATTTACACAACATCACCTTGCAATTCATGCAGGGCTTTGCACAACACACCTGCTGGGTGTGTACACACTACAAAGGTGTCTAGATTCCACCAATAGATCATGCTGGGAGGGAACACACAACAGAGGTGTATACTTGTTCGTGGTGTGTTTATAAGGTTAGTAAATCAACCCCTAAGTGTTTCTCCTTGAAAGCTAAATACACAGTTGAACTAAATAAATGTTTTTTGTTTTACTCGCCCAGAGATTTATAATTGTGGCCAGCGATTCTTGTGATATAACATCTCTGCTAGTCAATAAGATCCCTCTGAGGCTTCCTAGTTTAGCAGAAAATGTATGTAAATCACAAGAAATCAGAGAATTACAAATCTTTTGGAAACTTACAGAGCTATTCACAAAAGGGTGAAGAGTTTGGAGAAGTCAGGAGAAGTGAACAATCTAGGCCAAAATAGCTGATTTGGAAAAATTCTCCAATTGATCTCACTTTCCAGTCCAGCTATGTTGTCCTAGATTGTTCACTTCTCCTGCCTTCTCTAAACTATTCACACTTTTGTGAATAGCCTTGTAAAACAGTAAGCACACCTTTTTCAATTGTGTATTTGCCTGGAGATTCAATTAAAAGGTGACATAGGCATCCAAAGATACCTATTCAAGACATTATTATTGTTTACTGACTTACTTAACATTTAATATGTATCTAAAATGAAAAGGTACTTGTAATTGGTACTTTTATTGTTCAGCCCATAAGTCTTGTTCCACTATTCTTGATGGTGACCACTGAATGCCTCAATGCACTCCACTCATTATGATTTTTAGTTTGCAGTTGTTGACTAACAAGCACTATACAATAAAAAAAGTTTTCTTTGATATTAATACTGAGCTTGACACCTATACAAAAAGAAATAACACCCATTTTCTTTGCATTACATTTTGACAAAAGTATCCTCTGTGTTTTACGCTTGACAACCCTAGTACTTCATAGACCCAGCTCCAACGTGGTGGTTCAACCTGTCCTAACTGATAGGACTAGCTGTCAGGAATGCAATGTATTTTTATGAGATTTTTTAATATGCAAATCCAATAAGGATCCTTAGGTCATTATAATTGCACTGTATACTATATATAATTTAAAAAATCTGTGAGAAGGTCTTGTCAGTTAATGCTGAACAGAGTTAACTAAGATCATCCTAACCACTCGAATTTTAAACAGTGCCAGGAATTTCATAATTTTTAATTTATGTTCTATGCCACTGTATATTTCAGCACAAAGAAAAGACCCTTTGGAAAAAAAACTTCTGAAACCAGAGCAGAAGAACCTCCCTACTCCCTGACCAATTGGAAGTCACCGCTACTATTCTTTTGGAGAGGGTAGCAACGGTACACCTCTGTTGGGGAGCAAAGCCAATGATATATTGTTTTGCATGAAAGGAGTATTTAGCCCTCCAACAGAAAATGTGATACAGTGCAATGGCACATAATTAACTACCTTACAAGATCAATCAACTTCTACCTACCTACTTAAAGAGGGCCTGAACCCTCTAAGCTGTGATAAAAAATAGACAGGCAGTAGGCAAAAGACTAGTCACCTGTTTTGTCTGTGGTCACCTTGCAGCTGATCTTCGCCCCATTACCTACTTACCATGCCTTGTTCTGCACTGTAAGGTTTATTTACTACAGGCAAACAGGCTTTTGACTTTGCAGGGGAATTTACCCTCAGTTTAGTGTGGTGCAACTCTGCTGACTTCCAATCATGTGCAAGCAAAAATATTGTTTTTTTTTCCTTGCACATGATTGGGCATTCTTTGCAAAGTAAAATTTCACCACATTCACCAAGCTAAGGGGAAAATTCCTCTGCAAAGTGCAAATTCCCTTGCAAAGTGAACAGCCTAGTTGCCTTTAGTAAAGGGATAATATTGGCAGGCGTGTGTTGCAAATAGCGTCTAGAGGAGCTGGAGGTTTCACACCCCAGGTTATGGATACAAAGGAACAGATTGTTTCCGCAGTGGGCTGTGCAAGGACCCAGTGGGGAGAAAAAAGGGAGCTTTTTAGAAACCAGTCCAGAATACTAAAGTTGCCTTTAGTAAATCAACCCTTCTGTCTCTGTGTGTGGGGGAGGCTATCTTGGCAGAGGCAGGGTTTTGCTTCCTCATGTCAGAGTTTCCACCAAGGAAAACAGGTAGCAGGACAGCAGAGAAATTAACAACTCTCCCTGCATATCTGCTGAGACTAGCAGTCAAAGGCAGCAGTGCCTTAGATTTATGTTCTTGATATACAGATACAATGCTGTAGGTATAGGGGTGCCTAAGCATGCACACATACCAGAAAGTACACTGAAAGTGCTAAATGTTCATTGTTTGAGTTCAGGTCCAGTTTACCTTTTTCCATTTTATTTGGTTATATTTTCTCTTTATGCTGTGTTTCAGTAGAAAGGGAAAAATGGTTTGGGAACTCTGGGTCTGTCTTTTTTTCCTAAAATCTATAAAAGCCCAAAGTGGCAAAAATGTATACATTTCAAAGGATTATCATACTGTGTAATACAGATTAAATATAGAAAACCATGAGCAGTAATGGATTTATTCATTTTCTAGTTCTTATCTCTACTAACTAGCTCACTCACTGGCTGCCAAAATGCATACAAAATTATCTTAGTGCATTGACATCTTTCACAGGGAAGAAGCCCTGCCAGATGGTAGGAGAATGACAGGGCTGGACCAATGCAGATGCAGGTGAGGACACACACACTGATAATAAATATTGCCACTCCCACAGATTACCCTAGGAGACTAGTTCCTAAAAAATATTTTACAAAAATTTAAAAAAATGCAACTATAATAATATTGATCCAAGGGCATTATACATTATGTTAACATTTTAATAGAGAGACCACAAAATATGTGCTTTGAATTTATCACTTTTAAAACTCAACAATTGTCTGGTAAATTAGACCAAATACACAAGCTGTGATACCAAGAACATGAAATAGGATTTAGAATTTTAAAGTCATCATGTTCTTGTAATGTAGATATGGTTGATGCAATAATTTGTGTGAATGTTATGTGGAGACATTTGCTACTCTTTATTTCTGGGGCTTGCAGAAAGCTAAAACAAAAAAGAGGCATAGTGTGGACACTGTGCATACATTTTAGCACCATGGATAGCAATCGTCAGCAAGTGAATGAATGGACAAGAGTTGTCCAAAACATTCCCATAAGCATATATCAAGATGGCAAGAGTTGAACAAGATTTGAGCTGAGCGAATCCTGTCGAATTTCACTTGGTACACCCCATAGTGTACTGTAGTCAAACATGGGGATCATTGGCATGGATTGAAGTGACAGGTCAGGAGTGGGTTAAATAATACTTAGATGGTTTCATAAACAAACTGCACTAATTTAACAATACGTAGGCAAATAAATGGCAATCCTGATAATGCGTAGGCATCATATGGGCAATTGTTACAAACAATACATAGGCAACAAACCAGAACATGTTACAGTAATCAGACTGTAAATGAGCAATTGTGACAATACACGGTCATCAATTGGGGAATTGTGACAAAAAATAGATACCGAACAGGGAATCGTGACAATATGTTGGCAATAACATGGGAATTGTAACAATATGAGGGTAATAAACAGGAAACCGTGACAATACTTAAGCAACATACAGGCAGTCACTTCAACAGATGGATAACAAACCGGTCAGTCTAATATGTGGGCAACAAATAGGCAAGTGTTACAATACATGGGCAACAAATGGGCAATTGTTCAAAATATGTGAGCAACCATTGGTCAATTGTGAAAATATGCAGACAGTTGTACCAATACAAGGACAACAATCCTGAAAAAACGCCAAGTTCATTTCAATATCTAACATCATGTTCCCAGCTAATGAGGGCACAAGAAAAGGTTCAAAATAAAAACTAGCTTCCCTAACTCTTGGGAGCCAGTTAAAGCCATTTTCACTCTCAATAACCACCCTAATTTCACCTTCAATGATGACTCCAATTCCATTGCGGAAATTAGTGGAAATGCCCCCAGAATTTCACTCATCCCTAGTTGTAACATATTGACATTGTCAGTACACAGCCATTTCTATCTTTTCCAATAAGTGCTACTAACACAAGTGAAAAGCGAATATATGTAAACCGGCAAATAATGTGTTTCCTTTCTTTTCGGATTTTTCCTTCTTTCCGGTCCAAATGCCATTTCGTTTCGTTATTTGGATTCGAATCTTTCAGAATTTCCTTTTAGTTTCAGAAACTGATTGTCTAGAAAACAGTCACATGTTCATTTTGAACTAAATTCAGACGATCCAAAATTTTATCAAAGAACATTCAGATTTGTTTGCATTCGGCCTCATTGGAATTCGGATATTTGGATGCATCCACATGTCCGAATTCACAAAATTTTGTCCGAATTTGCATTCAGAATGAAACAAAACTTCCATGTCTAAGTTGCTATCTCTCTATAAAGATGTATAGTTTTGGCACAGGAAGAGGATTCTTACCACTGAAATTATTTACAGAAAAGTTGACTGCTGGGCTACCACTCCCACCACAAATTGCTTAAATCATATAGTTTGGGTCAATGTAGATTCAGTGCTGTATAATTATTTTGTTCAACTCTGGTTCACATTGTAAGATAGCAAGAGTTAGATAAATATTTCAGCATCTTGGTGCTACCCAGGTTTTATGCTAAACATAGTGAATGTGCATTTCTAAACAACAGGCTGAAAAAGAGCATACCATTTCTAAGATTGATAGCAACATGATTTAAAGGGAAACCTCAGTTTTGCTGAGAATAAAACAAGGTCAGTTATGTATAGTGCATTGCAAGTATTTTCTCAAAATGCATTGCAGAATAATCACAGTTATTTCTTGTAGGTAGGGAGGCCATGCCATTGTATTTCTAAAACTAAGTGGTAAGGTTTGCCTGCTAAAATCACAAGCCCCCAAAGGTATTTAACACCCTTGACCAATATATCATTGAACAATAAAAGGCTCATGCCAAGGTGCTAGGTGTCATCCTTGACTCGGACTTCACCTTTCTTCCCCACATCCAATCACTATCCAAATCCTGCCGCCTTCACCTTCGCAACATCTCCAAAATCCTTCCTAACCAAGCTCACTTCAGCTCACTTTCCGGTTCAGCTATGTTGTCCTAGATTCTAGGACAACATAGCTGAACCGGAAAGTGAGCTGAATTTAAAAATGTCTCCAAATCAGCTATGTTGTCCTAGATTTTTCACTTCTCCTGCCTTCTCCAAACTCTTCACCTTTCTGTGAATAACCCTGTTAATGTTTGCTGCTGCCTGCCCTACCCCCTGGTCTAATAATTTCCCCCCTGCCTTTAAAAGCTGCCTGCCCTTTTCCCTGTGCTGTGAACGGGTGGCGGCCTCCTCACTGCCAGAACCCGAGCGGCACTGTGGCTTAGTGGTTAGTACGTCTGCCTTGCAACACTGGTCTCTTGTCTGATACAGGACTTGTCAGGACACTATCTGAAAGTAATTGCATGTTCTCCCAGTGCTTGTGTGGGTTTTCTCTAGGTACTCTGTTTTCCTCCCACACCCCAAAGACATACTGAAAGGTTAATTGGCTCCTGTCTAAATTGGCCCTGAATGAGTGTGCAATAGGGACCTTAGATTGTAAGCTCCTTGAGGGCAGGGACTGATAAGTGAAGTATGTAAAACATTGTGTAAATTGTCAGTACTATATAAATACCTATAATAAATAAACCCTTCATCCTTCTATGGTGGAATTACCAGAAGAGGGGGAAGGGCGTATTAGCAGACCAGCTAAAAATGGCTGCTGTGTTCCCTTGAAGAGGGGGAGAAAAAGGATGCATTAGTAGCACTCTAAAATAAAGTGGCTGCTATGTGCCGTTCAGGAAGAGGAATATGATGCATTAGTAGCATTCCAAAAGAAAGTGGCTACTATGTGCCATTGAGCAACAAGGAAGACTGCCTTTGCTGACAACTTGTCCAACTGAGGTGCTGCTTGCACAGAGCTCTGTGGTGCAGAATCATGTGTTTCCTTGTGCATTTGTTACCCAAATGGCTGTTAGTCTTACTATGGCTGATATGCTGCAGGTGGAGGCTGTAGACCACAATGTTGCTGTCAACAGCAGTTATTTAAAAAAAAAAGGCTCACACTGCAGTGCTCTTTCAATTAGTTGCCTATTTAAGTGCTTGCCTGAATATTGCGGGAAAAGATGACAGTGGTGGCATCAGGGAATATGGTGGTTTTGAAGTGTTTTTGTGCACCCTATTTTGACATTCTGTTAACATTTTAAGACAATGCAGTGTGGTACTTAGAAAAAAAGACACTCACAAACTATCCTATTAAACTGTTGCCCCACTGGCCAATTTGTTCAGAGTTGAGGGCAAAGTTTGCTACAGCTTTGAAATCTGTTGTATTTAGATAAAACCATGTAAGGTAATTTCCAGTGACAGAAAAACAAACTTTGCTAAATCAGAATTTTAAACATTCTGTGCTATTAATTATAAAGACTTTCTGTATTTTCACTGCATTTTCTATAGACACTAAATAGTCACAAATGCTCCATGTGATTATTTTTTAAGTTGGAGAATGTGCAGTGAATGTCAAATCTAGCCAGGTGAATGTGCCTGGATTTCCCACAGCAGAGCTAACACTAGCTCTTTGACAGTGATGAGAGGTATATAGAGGCCCAAAAGAACTACAAAAGTAGCTTACAAAAGTACATATAGGGATTTTCCACGTTTTGGCAACCTTTCACATCACATACAAACCCCATTACAAATAAAGAAAATCACATAGCAAGCAAAATACAAAAGGTACCTTTGTTGTTTGTTAGTTTTCCTCAATGCATATTCCATTCCATGTACTAGTCCATGAACATTCAAGCTAGTTATGGGCATGATAATAGTCATCATGCCCGAGTAATAAAAAAATACACATCCTTGCTGGCTACAGATCCTGCCAAATGGCATATTATGAAGTGGTTTATTGATAATCTTGCACGATAGAGTGAATCTATGTTGCCATTTCTCTGTGATCTTGTTACCAGTGTAGAGCTTGCTACAATATTGTAGCTTAAGATCTTTATTAATAGATGTTTATTCGCAAATCTTGGAGCCATGATTTATAAAGTAGGTCATTACATCACATACTGCTTTGTTTTATCTCACATACTGCTTCATTTTATCCCTATATAATTATCTGAGATATAAAGCAAACGTGATGGGCAATGTATGGAGAGTGGGAGTGAAGGCGGTGGTGGAATTCAGTGACTGCACACAATGCCGCAAAGATAAAATGAGTAATGGAAAAATCTGGCCATTTATATACAGTAGATGTTCTTCCTGCAATAAAGTTCAAGTGCAATGGAACACGGTGAGTGCCTTTTGGTATTTTTTTTTCTTTCCATTTGCCAAATACACTTTGTTCCAGAACTTCAAAGAAAGAACAAAAAAAGCTCAGTATGGGAAACATCTAATGACATTATTATACGCTGCTAGACTGAATTACTTTGTGAGATGCCCAAACCTATTTAAATGACTCCACGATCACTGCATTAAGTTAGCCATGTTCTTAGAGTTTAGATAAGAACTTTGGCTCTTGTAAGATTATTTCTTTTTTCTGCTTTGACTGTATTGACTACGGCCAACCATACACAGCCAGTTATTTTAACTGAAGTGATGCAACATCCTATCTTTGCTATTTTTCTTTCACTTGCAGGTTCTGACAGTTCAAGCACTAATCTGAAAGGATCCTCACCCTGTACCACATTACTTTAAACATTTTTAGCCATGCTTGCTTTGCCTGTTAGCGCTTAACTTTTCCTGTTGATGTCTGGGTCTGTTGCCTTGCTAGCAATAATTTCATAGTGTATAGCCAGCAAATTTTTATAAAGACAATATTTACAAAATGAAAATTCCATCTGACTTCCTCAATCTCTTTTTCTATTGTAAAAGGGAAATATCAGTGGTCAGTTTAGACCCCTAATATTTCCCTAGAGCCCCTGACAGTATAGTAAAAAAAAAAAGAAATAAAAATAAAAGTTTATTTTCAGTTTTGGTCTCAAAATTCCATTTCAGTGCATCCCTAATAAATGTCTCGAGTTTTTCTTACTTTTACATTTAACTTGAATACATTTTACTTACCTAACAGTTACCATTTATAAAATAGGTCCGATGTAAATAATGCTCTTTTTTATAGTCACAGAAGGATCTTTTTTGGGCATAACACTGAAGAAAATGTGTTATACTTTATAATAGAATAAATATATAATTTATAGTATATTGTATATTTTGTAAAAACTTAGAGTTAGGGATATGCAATTTATTCTGGCAAGTCTGAGATTTAACCCAAATAGGGCTGATTTGCACTTACCAAAACTTTAAATAAATATTCCACTGGAAAATAATACTGCTGTTCCTCTCCCGATCAGACTGTGTGAAAGGGACCTTAAACAATCACTCCTAAAGGAAAATGAGCTTACATCCATGTAGTGTAGGTCTGTTTCTGGCCCTTAAGCTATGGGACAACCAGTCTAATTGTCTGGTTTGTAAGGTAGATATTGTTTTATGGATGGAGTTTTACATTTTTTGTTAAAAATGTTTTTTAAAAATAAAGTGGAATTCACTACCAGTGGATTGTGGATGTAGACTGAGTGAATTGCCAGTGAAACAGATTTAATTTTTTTACTGGCTTTTACCTTTTTTATATTTAATGATTAATTCATTAGGGAAAAAAATATTAATCAGTTGCTATATTAAAGCATTATAAATAACAAATTATGAATTTATTCTTGAGTTAAAAGCATGTTTAAATATTTCAAAGCTTTTAAAACATGTTCACAGATATTAAATCAAGTTCATGATTCTTGTCCTAATATTCAAAATGATGAGAAGTTATCAGCAAATTAGCTTCAAAAGAATTACTTTATTTAACACAAACCTGTTTTACTCTAATATGTATATGAATACATATACAGATAATAAAAACTTGAGATTGTGAAATTAAATGGAAAAAACAACATACGACCATTATAAAATAAATGTAATTAAATGCATTCCAGAGGTGTTTTTAAAAGGGTTACTTTCATATAACACTTGTAAAAGAAAAAAAAGATTTGTGTGCACATCCCCCCAACCCTGTAAAACTGAAGCTTTATTGGCACCTGTGTTTCATCACACTTTGGTTTTTACCTCAAATCTTGTAAATGTTGTCTCTATGCAATGTTTTTGGGTTTTTTAACATTAGAAAATTAATGCAATTTGTGAAGACACGGATCTCAAGGTTGATTAAATGTTTTTTTGATGCTCTGTGCATGTTATCGCTAATGACCATATCAGTTTTAAAAAAGGGCTGTTAAACCTTTGCTTATTTACTGCTTAATTTACTTCTCTTTGCAAAATAGCATTAACTAAGTACTTAGATAGATAAAAAATACATATTTACACATATACAAACACAGAGTTTTAAATATCTATTTACAGTATTTAATGAATGTATGACCGTACAAATATTAATTTACCAACAACATTTTTTAAATTCGAACAATCTTTCCTCGCTATGAAAAGTTATTCATGACACAGCCGAATTAATAACCGAACCAAAGTGACGTAAGCTGAAGCCTGTTCACTGCAACCCTGTACAGCTATCTTTAGCTGTACATTGGCTGCATTTGGCCCGCTTCACCTCCCTTTGTTTTCGCCAAACAGCCTGAGCACATTCGGCCGAACTGAAGGGAAGAACCCATTTGCCTCAGCCGATGCCACATCTGGATTGGCTGAGGCGAACGTTTGGCAGTTCAGTCACTGCTGTTCACCCCTATTCTCAAAGGGGCCGAACAGCAGAGAGTGAATAGTCAGCTCAGTATTCGGCTCTGTCATTCTGTTCGCTACCTCAGAGGTAGCAAACAGGTAGCAACAATCCTGAATTACACAATATGTGAACTTGACAGAATATATAAATGTTGTTGCAGTCATGCTGATCTAAAAAAAATCTGAATCTAAATCTATCGTGCAGTTGTATAGTACAGGCACTTGATAACAATAATAATGTGTTTCCTGTTGTTGCACATGATTTCTCATGTCTGCAAATGGTAGAAAATATTTGACAAAATATCAGTTATAGGGTTTATTATGAAATATAGCAGCTTAGACAAAGCAAGCAGCATTTAAACTTCATATTGCACAGGTTTTATGGGGTTAAAAAAAATGATTTTATCCTTCATATTGAGTTTTACATTATTTGTCACCTCTGTTTGACCTCAGCACATACCTTTAAATGGATCCAGATTTAAATATTATAGGAGAAATGTGCGTTGCTAAGAGTATTGGTTAGGATTACAATTTTTTTGTCTATAAGCAGCATCAGCAACTTGTAAAAGAAAGGAAGGCTAGTAATTAAGGCTGTATTGAGAACCCGGGGACACAACAAGAGAGGAGGTTCAATCTTAGAATTCGCAAGGGGTATTTCTCTGGTAGAGTAGTGACATTTTGGAATTCCCTCCCACAGGCGGTGGTATCTGCTGACAACATTGATAAATTCAAGAAACTACTGGATGAGTTTCTTCATTCGCAGAAACTACATGGATATGGGAAGTTGTAGAGCCAGATACACACACACACACACACTCACATACATAGGTTGAACAAGATGGACCTTGGTCTTTATTCAACCTTACATACTATGTTACTATGTAATAATGACAAATTAGGCCTTATATAAACAGGCTTCAGCTTGTATAAGAGCAGTGTGAACAGTAAGCTTTTACAAAACATTTGTCAAGCTCTCAACAAGCTTCAAACAGCTTTCTTGAAGCACCTTTCAGCATTAGGTTGAGAATGACAAAGCAGATCTTAATGCAAGTGCTGAATGTCACTTTAAACAAGCTGATAGCAGGTTTCAGTAAGCTTCAGTACAACCTGAAGCTAATTAAAAGCCTGCTGAAGCCCCAAGCAGTTATCTTAAAGTAATAGTCAGCACTCCCAATGGTAGTCTCACTTTCTCACAGAAAATGAACTTGCTGAAAACATTCTACCACCTCAGCCTGCCCTGCTATACAGGTCCATACACCCTATACTGCACTGCAACCCCACACTGAGGATCCATCATAACACTCGCAAATGGCGAGCAATCATCAGTCAGAATGGTCACATGACCACGCTGACCATTGAGAAGGATTCTACTCAGATTAATATTCCTGTATCTTCTCAGTAAAATTCAAGTTGTATCTTTCAACTATTCCTGGTGAGAGTATGAAAACATAATAAATGGATTTGCACTTTTGTTGTTTGATATTTTTCTTTTTTTTCTTTCTTTTTTTTTCTATTTTATTATTTAAAGCAGTGCTCCCCAACCTTTTTATCGCCGCGGACCGGTCAACGTTTAATAATTTTACCGTGGCCCGCTGAGAGAAGTATTCTAATGTACCACAAGTTTAGGACTGCACTGAAAAAACTGAAAAGATGTTATTCTTTCAGTGTGTCGTACAAATTAAATAAAAACTATTTCCTATATGTTCCACTGCCTTTATGAACAAGGAACGGTATTTAAAATATCCTAATGTACCACATCAATAAAGCTGGGCAGTGGAATAATGTGGCCAACATAAACAAGTTGCAAACACTAAGGGGTTGATTTACTAACCTTATAAACACACCATGAACATGTATACACCTCTGTAGTGTGTTCCCTCCCAGCATGATCTATGGGTGGAATCTAAACACCTTTGTAGTGTGTACACACCCAGCAGGTGTGTTGTGCAAAGCCAAGCATGAATTGCAAGGTGATGTTGTGTTGCTTGAGTTGATGAATGCAGGAATGTAAATGCATGAGCTAACCATTTTTGTCTAAACTGTGAAGCAGCATTATATATGCATCATGTGCATGATTTTTCCATATATGGCATTAGTGGAAATATGCTTTTAGAGACTTTTTGGTTGATAAATACGTTTTGCTGTGTGAAAATCACACGCACCTGGTGCGTGCGTGTGTTTAGGTTAGTAAATCACCCCCTAAGGCTCAACCTCTTTTGTTTCTTTAACTCTGACATCCAACTATAGTATTTTACAGTGGCATGACAGCAGAATTAATCAGTAGGCAAGTGTAGGCATTGCAAGATATGATGACATCCTCCAAAGACTCTTGGACATAGGCACCAAAATGTAAAAACTAGTTTTCATTCTTCAGACATGGTGAGCTGATAAATTTCTCAATGGTGAGATATCCATGTGTAGTGTAGAAGTGTGCCTCGTGCTGGGCTTCATGTTGTTCACATGAACCACATGTGCAGCACCTAGGGAGTTTACAGTCTCCTTCACACCTTAATGTCTGGCCATCGACTGTGTACCCTCAGACCCCCTGTCATACTATGGGCACGGTGCTCTCAGGGTACTCACTGCCTTGGATGGAACCTCCATTACCCTGCTCCTTGTATGTACCTAGCACATGTCTAAGTGACACCTGGCTTGGTTTTACCGGTATACACCAGTGGTCTTTGCACATACTCTTTTCGGGTCTCACCACAGCAGCTGAGCCTGCACAAGCTCGTTACCAGGAGAAGCCCCCATCGCAAGGTAAGGAAAAGGACCAGTCCACACAACAAGAACTTTTTCAATGTTTTGCTGGAAGTTGATTCTGTACATATAGACATCCTTTAGTCCTCCACATTCAGGTGATGGTACAATCTTTATTAGAACACAAACTTATTACAAACAAGAGAGAGGAGAGCAGCAAATGAAGGAGAGTCGAGGTGAAGCCAAAAGCTGTGGAGGGGTTGCCGAGTCCTGTATCCTCCACATAAATACATGAGTAGTCCCTTAAAAGTTCTGCTTCTCTTTCCCTTACCTACCCCCTATGGGGAAGCTCACAGAAATGTTAAGGGGTTATTCACTAAGCTGAGTGAATAACCGGGCCGAAGTAAAGTGAGCTGAATGCCGTTTGGCTGTTCACTTCAGCCCTGTACAGCTGATTTCAGTAATACATCGGCTAAAATCAGCCGTACATCGGTTCCTTCGATTTAGCCAAACATGCTCAGCAGACAGACAGACTTACATTGGACCAAGCTGGGCTAATGTCAGTAAATATAAACATTTCAACTTGGAGTTCAGCTTTAATAGCAAAAGCCCTTATACAACAGAATTATATCTGAATTTTTAAAGCTGTTACAGCACAGCTGACAGGTGGAGATTCTCAGAAGATTTGTACCACAAAGAGGTTGATGTAGTTTCCCCATACAAGTGTAAATAATACAGTAACAGACATTTTATCAGCATTGCCTGACAGTATACTGTCATCAGTATTATGTGCTGTAATTATGAAAATATTCTGATTGATTTATGAATAAACATACACTGTTTTGGAGGTTGTAATGAAGATGGCACATTCCTGCACATATGGTGGGATTGCCCTGAGATCAGATGATACTGGATAGGAGCTGATATATACAGTTTTGTTCAAGAGCATTAGAAAAAATTAATGGGAGGCTTAACTTTCATCCTAACAGCAGCTTAGCAAACTTTTGTCAAGGCAAAGAAGTCATTTATACCCACAGTGGCACAAGTCAAGCATAAAATATCCTGGTATCTAGCTAACAAAAAGCTTACAGCTCTTCTACATGATTCTATTAATAAATTCCACAAAATTTGGATACTGTGGTTGACACACTACATGCCATCAGATTTTAACCAAACTTTACTGACGATTTAGGGCCAACTGACCCTGGCTACCTTGGCGTATGGGCCCACAGCTCTTCTTTTTCCCCCCACCTCTTTCCTCACTACACTTTTCTAGCTTATTTTTTCTTCACTTCCCATACTACATGGGTTTGATTTAGGCACCGTGGATCTTATATAATCAGTGGAGGCAGAAAATAACCTTCTGGGAGAATGGTGGAGAAGGGCCTTCCTTAGTACGATTTGACAGGTATGCTATGGGCAACATACACTTTTGTGAATCTTCTATATTCTTCATGAATGTGTTTCTTCATAATCATTTTTTACTACCTTTACTGGTGATATGTTAACTGTTTCCTATTGTGACTTACCATGATTTATTTCTATGGTAAAAATCAATAGAAATGATTGAAACAGAAACATACACTGGAGCCTGTACCATGCTTTAACTGCTGGGCTGAAGATTGTTAGACAGAACCACCATCACTCACAATTGCAATTCCAGCACCTGGTACTTTTATCTAATGCTTGTTCTTGTCAGAGACATTTACGTATGGGAGCAGGAAAGGGCTGTTTTTACAAACCATCCTTAAAAATATGGATGGTTGGCAACCGAGTTGGTGCTCCCCACCCACAGCATACACACAGGTGCCACCTAAAACAAGGTTCTCTGAGTAGAAATACACTAAATTGCCAAAATTATTGGGACACCTGCCTTTATACGCACATGAACTTTAATGGCATTCCAGTCTTAGTCTGTAGGGTTCAATATTGAGTTGGCCCACCCTTTGCAGCTATAGCAGCTTCAACTGTTCTGCGAAGGCTGTCCACAAGGTTTAGGAGTGTGTCTAAGGGAATGTTTGACCATTCTTCCACAAGCGCATTTGTGAGGTCAGGTACTGATGTTGGACGAGAAGGCCTGGCTCGCAGTCTCTGCTCTAATTCCTCCCAAAGGTGTTCTATCGGGTTGAGGTCAGGCCTCTGTGCAGGCCAGTCAAGTTCCTCCACCCCAAACTCGCTAAACTTTACATTTGGCACAATGCAGTCAGGCAAGTACCATTCTCCTGACAACCGCCAAACCCAAACAAGTCCATCGGATTGTCAGACAGAGATAGAGTCCAGTGGCGGCGTGCTTTACACCACTGCATCTGACACTTTGCATTGCACTTGGTGATGTAAGGCTTGGATGCAGCTGCTCGGCCATGAAAACCCATTCCATGAAGCTCTCTACGCACTGTTGTTGTGCCAATCTGATGGCCACATGAAGTTTGGAGGTCTGTAGCTATTGACTCTGCAGACAGTTGGTGACTTCTGTGCACGCATGCGCTGAACCCGCTCTGACATTTTACATGGCCCACCACTTTGTGGCTGAGTTGCTGTTGTTCCCAGTTACTTTGTTATGATACCACTAACAGTTGACTTTGGAATATTTAGTAGCAAGGAAATTTCACGGATGGACTCATTGCACAGGTGGCAACCTATCACGGTACCACGCTTGAATTCATTGAGCTCCTGAGAGCGACCCATTCTTTCACAAATGTTTGTAGAAGCAGTCTGCATGCCTAGGTGCTTGAATCCAATGATTTGGAGGGGTGTCCCAATACTTTTGGAAATATAGTGTATTCCACTGACTCGGCACTAGTGACAGTTTAAAATCTTCTAAATGCGAAGAAGTATCTTTTCCCATAGGACAGGCAAATGAATCGGGGAATCATGTTATAAAACACAAGGCATTAAGCACCATACTCATGTGAAGAACTGTTTATTTAAACACTATAAACAAAAGTGAATGTATACGGCAAAGGTACAATGAAAGATGCTTTGCCGCATACACAGCTGCCAAGGAAGCTGCTACAGGTATAGTTCCAGTAAAGGTTCTCCGAGTATATTAAATACAGAAAAAAATAAATACATGTCCTTTTCTGAGTATATACTTACAGTATACCTACCTAACCCCCAAAACAAAACAAAATATTTCCATTAATAATCATGAAATAAACCACACAATATTAATAATGTCCAGAAAAGCAACTTAGATAGTGACAATTGTATATTGGAAAAGTACATTGGTTACATTGATGATCAGTATAGTGCCTTCTGTTACATCTATGATATTGGTGGTCAGTGTAGTTCCGCTTTTTATCTAACTGATCAATGTAGCGCTTCCTGTTACATTGGTGACCACTGTACAGCCTCCTTCTTATTAAATTGGGGGACAGGGGGACAGTGTAGTGTTCCTTTTCCAAATTGGTAGTCAATAAGCCAGTACATTAAATTGGTGTCCATGGTGTGGTGACCCCTTATTTTGGTGGTCAAGGGAAGTGTCCCCATTACATTGATGGTCTTTGTAGTGACCTGCTTACATTATTGGTCCTTGAAATACCTTTTACATCAGTGCTCAGTGAAGTGCCCCCATTTCATTGGCAGTCACTGTAGCTTCTGCCATTACAATGGTGGTCAATGTAGTGTTCTGCATTGGAGGTCAGTGTAGTGCCTTTGTTGAATTGTTTTCAGTGCAGT
Organism: Nanorana parkeri; assembly: GCF_000935625.1. Taxonomy (NCBI): domain Eukaryota; kingdom Metazoa; phylum Chordata; class Amphibia; order Anura; family Dicroglossidae; genus Nanorana; species Nanorana parkeri. The sequence goes on from NW_017306513.1 coordinate 922,630, forward strand.
ACCTCTATTGCATTGGTGATCAATGTAATGTCCCTGTTATATTCATTATCAGTGCAGTGCTCCCTTGACATTAAATGTGATTCCTTTAATTAAATTGGCGGTCAGAGGTCTGGTGTCCCCTTACATAAGTATTAATAGTAAGGTGCCACCTTACGTTGGTGATCATTGGGAGATCCTCAGAATTTCAGTTGGTGATCATTGGAATTTCAATGGTGATCATCAGAATTTTAAAGAAAGAGATAACCTGGGATTAATATAGATAGATAGATAGATAAGATAGATAGATAGATAGATAATGTTCCAGTTTTCTTTATAGTATATAAGGTTAGGTTAACAAATAGGTTAACCTAACCTTATTACAGTTAGGGTAACCAAACCTTAAAATTCACATATCCACAAACAATAGTCTTCCCATGTGAGATTACTTTAGATATGTAATTGCTTTCATGGGCTTTTTCCTTCATCTTGTTGGCTCACTGACCAGCAGTAGTTTATAATCTTGGACACTGATGTTTTAGTATGCCAACCATAGTATATTGCTTTGAGTTGCAATGTTCTGACATAAAAAGTATTAATGAACACATCTTTGATTAAACAAAATCATTACAAACCAAAAAGTTAAATGGAAAATTAAATAACAACCTTTACTTTGTGTTTTTACTTGAGCAAAAGTTCAAATTTAATAATTAACCAAATAGAATTTTATGGAACACAAGAAAACTCAAATGTCAAAACAAGAACCAATAACAAAAGGAAGAAAAAACTATTAATCAGAAAGTTTTTTATGCACATCTACTGTATATTCTGCACATAATAGAATAACAGAAAAGGCACACTTATCTAAGGTATAAAGAAAAAAAAAGACATCTTTACACATTCTGTTCTGTATGGTTACAGTGGTTACAGTATGGGCAAGCGAGCTTCCCTCTGTTAACCATAACCAGCCTTTGTGCTCTTTTTGGGCAGCAAAATCTATTTGGACACATTTGTGGCTCTTCAAGACCGAGAGGGCATTTAGTGGGTGAAAACGTTACCTTTATTACATATTACTCCTCATATCATTTTGTCCTGAGAAAATGCTCCTCATCATACAATAAATGCAGCCTTTGTAACCCTACTACTCTTCCAGTGGATGTATTATTTTACAAGTATCTGCCTTTGATCATACCCTTATTTATAATTTACCACTGCACACTTTGCAAGTCCAGTAGCACAGCTGTCACAGTGAACATGTTACCGATAAGAAGAGCTATGTTGTCTTCCAATGTGACAGAGACATAAGTGGGAAAGAGAAAGAATCAAACAGGAAGTCATCACTTTTCTTCTCAGAATTTCCTGTAGTCTTAAAATCATAAGAACAAAACTTACTTCAAAAGTAGTTTATGCTAGACAATTTTAGTGATAATTTTTTTTGCTAGGTTCATTCAAAATTGATCCTTTAGAACTGCAAAAAAAAGTGAATTTTTCTGGCAATAATTCAATGGCACAAATGCATTTTTGAACACTGCACAGTAAAAGTATGCTTTAAAGTGATCCTGTCAGCAGTATTAGCAGATGGTGTATATTTACGCTACTGGCAGGTGTCAAGTACAGCTCCGGGCACCATTGCTACCTGCCACTTCTTCTTGCACTATGTTTCTCTACAGGGTGTTGCTGCTTGAGGTTGCTAATACTGCTGACATGGTCACTTTAAGATAGCAATAATATCCTGTAGCTACTTGCTTTAGGAACCACTCACTTAATTTGAATGCTCACTGTCCTAAAATACAGATTAAACCTATTATTTTTTGGATTTGTGATTAGTGTTATTAGTGAGAAACGCAAATTCCTTCTGTTTTAAAAAAAGGCTCTTCTGTGGGTACCATTTCTCTAAGAGTAACAAATGGTTTAAACCCTTGTTAGATTTGTATCTCTGTTTTCTGTTTGTGTCCCTGCTGGAGAGATCCACCTTCTCAATTGGTCCTGGTGACGTGATGGAAAATATAAGATTTAATTAGGTCAAAAATAGAGGAGAAATCTTACAGTGTGAACATTTGTTCTAGGTGCAACTGTCTAAGAGCATCTCCTCTAACCTTAGAGAATTATGCTCTCTTTTTATGCTGTGTCTCAAGACAGCAAGCGATGGATGTTTTCCCAATGAGACACAGATAAAAAAAAGTCAGTTGTTTGTACCATTCCCTACTCTTTCCATAAAAATGTAAAAAATATTCTTAACATATTATTTAAATTTCAGTTTACAAATAACACTTTACTTTTTGCAGTCTCAAAAGTCCCAATGAAGTACTAACTTATTAGTTAGTACTTATTAGAATAGAGGCAGATCAATAACTCAACTGTACATAGTACGATCTTGTCATTAGTGCATGTGCAGTGAAATTCTTCCTTCAATAAAGTTCTTTTCTCCAATGCACTATAACTCTGTTATCACATTTGTTAGCCTTCTTGAACAAGCTAGGAATATGTGCTGCTCAGTATGCTCTCTTGTTCCAGATCCAGCCTCTAGACCATTTCCCGACCTGTTCTTGTTGGGTTCCTCTTCTACAGACCGTGATACATGTGAAAAATAGCATTACCGTGTAATGAAGTGAGGCTCAGTGGTTTTATAAAGAGCATTAATGCAGCCTAGGTGCACAGTGCTGCGTAGTAATAAGAGAGCACTCAGCAGAGCTTTGATAAAGGGCTAGAAGAAATCTTCTGGCTTGTAAAAAGAGTGTATTGACTGACATGCCTCACTGTATGCTGTATTTGGACATACTGTGCTTGGCATTATTTGTGAATATAACAACTGCATAAAGGACAACTCCACACAAACTGCCACATCTGTACTTATCTATGTAAAAGTATATGAAGCAGATAAACAACATCTTATGGTTTATTTAGTAAGAATTTGCCTTTTCTTGTCATTTGACTGATACTATTAGATTGCACTTTATTAAAGTGAACCTGTAAGGTCCACTAAAGTGAAGAAACTAACACTACTAATGAAAAGCAGGTGCCTTGCATATCAAGCAAGTGCCTATGTTTGTCTTAAAATCAGTTCCTTCGTGTGTGATTAGGACCCTAGACACAAAGAAAAGGTTAGGCCTTATCCTCCATC
>NW_017306513.1:925796-940330 GCF_000935625.1 Nanorana parkeri
AAGTGTATTTTTCAGTGGAGGATCTAGCATTTGATAGTTGAAAAATAGCTAGGGCTTAAAGTCAGTCTGTGGGCAAAACCAAAAATATGCACATACAGTATGATGCAGTCTGTCAATATAATTAACACATCAGTTTTTGTGTTTCTGAGTCTCCTGGTAACATTTCTTACTACTTATTGATCCTACCAGTAGATCAGTTGTTTTTCCACTTCCTTTAACGGGCCAAGCTGTCCAGCAAAACTGTCAGTTACAGGGAATAGGAGAAATAATATAACACTGGCAAGGGTGCTGGCAATTGTCAGCTTTTATTCATATGGCTTAAACCATTTTTCCAAAAGAAAACCTGTTGCTGCAACTGCTTGAAAAGCGTTAGCTAGATTTAATTTGTTTGTCTCTTACGTAAAGTCTTTTAAAACTACAGTACATGTCCTTCTAAGACCACCCTGTCCGCTACTTTATAAATACTGCACCCTTGGTGGCATTAAAACATTGAGAGATGCAAAAGAGCAAATGCTGCTTGCTGTTGTTTACAGTATTCACAGCGATAACACTGATTTCTGGCACACCCAGGCACCTGTGCTAGAGCTGCTAGCTTGTGCACTTAGACACACATACACACTATTGCTGGTGTGCCTGTAAGGTTGATGCAGAAAAAGGAATGTACAGCAGAGTGTACAGAATGAGATGATGTGAAGTATAACTTGTACAACAGCATGACATATGGAATTAGTCACTGTGGAATAGGGAATATACAGCATGGTATATGGAATGAGACAGCGTGGAATAGGTAACGTACAGAATGGTATATAGAATGAGACAGTGGGCAATAGGTAATGTACAGCCTGACATATGGATAAGACGGTGTGGAATAGGGAATATACAGCATGGCATATGGAATGAGACAGTGTGGAATAGGGAACGTATAGAATGGTATTTAGAATGAGGCGGTGGGCAATAGGTAATGTGCAGCCTGACATATGGATGAGACAGTGTGGAATAGGGAATGTAAAGCATGGCATATAGAATGAGTTGGTGTGGAAAAGGGGACATACAGCATGGTATATAAAATGAGGCAGTGTGGAATAGGGAACATACAGCATGGTATATAAAATGAGGCAGTGTGGAATGGGGAATGTACAGCATGACATATGGAATAAGGCAGTTTGGAATAGGGAACATACAGCATGGAATGTGGAATGAGGTGGTGTGGAATAGGGAATGTACAACATGTTATACGGAATGAGGTGGTGTGGATAGTGGAGCGTACAGCATGGTATATAAAATTAGGAAGTGTGGAATGGGGAATGTACAGCATGACATATGGACTAAGGCAGTGTGGAATATGTAACATACAGCATGGCATGTGGAATGAGGTGGTCTGGAATAGTGAATGTACAGCTTGGTATATAGAATTAAGCTTTGTGGAATAGGGAACATACAGCATGATAAATAGAATGAGGCATTGTGGAATAGGGAATGTACAGCATGGTATATAGAATGAGACCCTGTGGTACAGGAAACATAAAGCATGGAATGTGGAATGAGATGGCATGGAATAGGGAACATACAGGATTGCATGTGGAATGAGGCAGCATGAAATAGGGAACATACAGAATGGCATGTGGAATGAGGTGGCATGGAGTAGGGAATAAACAGCATGGTATAGAGAGTGCACCAGCAGAAATTATTTGGTACCTAAACAGAATGATCCCAGTCCCATTCCCAGTCCCCTGGTTGGGGCCCCAAGGATGAGGAGAAGTGTGTGCCTCTTTAATTATATTGTTCCCCATCAGACACCTTGATTGCAATGACATCTGATCTGTCCTGCAGTCTAAGGAATCAAGAAAGGTGTCTGTCCTTTTAGTTAAGCTGTGCCCCATTCAGACCTCTCATCAATGTGGATCTTCAGTGACTGACACTGCTGTCATATATAAACAAAGAGCTGGGGTATAGGACACTTACACTACTCTCTTCCCTTGCCAAGCTCTGCATAGTCATCAGTCATCATTAGTGTAACTTGCTCAGCCCTGGCTCCTTGTATATATGTGATGGCTGCACTGTCTGACATTGCGGGTCCATGCTGACAAGAGGTCTGAATGCGGCCTACCTAAAGGAACAAACTCCACCACTTCCCTGAGTGGAACAGCTCTCCCATCAAGTGGCGCCCAGGGCACGTGCCCTGGTTGCTATATACTAAAATATTCTATGCTTTACAGTGCTACACAATGGTTGTGATTTACTGCTTTCTTCTGAAAACCAAAGTTAATTGGGTTGATTTAAAAAAAACAAGTGGAGGCTGTTAACTTAGCCAAAGGTAAAACTGTGTTCAACAACTAATCGTATGCAAGCAAAAAACAATTTAATTTGCCTTCACATGACTGGAAGTGAAGTAAACACAATTACACCATATTCACGAATATAAATGAACCTGGCACTTTGGCAAAGTGTACAATAACCAAAATGTTAAACAACAGACAAATTTAAAAGAAAACTTTTTGAAGAATTACTTTAAGGCAATCATTACATAATAACTCAACATTTATGCTCACTGGAAATACACTATACTTTTCCTCAAACAGGATAAGATGGGTACTCTGCTGTATCTGACAGTAACTGACAGAAACAGAATAGTACCCTAAAAGGTTTTATTGAATATAGCCAACACCTTGGCTAGATAACAGTAAGTATTAGCTGTATTTAAAAAAAAACTTACCTGTGCCAACTCCTACTTTGCTAATTAAACTCCTGTTACCAACTGGTGACACAGGTCACCTGAGAGCAGACAGAGGTCCCCTTTCAAAGATCTCCTGAGTGCCTCTGATTACCTGACCGAGGAGCCACCAGCAGGCTATTTGTAGGAGGAGCACTGCTTTGGAAGCTCTAGGAGTCACTAGTTTGAACAATTGCTGTTGCTGAGCATTTACTTTTGTCTAACCTGGAGAGGAGGTAAGTGGTTTATATGGTGCACATCTGAAAAGGGGATTTCACTACATTGCTGCATTTAAAAGTAGTCTTTTATAACTTTCTATTCTCTTTTCTTTCTTTCAAGTTAAAAAAGTCAATCAAACAAGATTGTGCTGCTGTTTGCAGGTTTGTTTGAATGCTTGTATTTTTGCTTGCTGAACTGTGAATGCTGTGCTAGCTCCCCTTAGTTACTATTCTTTTTTAGAGCTTGGGGAGGGAAGGAGGTAAATTACAGCTAATAGTGAGTTTTAAAGTATATGTTAAGGCAAAAAAACAAAACACACATTAACAACATATTTGGAATACATGCAAGTTTTCCCATGTTTAAACATACTGCAAGTACAGAAAAATTACTGCTGATGTGCCAAACATTTAGGGTGCTCCTAAGGCCCTTTTTGACATGACAACACAGCTCTGAATTCCTAAAAACATGTTGTCAGGCCTGCCTAATTCATTTCTAAAGGACCGCTCTTCTCCTTCCCTCCTCAACTCAATAACCTCTCCTTGTGCATAGGCAGGGAGCACAGGAAGTTATGAGCTCACAAGATTTTTGGCAAAATCAACAGGTTTTGTTTGCATTTATTAAACAGATATAACAAATGTGCTCCATTATATATTTAGCAGACAAAAAGGTGCACAAAAAGAAATGAATTTTGTTGGTGTGTACATGTACTTTAAGCATGGCCTGAGGCTTTTACTTACAAAGCCAGTAAGTCAGAACAGGTGACCACTCAAGTTTGGCTACTTTAACCAAATTCCTGCCATGCCTAGTGAAAAATACAACTCAGATGATATCTGAAAGGTTTAGCCACTTGTGGGTTAGTTATTATAGCATTATTGTAAATAAATCTGTATGAATTAAGAGTAAGTAGTTGTCTCATCAGGAAACAAGCTTTTCACAAGTTGCATTGCCTATTTTGGGAACTCTAGTGATGAATTTATGATTCTCACAATGGGATCAATACAAATTTGCAAACCAAAGTCAGAACTTAGGCTTCAATTTTTGAGTACTAGTATATAGTAATAACTCTTTACAGAGTCCTAGATGCAATAAGTGAATTACTCCTGTGAGTAGACCTGAATATCTTCACTCACGAAGTGTTAGTGGTCTGTTAAGACTGCTTTAACACCTGGCAAACTTTCACTGATTATGTGCATAGGTCTTGCCAATCAGCTACAACTTGATTGTTTATTTTGTGCCTACATGATCATTTGAAATGTGTTTTTTTTTTGCAGAGCATTTGGCAGTAGTGAGGAGCTCCTCGCCATTTAGATGTCAGAATATTTTTTGTACACTATGACAACCACTTCAACCACTGTGGCTAGGTTAATGCTCAGCCACAAGGAAAATACTGCATCTATAATTGTTGCTCTGGTCACGCTATTAGTCCGTGCTGCTAATAGGAACAAGTGGACAAGTACAAACAAAACATGGATTTTTTTCCTAAAATAATGTGATTTTTATTTCAGGCTTGTAAACATGCATCACTTTGAACATCCAAATAAAGGGATTTTTTTCAAATTTTGCCATAGCCACATTACATCTTTGAAGCAAACATATGTTTTAAAGACTGATGTACAGCCTTCAGTAAGCCAACCCCCTGTGAAGAAAGCTTTACTTTAAACACATATGAGCAATATACTATGCGATGGGTCCAATTATTTAAGTTATATCCTTAAGTTCAACTTTTGTCCCAAGAACAATCCTCCAGGAATGCCAGTTGAGGTTCTTTCTCGATTCTGGCAAACCTTTAGGATAGATTACAATCCCTTAACACCTATGCATACCTTAACTGGACTACATTTTGTAGATTTTCCTTGAAAAAACAATACAGTTGGGCCCAAGATGGGCCAAAGGCCTAATTTGAGATAATGATTTTTAAACATCTTTTACTAATGGCTCAAAGAAAAAAAAACAGTATTAACTTTAGATCACAGTACATATCTTTCTTTATGTTGTAGTACAGTGCATAGACTGATGATTTATAACAACCTATAGCATTCAAACAGATTTTTTTCAGTAGTTTGGTATCGTCAGACCACTGAAAGAGGATATCTGATTGGCTGTTAATCATTGTGCAAGCTATGTTAAACATAATCTGATGCTGAACTCTCAAAATTCCTTCTCTCCATTGACATGCAGATCTTCTCTGCATACTGGATAAGCTTCCCAGAGATAATGATGCAGGATAATCACTTCTCTCTACAATAATCAGCCACTATTTTTCAAATGGATGGATCACTTTCCCTATGATTCTGTGCTATGATTTTACCCAATAGACTGTGAATATATAATAGCTTTGAAAGTTGTGTAAATCTCTCCAGGTTAGACCTACTGAACTCAGCATTTAGCCTTAATCACTGTTTTCTGAGCTCAAATATTTACATTAAAAAAAATCAATGTTTTCTCAAAGTCAAAGTAGTCTCAATTACAGCTTTATTTTTATGACATTGATATGCTTAATTACATCTTATGTAGCACCAATATCAATCTATATATTTATGCAACATATGTCACTTACCGAACTATGTGTTCATGAGTTTTTATTCCAAGCATTGACAAAATTACAAAAAAGTGGAAACTTGCTCAAAAATTGTAAAGAATTTCTACTCAATACTCTACTATTATTAATTTCATTGCAAATATTTGCTGAGAGTACCATTACTTGGCTTTTCTTACATGCTACAAAATCATTTGCTGATTTCAGTAGCAGTAATGAACTGCTACTGAGCTTTGTGACCCAATATAATGGCAATCTAATAAGCACAACAGAGCATCACATTTGCTCGTATTTTATTGCATGTAGTCAAAGCTATTTTAGGATTCTGTTCAAAAAGCTTTACAATAACATTGTACCATTGATATTTTTTCTCATTGCACTTGGTTTAATCAAGTTTTACATGTAACCAATATTCAAAATTAATAAAAAATAAATAAAAAACAAACATTTTGTGAACTGTGCTTTAGTTGAATAAATATTCTTAGATATTACCTAGTAAAGAAGTTACCACTGTAGCTAAGACAGTTTTCTGCAACAAGGTGATCACATCATTTTCTGTACTGGCTAACAGTCTATCCTGCTTTATTTAGTTCCTTATAATGAATTTACATGCCCCTAAAATAAAATTATGAATATTAATCATTTTTTATTTGGTTTGAAAGGGATATTTGTACATTTAAAAAGTGTAATTTCATTGAATTGCATATTCATTTGCAACAATTTTTATATTCACCATATTCTGCTTTGTGGCAACATATTTTAACTAGACTTCATTAGATTTATTTTAAGACTCATGAAAATGTTAATGTTTCCACAAAAGGAAATAAATGCCCCCACACACTTTCAAAAATCTGTCTAATTATTTTTAAGCTAGGTTAAAACACCTAGTAAAAATGTTTTTTTTTCTGTGTACTGATATGATGAAATAATTGCTAAAGCTATATAAAACATTCATAATATTAATTGCACACAAACGTTGCTCGGAACTATAGCTGCAGATTTCATTCTCTTAAAATACAAAGCTGGTTTCCTTATCTAAGTATCACTGAAAAGTTTAAAAGTACATTAAAATCACTGTGTGCCTAGTCACATCTGTTTTATTTATGATAGACATAATTTACTCATTAATTTATACACAAATACATAATGATGAATTAATGAATCTCTGATCTATTGCCATTTTTTTCTGATGTGGATACCAGGTCAATAACTGAAATTTCAAAGAAATTAAGTTAACATTTCTAAATGCAAGTCAAGTGCTTGTAATAGGCTGTTGAGGTCTTTGTATTAAGGAATTATATTTGCCCAGTGCAATCCAGCCATGCTGGACTTCCAGACCACTGATAAATCCTGCAAATCTAATATTATACTAACTGCTGCTTTGCGACCAGATGCTGACAAGGGGTTTTAGGCTGTCCTTAGATTTTTTTCTGTGCCTCAAACCATGTTTAGTATCAGACACCTTGATAATAAAAAATCTGTAAAATATATTATGTAACAGCTAAGTTCATTCCCCTAACCACAAACAAATCATATTTCCCATCATAGGATAGAAAGACAAGCCAAAGATGTGATTGCTTAATCAGAACCTCCATTCAAACGGTTTTATGTAATAGTGTTTTATGTAAAGTTATTCACAGCATTTAGTTCAGTTTAAAAGGAGGATTTTCATATTTTAGTTAAAAATAAATTGCTGGTTAAATATAAGATACTGCATTTAAGAAGACATTTTAATATCTGTCCCAAGCATCAAAACACTTACAAAAAAATGTCAGTTTGGTATTTTTTATATTTGTGACAAGAAGACATTTTAAATGCAAATTAATAAAAATTAATAAGGGAATTATAGTTGAAGCATTTATTTTGTTAACTAGTTAGTTAGAGGAAACAGTTGCTATCTTTAAAACTAATTCATTGCCAAAGTGTGAAAATGGATCACTTCATTAACAACGTGTCGAAGACATTATCTTGTAGTGCGAACAGTCTGCTCTGGTCATTCTTCATAGCCTTTACAAAAACAAACAAATCATCTTCTCACACTCTACAAGATACCATACCCCTTACTTGTCACCACCTTGCATCCAAGAAGCCATAGAAGACATATAAGCTATTTGTTTGAAGATTTTTTTTTTATCTGCTAAAAAAACCCCCCCAAAAAAACAAAAAAAAAACGCAGGTCATAATACACTTTTCAACAATCTCCTTGCACTCCCACTTTTTAATCCCCGCATATTTTCTTAATGATAATTATATAATTACCAAAGATGCCTTTTCAAATGCTAGAGATAATTTGGATGCAAATAAATAAATGTTTTGTAATCAAACACATTTTTGCTGCTGATTAATATATAATGTTTTGATTAAACATTTGCAGCTGAAAAAGACTTAAGAAAACTAGAAGATTAAGAAGGTAAAAAGTAAAGAAAACAGAAAAAGATGTAAAAGTATAACATTTGTAACATTCATTTTCTACTAAAAACACTAATTATTTGCTGTATAGTTGAAGATAGACAATAAGAACCGTTAAAATGTTTTCAATTGTTTCCCATAAATACTGACCAATAGTGACTGTAAGGTCTTATAAAACAAAAGCATATTAATATCTTGAAAGGGCGTCAGGTGATATTTTGTATCCTGACAAGGTTAAACAAATAAGGGTTTCTATATGAACACAATCCATGAACAAATGACTATGCTTGTTATCTTAAATAGTTAAACAAGATTTTTTGTGTAAATTCATTTTCTTCATATATGTAAACTTCCCGTCTCATTTTATGACAAATGATGTGCAACCAGTAGTATTTACCAGTAGTAAGGGGCATATTGATGCAGTTAAATAATTTTGGCTGTGGGATCAAGAAGATTTTCAGTTTATTTCTCAGTCCTTATATAGAAATGTAAAGGGGTAAGTTCAAAGAAAAGAAACTTGACAGATTTTGTATGCAGTCACTTGCTCTGTTTACATATCATACATGTCTTGAACTTTTTTTAAATAATAGGAAAAAATGGTTTCTGAAGGCATCTGAGAATTGTAAAGCTGCACCATCAAATCACTTAACACCAGTAGCTTATAAAGTTTGCATAACTTAAAAGACAGTTTGCAATAGGCTTCTACTTAAAATTCTGCACTTATTACATATAGGTGTTGCTCAAGCTTGCCATTTAATATCTTTAATCACTGTTGCATCTAACATCTAAGTAATACAAGTTTTGTGGTTAATTACATTATGTCAGTATCTTTTTGCATTTAGTAGCTACAGAAGCTGTGTAATTCATATACATCCGCAATTAAAGGCAGGAGTTGACAACCCAAGTGTTAATTCCACTTGCATTTCCAGTGATTTCATTACCTAACAGGCCCATGTTATTAATTTGGTTATGATAAAAATTGAAAAATATTTTTATTTTTATATTAACTATAAATATTCAGATTCCAAATATGTCCAGGATGTAGAAATAACACTGAAAAGCATTGAAAGTTAGAAAATTAGTGATCTGCTAATGGAATAATTTTAGGCATACTAGATCGGTAGACCTTTTTAAACACTGGATTGGGTTTGTATAGTTTCTGATTATAAGGTAATCCCATATTCACAATTACCATTACAGCTTAAACAATGGTTGGATTTAATTTCAAATCATGGAGATAATTTGCAAAAACTAGAGCAAAGAAAACTGAAACAAATGCAGGTTTCATGTCTTAAATGCAGCAAGGAAACTGATTGGTTGCCATGGATATCTACCTCACTGATGCTCTTGTTTTCTTTGGTTCAGTTTTAGTAAATCAACCTGGTATAGATTTCTGCTAGTACTTTTTATTTACATTGTCTAACACTGTAGCCCCCCTTTACTTGTTAATTACTATGAGGAAGTTATACCTTCAAAGCTGCCTTCAAATGAAACCCCCATAAGGAGTAGGAGAGCAGGAGGAGGGAACACAAAATGATATAAGAACTCCACAATAGTTCTGGTTAGAAATTCAGAAAAAACTGTCCTGAGTTGTAGGGTACCTTACTCATTATAGGGATTCACAGTGTGTCCTACTAAACACATCCACTTTTCATATTACATTTATTATTTTATTATATTTATTATACTGAGTGGCAACACAGTTTAAATGTCCATATGGTGCCTGTGAAATTAAAACCACATTTGATCACGTAATGAAGCCAATTCCCTTTCAAAACCTTTACATCATCTATAAATTATGCTCTTTATCCTACTTTCAGAATAAAGTCCAAATTCTTGAATTTACACTAAAAGCCTGTCTTTTAACCTGACCTATATTGCAGATAAGGTAATCCCATGGCTGTAAATTGCTGGTCCTTTAGTAGCTTGTATTTAATAGACAGTGAGGCTTTATGGGGAAGATGACCATTATCTTCACTTCACATGGATTGCCAAGTGTGTAGATGGAATTTTTTCATGCAAGCACTTCTCACCCCATTTTACACACACACATCAACAAAACTCTGTGTTTCTATTTAGTACAAGAGAACATACACCATAACCATTTCAATATATGACGTATTTTGCAAGTAGTAATGTAGAACATGTCACTTGTTAAGAATAATTACACTGTAAACTTTAAAACATGGTGTAGCAAAGAATAATGACCCCTTTATATAAACCCTAGCTTACTGAGGATGATTCACTACATGAGTAGAGGCTATCCACTAAGCAGATCGAAGGTTCACTATGCTTAGTAAAAAAGGTGAAGCTGTGTTCACTTTAATACCCAGTCACATGCAAGGGAAATTATAAAAAAATAGGATTTTGCTTGCACGTGATTAGATGACCCCAGCTTCACCAGTTTGAGATAACCCTAGGTTCAACTTGCTCACCAAGAAAAGCGAACATTCGCTTTGCAAAGTAAGAATTCACTATGCTAAGTGAAAAGTCTCTATTTCCTAAGTAAACCAACCCCCCCTCTGTGTATGTAGCCACGCCACAGAGTATAAATGATGTATTTTTTTATTTTAATTTTTTTCATATACTCAGAAGCTCATCTATATAGTATTGTTTATTTCTATATAGTGCATTATTAGCAAATCACACCACTAAGAATAAGTTGGCATACAGGTCTTTAATTGCTTCAATGTGAGACGTGCAAGGATCCATGTATAGCTATCACCTTCTTTCGGTGAACAGACATCAACAGGGAGGTCTCACAAGGACCTCACTTTCTCACCTAGACCCACTCAGTGAGATCACGCTTTGTGACGGTTGACTTTGGGGTTGATCAGGATAACGTTTCTCAAGGTCTCTAGGCAAGCAATAGAGCATGCACTTTCCCTCAATGTTCCCCCTTTTAATTTCAAACTTATTTTGAACATTAATCCTTTCATGTGCTTTTCTACAAATCCAGATATTCTTAAAAAAGGTTTGTTACCTTGTTAAAACCATTTTGCATTCTTTTCTCTTTTCATAGGTTTCTTGTCCCCTAGCTCTGTTTGCTTCACAAGATCCTCAGACATGTCAGAAATAATTACCTGTGACACTGAAAGATACTCTACATAATATCGACAGTTTTGTTTAAAAGAAAATCACTACTGAACCTAGGTATTTTGCCATTCCTAGCAGCAATTCTAGAAATAATAAGGGTTTATTGGTCTCAAAGGAATATTTTTTTCCATTTCCATGGCCTATATGCATGCTTAACATGAGTACAGGTATGCTACCGATTCCAAAATCTAATATCAGTAAAAAAGTTTAGAAAACAAAAACCACATCTGAACTAAATCAATTGATTGCAATGGATGCCCGTGTTTTATCCATGTCTAAAGGATCCACAGCACCTCCCAAAAATGTAATTTCATTTAGCACAGTTTATTTATTAATGTGTCCATTTGCAGAATTAACAAATTATAATAACATAATCTTAAAGAAGAGCAATGTTTTAGGTCAACAAGATAGTAAGAAAATATATATTCATGTCATTACATTATATATTATCACTATTAATCATGCAAAGCCAGGAATATAATTATTTTTTTGCATAAGTTTACAAATAAGTGAAAAAAATTAACTAGACACGATTTCATCAAGCAGAAGTACAATAAACGTTGAACAAATATTATAAAAGCAAAAACTTTAGTACATGTACACATACAAATCAACTGAAACATTACTGGAAAATGCCAAATATATTAGCTTCTCGTGATAAATAACCCATACATAGTTTTTAAACAGAGCAGCAAATATAGGATTCTTTTATTGCCTCTCTGCAGTTCTTACCAGGCCGTGCAAGTTTCTTCGTACTTCTAGGGAAAAAAATCACCATCTCCCCTTCACCCTTTTTTTTGAGAGTGGGAAAATGGTTCATTAAAAGGTTGACCCCTGTTTACTTTATCCTGCTTCTGTTCCCAATTTCTGGACCACGTGACTGTGGGAGTGAGTTTGGTTTAAATTTACTTTCAAGAAAATCTGATAAAATCTTGCCCATAAAGAACCAGTAGTTTTATAGCATTGTCTTTCTTAAAGTATTCGTATGCTGGAGAATTGGTTGTCTTTGCAAATTTGAGGTTGTGAAAAAATCTAACTCTCCTAGCATCTCAGTGAGAGGACCAACGAAAACCTAGCTGGTAAGCATCTAATCTCAATAACTTTCTAGGTACAGCTAAGAAAGATCAATCATAATTAACTAAGTACAGTCTACCAGCATTCATTTGATTACTATTAGTATATTTTATGTCTTTATTGCTTATCTTCGTTTTACTACATTGTTATATTATTGTTCGATTGGCAAATACATAACTATGGGACATATCTTGTTCCTTACATATGGTTTAGAAACTGGTAATGCGTACTTTCGGCAAGTTGTTTCTATAGACATCAATTTACATCTGTGCTCGTATTTGTGCTCTTGCTCTTAGGATCTAGGTTACATTTTGTAAACAGCGGTGGGGGTTTTTGTCAGCATTTTATTTTATCACAAATATTAAATTGCAAGTACAAAATATACCATGACAAATACTCAGTGCAAAAGAATCATCAGGAATGTATTATAATAATAAGTAATGATAAGAAAAAATATATTTTATTTTTCAAACAACAAATGCTATTTAGAATTAACTTATCAGTACGAAAATTCTAAAGTTATCAGTATGAAATTGTATTAAATACTATGCCCAATTAAATATGTTTGGAAATGTTTCTATTAGTATGGTATGCATATTTAAAGATGTTTTTCTTTCCTGGGACGACAAAAGAAACTGACATGTTGAGAAATTTGTCCACAAATAGCTAACAAATGATTGCAGAGACAAATTAATACAGAGTAATACAATGCACAGATATAGAAATGAAACAGCTTTTTAAACATTTTAAATAGTATAACGCATCTTTATAGCTAAATATACAAAAATAGGATTTCTATAATCTGCATATTTTACACATCTCATGTATTCTGGAGACTGTAGTGCCATATTTTATTTAGGCATTTTTTATGCTTACTACTTTAGGACAGATCACTTCTTTCTACATTTAGCCTAGTAAACAATTGACAATTATGATGTGACAGGCAGGAATACTTTGAACATGTAAGTAGTAAAAGGAGCACCATATCAAAAGACCATACATCTATTACACAATTCTCTTACACATATTGGCTTAGTTGAAAGGCCATTTATCCCAACAGCAGTCAAGAAAGGTCGGTGAGAGGAAAAAAATATACTACTGGTCCTATGGTGTTTGGTCCTTGCAATGCTGGTCACTGCCCTATTTTTTTACCCAGTCTACTCTGAATACAAATTGCTTGCCATAATTTGAAGCAAGACCTTAGAACTGTAATAATATCCACTAGTTTGACATTCTACAGACTTTCCAAAATATTTATTTATTACCGTCTGCATACTTGGCTTCTTAATAGCCTTTGGCACTAACTGAATAGTATGCTTTGTTTGGTGATATGCAGCCAACAGCTCAGTGAAGCCATGCCATTGTTCATATTTGACTAAGAAACCATATTTCCATCTCTGGGCATTAACCTTCTTGACCAGAGATTAAAAATTAATAATTTTGCCCCATCTCATTCACTTTCAGCGCTGCCTACTGGATGTGATATACTCATTAAGCCTAGCATTGTGATAATGCGGGCAACACTCTGGGGCAAATTTTCATTTGTGCATATCAGTATAGAAAAATGCTGAATCATATAACCCCTATAATTCGACTTTTATAGGATACAAATTTCAGATAGTATGTTCTTTAGTTTTTCATGGGCGTTTTCATTAATTACAATTTCTGATATAGATTACTATGTAGTTTTGCATCTGTCAATCTACTAGCTGTTCTACATCTAAAAATTGTGACGTAAAATATGTGTGGGCTGGTATAAGCATAAATATATATTTTTTGTGTGGAAATCATTCATTTTATGGGAGGCAAACAGAAAACAAGTACACGTGGGTTTAAACTAAAGGTCACAACTACATTTTTGCATCATTGACATACCCGTTGTTTAAAAGAGAACCTCGGTAGAGTTTGTGTACGTAGCACAAATATTAAGGCTATTTGCTTTTCTACAGACATGGTTTTTCTATTTTAACATAGTATTTTTTTATTTTACTCCTTTTTACACGATTCACATCACATCAGACTGTAGGAAATGTTTTTATACTGTTTACATTTTGTTCTCATCAATTTTAAATGCATGTATGATGAGAAATTATTATTCACCCTTTCAGTCCTCATTCAAATGTAATTTGCACTATTAATTAACAATTCTTAACTGGGCTCTTTAAAAATTCACAGACACACCCACAAATAAAATTTAGGCCATGCCAATTGTTTGCATATAGAAAATAACTCAATTAAATAAAAACTGAATATACAGAAAACAAAGGACCCAGTAAACGGGTATGTGCTTATATGCACATTAATTAACAAATCTTAATTGGGCTCTTTAAAAATTCACAGACACACCTACAGATAAAATTGAAGCCATGCCGATTGCTTGCATAAAGAAAATAACTCAATTAAGCCAAGTTAACATATGGAAAAAAGAATACAGTAAATATATGCACACATACGCATATGAATTAGGTGGAAAAAAATATATATGTATAT
>NW_017306513.1:940601-945840 GCF_000935625.1 Nanorana parkeri
ATATTATATATCAGTTTTGTTTTTAATATTCTGAATTGTTTACGTTATAGTTATATTGCATGTTACAATAAGCATTATATTAAATAAAGGGAAACTTTCTTAAAATTATAAATTCATACAAAAAAAGTATAAAAGGAATACACCTTTACTTATGAATGATTCTCACATACTTGCTTAGTTGTTATCATATCTGTTATTTTGTTTACTGCAGCCACTGGAGAATTTAGAAAAAATAGTTGTGAGTAATAAATTGAAATGGTCAGACACTAAGGTTTTGAATTAGGTTGGGAGTTGTTTTCATAAAGCAGTAGCATGGTGATATATAAAAGGACCAAAACAGTTAAGTTCAGTGTGTATAATATTGCTGGAGCATAGTCCTAAAGGAACTGATTGACAGGAGCAACGTCAGCAAGAGGGGGGGAGACTCAAAGGGGAGGGAGAAAGAAGGCCAAAAATTCTATCTCTGAGAAACATTTTTTTAGAGAAGATCAAGGAAAAGTTTCTGTGGGATCTGGGAATGTCTCCTCACTGCAGTCTGTGATCAGTGTGAAGGATGCATCCACTGGACAGTGACCATTACAGCAGTACCACTAGTTGTTTCTAAATCTCCTGTCAAAAGCTGACCCTCATCTCTCAGCCTACAGCTTCTGCACCATCATCGGTCTTGCTCAGAACTCAAAATCTGATTCTAGCCAGACTTCTCTGCCTCGGTAACAGGACAAAGAAGGCGAGAGCTTGTAATCTCACTTATTACTTTCAGGACATGTTACTTCTCTTTATTTGGATGCACTTGTCAAAGTATAAGTGACGTTTAAGAGTTTGGACCCATCAAAGCCAGTGTAAGTGCAACTAGTTTTTTTTTCTCTCTAATGCTTTTGCCTGTGATACTAGTGTGTTATGATAAAAATGTATTCTGTTTCATTTGGTATATTAATTGAATTGCAAAGCGTATAGACTACATAATCTGTTATCGACTGTTATCGAGTTAGAGCAGAAATAATACATATGGCATCCCCTATAATGTTTCCACAGACAATAAACACCAAACGATATTAATCTAGAGTTACTTGATAAACAAACAGAACTTTAAAGTCAAAGGGAGTCCCTGGCATGATAACGGTTTCAGAGACACATCACACTAGTGTAAACGCTGTCTTAAGGAATCGCTTGGTACCTTCTGCAGGTACACAGAGACTGCAAGTTCACTCTTTTCATCTCCATCCCCCTTCTCCTCCCCCTAGTTTGCCAATTCCTTTTCACTACAAGTGCTTTGTCCTATAGCTGCTTGTGTTGGGCCTGGTTATTCTGAAAGTGAATGTTCCACAACTGCTAGCAGATTTTCCTTTAGTCTGAGGCCGCAACTGTTTTGCATTATCAGAATATATGTTAGGTAAAGGAAAGCTGCACTACATTACCAATTATCCAAATTGTGTGAGAAAACTCTATACAAAAATTAAAGTTCCGTGATAACTGTACTGCACAGCTGGCGAGTTGTTTTATCACTCAAAGCTGCATGTTTTGACCCATTTGCACTTTATTAATTTAGTAATCTAGTAAGGTAAATATTTTGAAAAATGCATTCTGCAAATGATACAATGTACACAATTCTACTTTTCATACCTTTATCACCTAATGCTTTGTCTATGCTATTTATACAGCTAAATTTCACAGTATTGATAATAAATCATCATATAAATATCTAAAAAGCAATCAAATAAGTAATATTGAAAAATGGGCAGCAGAAAATAACACACTAGTAAATCACCAGGCATATGACAGCGAAAACATAAGCAAGCATTTATCACCACAGCAATGGGAAGAAATAAATAAATATTTAACCAAAGTGATATTAGTGTTTATGTGTTTAAAACTTCTCTGAATATTTTAGGTAATGTTATCAAAAACCATACTATTTAATCTGTGATTATTTACACAGTTTTAAGTCACACTGAAAATATTATCACGGAAATTTGTTTTTAAAACAAATATGTATTTTAAGGCGGGAAGTACAGAAATATATTTTCACCATATTTGAATACATTTGAGGACAGATTTTCTCATATTTACTGACAGCACTGCAAATGTTTGTAAAAAAAAATTCTTACCAAAATTGACTAAAAAACACAATAACTGAATATTAATAAAGATAAATAATTTAACATTAGGTATGTAACAGTTATCAAAGTAGAAAAAATCAAAATAGAGTAACGTGACCGCTGACAGGCTTGTTCTGTACATTTGTAGTGCCACAAATTGTTGAGAAATAGAAGGACCCAGGCTAGAAAATAGCAAATTATATAGTTTCAGGCTGTGAAAGCAGGACATGACAGGTATTTAGTATTGTAGCCAGCAATAAAGGTATTACAAAGAATGTGCGTATTTCACATATGTCAGTAGCTTCTTAAACTTGGTATTTCTTGTAGGTATGTTATGTTTTGTTGTGAAATCTTAGGAGAAAACATTTAACCCAAAGAGGTGAAACAAGTCACCTGTAAAACCACATGACGTTGAGTCTGAAGTGACTTTTCCTGACTGCATATACAGATAGCTTTCATTTCTGCATAGCCAATATTGAAATGTGCCTTTCTGCAGTAAAGAACTATGTTGATGAGCAACAGGTCCTGCAATGCTGTTGTCATACCTTATCTTTATTGCTTTTTCCCAGTCTCTGTTCAAGTTTAAGAGAGGTCCCTTCTAATCCCACTCTGCCTACATTTGAACTACATAGATGGGCTCAGATTTCTTTTCTTGTACAATCAACATATTCGGGATAAAATGCGCGCGCATTTACACACAACCAAACATATATAAATTAATTTACTATATACACACACACACACAAATTCCAAAGCCATACATTTCATAGCTATTACATATTATATTTATGTATATGGATGTATTTATAAATACAACATTACATCATGAGAATATTAGGATAAAAATATAGAATATTTTGACTAACGAGCTCATATTAAAATAACACACATATAATTAATGAAATACCTGGCAATTTTTGAAAGTATTACACCACTTTTATATTTAAATACTAATATTTTTTTAAGGAAATACTATCTATCTATCTATCTATCTATCTATCTATCTATCTATCTATCTATCTATCTATCTTTATTTATGAGCAAATTATGATAACCTTTGTATTTTTATTTTTTGGTTTAAAAATTATTCTAGTCTAGTCTGTGATGACAGATAGTAACTATTTTCTAGTTCTAAATCTGCAATTACACCAATGTATTAAAATTCATTTAAATCTATGGACTTCAATCTATGGATTTTCCCGAGCGGCCTATTTAAAGTCTCAAACCGTGTTTGGGTACGGAAGCATTTTTACCTTACTGTTGGTGCTCAGTGTATTTGTCAATGCATCTCAAAACTCCTCCATGCAGCAATTTGGATGCACTTCACAAAGGGTGCTGTGATATGCACCCTCCAATTATACTTTTTCACTGCAGTGATACCGCATTTTGAAAACTACAGGCTTTTTTGACCCGCAGTTTATGGTGCACAGGTCTGAATGATCCCTAACATGCTTCATTGGATATGACTTGAGATCAGTGTTAATGGATCTTCCTCCAAGTATTTATCACACTTATGATTCAAGAACTTCTATTTTTTTAACAGCCCTTGTTTACTCACATAAATATACATAGCTGGAAGACTAGGATATGCCCGGTGTGAATTAATACATTATAGAATCTGAAAATGAAGAAACGTGCTTTTCTATTATGCATAATACTACAATATTTGATATTTATGTCTGTAGGTTATTTTTATTATGTGTTAATAATAGAATAATGAAAAATATATCCATCTTCTGGAAATAATTGGACCAGTTTACCAAAGCATTGATCTTGATGCTGGCCTAGTGAACCTATGTTCATGTCAAATAGCCAATTCGTTTTTTTTAAATTACCATTTAACTGACTAGGAGCCTGATTTACTAAAAAGTGGTGAAGTCAGCCTGTGAATGAATGAGGACGTCCAACCTCATTCACTTAACCTGAATGTTTTGTAAACATAGAACACAGTCCTGCGAACTTTACCATTTGTCACACTTTAGTACATCGGGCTCTAGATAATGTTTTCTTTTATTAATTGATTTACCTTTTTTTTCAAAAAAATACATAAATACTTGGTCTTAAATAAAGTTGCTAGATAAATGGAAAAAAATATTTCTAAATGGATACAGCAAAATTGGCAGGAAAATGTGATATATAATGAAAGGGGAGGAGTAAATCAAACAAGCTTGCTTTCTATGGTTTTAAAAAAATCTATGTTTTTTGTGAGTGACTAGAAAAATAGTTTTTTTATGTGAGATCTAAAATTCCACACATATGTAAATCAAATTAAAAAAATAAGGAGGTACTGCTTAAGAGAAAAAATACATCACAAATTATATTATGTCTCAGAATATCCTTGTATAAAAGACCGTAAAGGCACAATTGTTTCTAATATGTCAAACAACTCCCTAAAAGTATTTGAATAATGTACATGTCAAAAATGCATTTTATTTTCATGGTAAACTGTACCATTTAATAAACCTTTTAAAGTCCAAGACTGTAACATGCATCTGTCATTGACGTGGATTTGATTGGTGCTTTGATGTACAATTAGAACAGATCAGTCTTCAGTTAACCCTATATTTATAAAATGACATTTCTGACCATATGGAACCTCATTCATCTCACTTACGCAAGGCATTCATTTAAAAGTGCTTTATAACTTACTGTATTTTACATCTGTACTAGCAGCTATTGAATATTGCACTCTATTTTCTATAAGCCTCTGTGTTTCATGAGCAAAACATTCATAGTTTAGGAAAGCAAATGTTAATGAAAGTATATTTTTCAAGAAGTTTGCTGCAAACTGTACATGTACTTTCAACAGACTAGACAGATTAAGGTTGTGTTCTGTTAATTCTGTTTAGGTGACAGTGTCAGATCCTCATGATTTAGGGGAGTTTGATAAATTATACTTTCTGTATACAACTTTTTAAATGCTAAAGAAAAAAAAAATCAGGGAGTTTATCTAAAATTCAGGCATAAGGTTAACAATATTGGTATTTTTTTGTTAAAAAATAAATAACATTATATTAGTATGTTTTGCAATAAGAAATTGTTTACAATTAAAAAAATGGAATTTGCTTGGTAAATATGTTGATATAAATTAAAATATATAATATTTAAATTAAAATTATTTATATATATATATATGTATATAT
>NW_017306513.1:946499-961750 GCF_000935625.1 Nanorana parkeri
ATATAAAATATTTATCAACCATGCCAAAGCACATTAAATCAAATAATTCTTCTAAGTCTTTGCAGCATTTTGCAGTTAGATATTGATTTCCACTGCTGGTTGCTCAGCACTTTTGGCATGTATTTAAAGTAAGGACAATTTCTATGTTGATTAGATATCTACCACATATGGATCTTGCCTACTCAGTTTCTGAATCCTATGTAAACTGTGCTGGCAAAAAAATAGCTTATTTGATTTTTGTTAAGGTATTTCACATTTATAATATGAAAAGTTTTTAACTTTCTAAATGATATATTGCTTTTATAGCAGAGCAGGAAGTAAAGAATCTTGGTAAAGCACACAGATTTTTGGTGAAATCAATGACCACTCTTATCACATAAGAGCATAAAGTTAGAATTTTATGTGGTGGAACAGTAAATAACACCAATTGTGAATAACCTTTCTCAAATAAAAGTCAAACTAGTTTTCTCAAAGTTCCCCAGTTACCTTTAGAGGGCCATTTCCCAATGCACAACTTCAGTCTTTGTGGGCCCATAACTGGCCATGTTGATATTGCTGCTTCAGCAAATGGCTCACTGAATCATGAGATCATTTTGATTGACACGCCTATGCTCCACAACAGTTGCCTTTAAAATATAATCTGTAATTGGGTGTGGATGATTGGGACTCTATCCAAATGAACTTGCACATTGATTTTACAAATTGTTTATGTTTACATAGCTTAATAAGCCATGTTTAGATAAACATGTTAGCAAATATACTTTGCTGGCATTAGACTGCTGCATGCACAAGTAATTACGCATGACTTAAAGAGCTGTTAGCACATGGACGAAATTTGACTTTTTTTCTATGATTAATTAAACAATTAAAATTTTGCAATTTTTTTTTACTAGCAGGAAAAAAAATATTAGCGAAAGGTTTGCCAGGCAGGGGAACGCGTTAAATTGACAGTTGGCTCAAGGGAATTTTTTTATTTCTTCCTAATCTGATTTTCCATATAAGCAAATGCAGAGCTACTAACTTTGTACACTCACATGTAAAGACATATGCAAAATGAGAAGAATTACTTTTTCTATTTGATTACCTACCATTTTTATTATTTTAGTGTTCTATATTGGGTATCATGAACAGTTGCTGTTAATATATTGTTAGCTAAAAATACATATGTTCAAAATGATAAACTATAACTTTACAACTGAAGTAAACATATTATTGACCACATAAAAATTAGAAATATCACCTTCATTAGATAACAACTACTCTTTCAACAGAATCACAGCTGTTTACTTTGTAAAAATACAGCTGATGATGATGATGGCGATAATTGGTTTTGTTATTATCATTAGCAGTAAAAGGAGGATGGGTTGCATTAAAAATACATTTACGCAGGCAGTGATATCAGCATTTCTTTAGGTTAATCCTCTATATGGTGGTATGGTCACTGCCTTTAGGATACAATTAGGTCTTAATTTATAGTATCTACTGAATTGCGGTACAAAAACAGTTGTAATGAAAGAAGCTCAACAATTAATATAATCACTGCATTTTATTATATTTAAGTCAAATTCTTTAAAACTAGACAGAAGATATTGTTTTATGGAACAACATCTTTTAGAGAATAATTGTTTTATAAGGGATGGAACAGAAAACATTGCAAGAATTCATTAAAAATCCAATTTCCTCTGGAGATTTGAAAGTGGGTTTAGACAGGGTACCTTTAGTATAGTTTCTGCACACGGTTGCTTCAAAAAAAGATATGTGATATATTATTGGCTGTCCTTAAATGGCTGCTAAAGGCATCTGGTGAGATATCATATAGGTATTTTCCACTGCAAACCGACCAGTTTACCAATCAAGCCCATACACTAGTCTATAACTTTCATATTGCTCCAATTATGGGAATTATGTGAATAATCTGCTCATGTCACAGAACTATTTGGCTACCAGATCTAAGCCTTAAGTTTCTGAAATATGAGTAATATCTTGCGTTTAAGCTATAAGAGAAAACATTTATGTAAAGTCACCTTTATAGCTGAAGGAAACTGTACGTCTCACAGATGCTTTTGGATATTGCTAATTGCACAATAGCACAAAGCACTGAGCTTTTGATGAAGCTACTGAGAATAAACAGTACACTTTTCTAGTAAAAGTCTAGGTTGATGAGCAACAGGTTCTAAAAACTCCTGTCATACCTTATCTTTATTGTGTTTCCCTGTCTTTGCCCAAGTTTAAGAGAGGTCTTTTTATCTCACTCTGCTTATATTTACGTGGTTCACATAGGCATATACTACTGCTCTATCTAAATGATTAACATATGCAATATTTGTAGTGCGTACAAACATATGGCTAAACGTATGCAATGACAGTAATTTGCAATAATCTACAGTGTAGGACTTCATAATATTATAGTATGGTTATCCTGTTAGGCTAACCTGGTTGGAACAAAATTGGAACAAAAAATGAAATACTCAGTAAAAAATGTATTCTTTTATATAAAATTTGTATGTTGATGGTCCGATTTACTAAGGGACTAGTTCTTCCATAGCCAGTGTTCACTTTAAATCCACTTTAAAACCATCCAGTTCAGAGGACTATAAAAAGACTTTTTAAAGTGAAAACAGGAAAGGATGAAAAATGAGCTTTCTAGCGAATCAGCTCTATTAGATTTGATTTACAAAGGTGAGGGAGTAAGTTTTATACCAGCTCAGCAAGGGCTTGTATACATGAGCGATTTTTTACTTTTCTTATGACCTGTGTTTGTGAAGTAGTTTGGAAGGATTTGAAAGGCAATATTTGAATTTGTAGTTTGATCTTTTGGAGCAGCGTTTATTGCAACGTTTGTTTTGTGTTTTGCTAAATGTATTATGCACTATTCTGATGCATTTTCCACCATTCAAGTGAATGCACAACAAAAGCATCTTAGAAGAACCTTAAACCAATTTCAAATGCATGCCAAATTGATGTTAAATGCAGGCCAACTTGCCAACACTTCTGGAAGCATGTTGCATTTGATCTGACTCTCTTTAAAACTAACCCTCAAATGTCACTTTAAAATATAAATAAAGAATGATAGCTAGATTAACAGATAGATAGATGACACTTCTACAAATTCATAGTTTTATCAGCTTTGTTTATATAACACTCTTAAAACAACAGCACAAATAACTTACATCACATAGGTACATGTGGATGGTGTATATAGTAAATGTTAACAAAACACAATTTTTAGATGGTTTTTAATTCAAATTAGTTTTCAAAATCATTAGCAATAAATAGGAGCACACTACATCAAAGTTACTGAATAATGTTTCAAAATAATGTATTATTTAATAATCTGATGTGCCAGCTAAGAATAAATGTGTGAAACATTTTGAAGAACTCTAATCCTAACCAGTTTTCTTTCATTAAGTGAAAATAAAATTAAGTTCTTTTTAAATAAAATCCAGCTTGGAAAAATGTTCTAGGGGAAAAAAAAAAACTGAAGCTGTCTCATAAAAAAGAAATATGGCACATGTCACGTATATTAGTACCCCTTGTATGTTCAACTGGCAGGACACACAATCCTTATTTTCCAACACTGCAAGCCCATAACTTTAAAAAGTCTCAGCAATGGGTAAATAAAATAAAGATGAAAGATACATCTCATTTAGCAGTGTAAACTTAACCATTTGATAAGGGTCCTAGCTTTAGGTTGGTAAAGTACATCTATTCTCAAGTTTACATGAACCTGATTGGTGCTTTGATGAGTAGTTAAAATACACCAGGCTTTAGCTGAACTGTTTATTTGCATAAAAACACATTTATGTCCAGAAAAATCCTATGCACCTCAGCCATACGAAACACTGTTTATATGTACTGTACTAACGGGTGTTTGTTTTTACCTGAAACTAACAAACTTGTATTTATACTAAACTGCCAGCCCAGGCAAAAGGTTTTTTTTTAGATTTGTTTTTGACACAGAGATCGAGATTTTAAACAAACACATGTATGCCAAATTGGTGGAAATCCTTTATAAAACCAACACCAGTAACTTATTTACAGTTCTAAGGCTGGCCACACACTGTTTGAATTTTGTCCGAGTTCTGCTGACTTGGACAAAATTTGACCATTGTGTGGGCCCCACAGGACTCCCTGATTATCAATTTTCTAATGGACCTTTGTTGAAGGAGCAAGTCTGAAAATTTTGACTGCAACCACTGTTTGGGTACACCTGCCGATCTCAGAATACAATAGCCCAGCGTGGATGGGGTAATCAAAGTATTTTTTTTCCAGCTGGCACTGGTATGTGGCTGGCTTTAAAAAGCATTCCTTTTTTTTTCTAGTTGTAACAAAGCACATTTGGCAGTGTTGAATTTTGGTTTATTCCAAAATTATTTTCTATGAGAAATATTAAATGAAATGCTGTAACTCATGGTTTGATTTTTGTAACCCATATGCATATATATGTTTGATTTGGGTATAGTTAGACATGTTCCTAAATATGTTTTCAAGGTACCAATGTGACAACTAAAAGTGAAAATGTTATATTACACCATTTTTATAACAATAGATTAAAATATAAGTAACGTTGTATTGAAATTCAGAGAGATTTTCCTACAGTGGTATTATGTTTCTTCAAGCATGGGTCAGATTTTAAAAATGCTTATCTACACTCCCTGAAACCAAAATGGATCCCCCTATTACTGTTACTAATGTCAGTACTAATTGATGCTACTAACACTACCTCTGATAGCAGTAATACAACATTGCACTTCTAAACGTTTTTTTAAAAGAAAAACACCAATGTGTCTTCTAACCACCTCAACATTTAGTAGCACCAGAAGTTAGCATGATTAGCATGGATTGCTAGCTTTCAGTAGCCTAAATACGATGACTGTATATTACCAGACCTTTGTGACACATTTAAAAAATATTGGTCAATTTTAGTGGATAAACACTCATGACCATGATGTACCTTGTCTTTCAAAATACCGAGCCGAGCAAGATTTGTGATTTACTATGGGGTTCTTATACGGACTCACTGAACAAAACTTAGCAAGGTTAAATGAAAATTCTATTGCATTCCTTTTACCATTAATTCTACTACGTTTTTAAGCACATACCCATCTGCAGCTTTAATAAAGCACATATGTCCTTTAATAAAAACACATGAATATGAGATCAGTAATAGTGCTGAAAGAATCATGTAGCAATCACTTTGTGCAACAGGACATTTGCTGGGCTCTTCCATGGTCCTTTGCAGTCTTGTATGTCTTTCTTCTACCTGGTCTTTGCATCAACCAACAAGTAGGGGCAGTGACAGCAGGCATAATCTCCTTAGCATAGCAGAAATGCTGTTTTCTATAAGTACTGGAGCTGGTCACATCTCTCAGAGGCAGCATAGAGACACAGACCTGCAGGACTACACTGCACAGAGGGGAAGGTAGTCTATTACAACTTCTGATTACCATCATCATACTAAGCAGAATTGTACTGTCAAGTGACAGGCAATTGTCAAGTGTTTCCTATATGTCAAGATTTCTTGTGCTGGTCATTGCCACATGCAGAAGCTGACAAATGAGAGACAGGGAGAATGTCAGAGTTTCCTAGTAAGAGGGTCAATGAGAGAAAAAAACTACTTGTAGGAGACTCACATCAGTTCTTGCTGCTCAGACTTTGTGTGGTCCAAAAAAGCTATTTTTAATTTCTCTTACTATCATACCTGTTAGCGTGAATAGTGAAACTTAGATTTTGTCTCGTATAGCCCCATGTGGCTGAATTAGAAAAACCAAACAGTGTATTGCCAGCTTTACTGTAATCCTAAAAGTTGGTTTCAATAGTTCAGCTTTCATTAAACTAGTACCTGGTGATTTTGCTAATATAGGGTGACAACTGTGTCCCAATTGTATCCCTGTGTTGTCACCCTATCACCCTGTCAAATGTACCCATAGTTAAGACTACAAGTAGTCATGCCAGCGCACATTGAGCAGGCGCATTGCCCCATTTTCAGTATCAGTAAACCGATGCAAAGCAAATACGTGCCGCTGGTGCAGACAGTGGAGACAGACAGTGCAGACAGTGGCAGAATTGGATTAGCAGCATTGAGATGCAAAAAAAGAGAAAAAATAGAGAAAAGTATTTCATGAAAAAAAAAGCTTTTTCAGTTGTTTATGACACACAGTGCTAAATGCTGTCCAGTTAGGGTTTATCTAAACCTAAGAACAAATATTTTATATATTTCAGCTTACCAGTTCTGTGGTGGCTGCATTAGTTTTCTTTTTTTAGGGGCCTAATTAGATCTATATTAGTGCTTAGAGGGGAGTTTTTTGTAGTGTTAGGTGCATTGTCATGCAACAATTTCTATTTTCATTGTGCGCTGATATGCATTATTAATGAACTGATGTATCTAGTGCATTTTTAAGAATGACCATGGTTTGTTAATACCTGTTGCATCAAAATGCATAAAAACATGTTATATGTATTTTGATGCATTGCGATTGACTTCCCAATGCACTAAAACTCAGAAAAAACAAGCTGCACTGCAGCGCAGAGATGAAATCATACGCTATTTCTGTGATAGGAAACTTGGAGACGTGTTTTAGTAAGTCTTATCTCGTGTGCTAAAACATAACAGTGTAAATGGGCCCTGAGGCTAAGAACATTTTCAGCAAGTACAAAATATACATGTTGTTCTTGCCAAAAATGCAGTGTCCTTTCAACTTTCTGTGGATTTAATTGAAACCACAAATAATGTTATCTTCTTTCCAAGCTACCTTCTGTAAACTACAAATTCCCCCAGAGAGGAAGACATATTTGTAGTCAAAAGCATGGTAGCAAGCTAGAGACAAGCATGGCTCCCTCCACAGATACACTGTAGTGAGTGAGCATGGTCACCCTAGCAGGTTTACTCTGTAAAAATAAACAAAAAAAACCCTGTAAACAAAAACTAATGCAGCCACCACATCAAAGGATTGGATAGCAGCAGTAT
This sequence comes from Nanorana parkeri, assembly GCF_000935625.1. Classification (NCBI taxonomy): domain Eukaryota; kingdom Metazoa; phylum Chordata; class Amphibia; order Anura; family Dicroglossidae; genus Nanorana; species Nanorana parkeri. Next base: position 953,467 of record NW_017306513.1, read on the forward strand.
AATAAAATTATGTATTTGGACTTAGATATACTTTGGGTACCAGTGGAATAAAATAAACCAGTGCAATTTTAAGAAATACATAATCAAAACTCACTGATCATGTTCCGTTAAATGTTTCTTTTGCTAACAAAATTTCTTTAATTCTTTAATTATCTTCTTCAAAGTGTTTCAAATAGTAAATATATATATATATACAGTATATATATAATTTAACCTTGTAGGGCATGTTAAGAAAAATGTTATCCTTGCACAATATGATCAAGCTGCCGATATTGTAGCAAACAAATTATGTTGCTGTGTATCCAGAATTATCTTGAAATTCAAACTAGAGCTCATATGATTTTGGTCTACCTCCTTATGCCCCTTTTGGCCATTAGCTTACCATTAGACAGTCTCACTGGGCAACAGGAAAGTGTGGAACAGGAGGAAACAGGTCAGAATATTATGTGTATTCTGGTCTGTGTTGGTATAATGGTGTTTTGGGGCTCTGAGGGTGTTCTGCAAATGAATAAATGATGAATGTTGAAATTTGTGGGTGTTTTGCGGGCGTCCCTTTGGTAAAAATCTCCACACAGGTAACATATTCTGTGTGTGATATGTTAGTATAAAGACGCTTTCAACTGTCAAGAAAACATATAACATTTGTACTGATTCCTTCTGTGGAGGAATAATTTAATCATTCCACACCCCTACACACACAATATGTAAGACTGTGTTTAACCATTCTTCTTTATCCAACCCACCCATCACCACAAGCCACTTCTAGATTTACTAAATGTACATGAACATTCTACTCATCTTCTCCATGCAAACCCATACATTGGTTCTGCTTGCATACACACACCAGGTACAATGTGGGCACACTGTCCTTGTCCCCTGACATTCTGTACCTCTTACATATTCTACACCTATACACAAGGTGATTGTTCTTACATGTCCACATAAACATATTGTAGTCATTGGAGTGTTTATGAAAAAGACGGATCTGTATGCAAATATGCAGCTAAAGATGGTTGTACACCAGTAGAACATGTTTTTCTGAACATTTGTTTGATTTTTAATAGTTAATGGGGTCGAATCAACAATTGATTTTGACCCTAGGGAATAAAAAAAACAAAGGAGAATGGAATATTTTTTCTGGAATGAATGCAATACTAACAGTGAATGCGGTCTTTGGGAAACTGCATTCATTCCAAAATCGAATGTTAGAATCAAACAAAATTTCTAATGACACTCTAAAAGTCTCTTATGGTATTTTAAAATATTCTGTTCTTTTTCATATGAAAGTTCACCAGTGTATACTAGCTAAAAAACAAAAGAATCAACTAATTGGATGATGTGATCAAAAAGTATAGATAAGCAAGTAATGAAAATCTGCTCTACCAGCATGTCATTGAACTGCTAACATGGGCACTAGTTCACTAAATGCAGAGTGGAAGGAGATCCCTTCCTCACCAAAGGAATCAGAGCACAGAACCCCTCCTGGGCGATTCAAATTGCACTCTAGGATCCAATGAGGATTCTGCTTTTACATTATAAGGAGTTACTGTATAAGGTTGAAAATTTCCACTTGCTTAATAGGGAAAAATATAATTTTTAATTAGGTTCCATACTTAAAAGAAAGCTTCCCCTTTGTCTTTCTGCTAAGGAAAGTGAACTACTACGTGCACTGCTTTCTAATCATCCCTACATACTTTTACACAAATGACCAGTACCAACACACATATAATTACTCTTTAGAGAAAGAAAGAAACAGAAAAATAGATGACTATAGTCAGAAAGCTTCAGGAGGTTAATAATTCTACTTACAAACCAAAGATTCCATAATTTAATTCTGTCAATTATAAATAGACTACAGACTGTAAGCTATTTTATGACAACATAATTAAAAGTGAAAAGCCAAAGGTCAATAAATAGGCCAACAAAGCAGTTGACTTACAATTTTAAGTACATTTAACACATGGAAACATAGAAATAAACAAATACATACTAGAAATTGGTTTAGCTATGATCCCGCTGTAAAGCTCTCCTGCAAACTGGCCACATTGTACCAATGATGCAAATGCAACAAAAACTATGGAAAATAATATATACAGGTGAAACTCGAATAATTAGAATATCGTGCAAAGTTCATTTATTTCACTAATGCAACTTAAAAACTTAAAAGGTGAAACTAATATATGAGATAGACTCATTACATGCAAAGCAAGATAATTCAAGCCGTGATTTGTCATAATTGTGATGATTATGGCTTACAGCTCATGAAAACCCCAAGAACCCCAAATCCACAACCTCAAAAAAAGTAGATTATTACATGCAATCAATAAAACAAGGATTGTACATAGAACAATATCGGACCTCTGAAAAGTACAAGCATGCATATGTACTCAGTACTTGGTTTGGGCCCCTTTTGCAGAACTTACTGCAATTACTTTTGCACGATATTCTAATTATTAGAGTTTCACCTGTAAATTAAACTTTAAAATTAGAAGCAAGAATCAACAAGGTTCCACCAATCCCCAGGAATGAAAGCATGGATTTTAAGGTTTATAATGGGAACAACAGAAATGTAGGTACAGAATCATGAGGCAATAAGCAAGTCCAGGAAACAGGCCGAGGTCAGGGGCAGGCAGCAATATAGAAGAGTCCAACAATCCGAGTCAAGAGGGTACAGGCAGAAGTCTTCAACAACTCAACAGGCACAGGGGCACACACAGCTGAAAAACCATCAGCATAGTGAGCAGGGCAGGCTTGTTTAAATAGGGCACTTCATTAATGCTTGTTGTGTCACTTCCTTTGCGCCTGCTGTTTGCGCGTCTTTGCGTGTTTCTCCGGTTGCACGTTTTATAGTGGCTTTTGCGCGCATGTCCATTTCACCTTAAACAGTGGCTGTTTCCTTAACTTGCCCAGTGCATGAGCAAAAGGATGCTTTTGGTGCGTATGCACTTCTGGACGTGGCCCTTAAAATCTGTGTCAATCTTTAAATCGCTACAATGGACAAATGGAAATTATTTCTGCCATGACAAATATACAGGTGCCCTGTTGCTTTAAGATAGCTGTCCGGAAAGCCTATTATTCACAGGATTTGATGAATTCTTTCATTTTTCATGGAACTCTAGGTTTCCATACATAGTGAACCAAGAGAGAATAAAACTGTAATGCAGGGTGCTATAAAGTTCTCTATAGATATTATAACATGTAAAATACATTCACAGGAAGCACCACAACTACGTGAAGACCATAAAATCATTCTTGTAATTTTTTTCAAATGTAGTTGGTAAGGAACAATTCTCTTAAAATTGAAGCAGGATCCAATGTTCTGTTGTTTTAAAATAATTTCATATTTAATCCTGACGTTTATAATGATTGACATAATTATTAATAAATTATGTGTCATGTATCTGAGCCAAATTTTATCTTTAAATTATATTTTTTATGTGATTATGAGACTTTTGGGACTTTTGCTAATCCAGATTGGAACACTACACAACTTGTAATGATATCTTAAGTTTGTACATGTTTTATTGCACTGTTTAAGAAAAAAAATCTATTGCAGTTTGGGGTTTGCTGCACTTATAAAACTACTTACATGGCTCTCGGGGGTGTTTGAGGGCAAAGCCTGTAGCCCATTGATGTTATTTAGCTAACTATAACTGCATATAATATGACTTACTTTGGCCCTGCATCAAGATAAATGCATTCTCATATGGATTGGTGTTCAACTTTAACACTAGTTAAAGTCTGTATAACTATATTCTTGTTTTAAAAAAGAACTCCAGGAAATAATGTTCTTAACCCTTGCAGTGTGGGAACCCCTGAACTACAATGGTTAAGTGCTTGTTTTCACCTAGGTACGAAAATGGAAAAAGTTATACCTACCCAATCTTCTGAGCTGATCGACTGTTGGACCAGTCCTTCCATCCCCTCTTCCCCTCTGCTCCAGCAGTCTAAGGTCATGTGAGTCATCATATCCAATACACTAAGTATTGGACATGAGGATGTCAGGGGATAAACCATCGCTGGAGCAGAGGAAGAGACAGGCTGGATGGAGCGATCTAACATCCAGCTGGCTGTGAGGCTCGAGTTAGTATAACTTTGTTATTTTCGCATCCAGATGAACATGTGCAGCTAACCCCCTGCGCTGTTAAGAAACATTTTTTACGGAGTTCTTTTTGAAAGATAGAAATCACAAAGTAACATTATTCTTTTATTTTAAAAAGGAAATGCTACAGGAGAAAAGTTTATCTGACGGTGAGGATGGGTTTACAACAGGCCAAACCACTGGACATGTTGAAGCAGCAGCAGGATCACCAGGACTGGGAGTAGCTGGACTAAGCAACTCCCTGAGCAGTCCACAGAGCCAAGATCCAGAGCAGGTAAGAACTAATGTTGTGTATTTTGAAAAAACACATCTTTCTGTATAGTCAAATGCCAAATTTTCTTTAGTTTTATAGATAGAGTAAAAAATAATTAAAACCCATGTCAAGCTTATTCACATATTCATTTTGCTGACCTGCGTCTCATTGCAGAGGTTTTTCTTCACTTCCTGTCTCAATTAAAAATAGGGAATGACAGCTGTTTCCAGAACAAGTGTCACAGTTGAAGATTAGCTCTGTATTCCTGTGACAACTCAAAACTTTGGATCTTCCCTCATTTTCAGTCCTGGTGACAAAGATCACCAGGACAAATACAGAGAGTGAAACTTCTCACCAGGGACAGAGACAGCAAGAAATCAGATAACTGATAACTGAAAAGATTCCATTTTATTCAGACTCTAATGTCATAAACATTCAACGCATTTTGATAGTTCAAAGGGTAATCAGGGCTAGAAATACATAACAAATTATGATCAGTGCACAGTATTGACTGGTGTGTAAGTGGTATAGGATATTAAATGCCAATATGTAGTGAAATACAATACAACCACAAAAGATAAAAAAAATTACAGTAAAAAGTTCAAAAATGAATAAAAAATCATGTACATGTATAAAAGCAATGGATAGAACACCGTTTTTTTATTAAAGGATTTACATATGTATATCATATACTAGTATATAAATAATAAATCAAAGAAGTAGAATACACTGGATTTTTCTGACATGACAGTGTAAAAAAATGATTTTTGTGGTCCTGAAAGAGCTGCTTAGGGAGTATCATTCACCCTACAATCTTTAAAGTGTAACTCTACTTTGGGAAGAAAAAAAAACAATTCCATCTGGTTGTACATTTCAAGGATTTTGATACATGTTGTTGCAGATTCCTCACCTTTTCTTGTTCTGAAGAAAAAGCTGCTTGTTTCACCATGTCCTTTCCAGGCTGATTCCTGAATAGGAAGGTCTGTTTTATTACAACCAACTGTCAAAATCTAAGTGCTGTGATGAGAAAAGCTGTAGTGTCGGCACCCTTTTAGAAGTAGTTAACTCTTGAGAAGTATCGCACCAAAACTGAAATTCCTACTGCAGTGGAAACCTAAAATTTAATTTGTATCTTAGTGCAGACATCAGAGAAAATGAGCCAATCACACAAGCAGGAAATGTAATTTCTATACACCAATAGTGTAGAGAATGCCTCAAGCTTGTGCTGCATTGACTTTCTTGACAGTTTTAGCGAACTACAGTGGCTGCAGTTTGAAATGAAAAGATAATTTTTTATAACATTAAATTACAAAATGGCTTGTGTAGCAATTATATATGTTACATCAATTTTTTGGATGCAGGTGAAGTTCTCTTAAAAGTATTTAACATTCCGAACAGGCAATAAAAGCGCTTCACAACTAACCCTCACTTACCTCTGTAGCTATAGTCATTGTGGATAAATTAATCTTCAAAAGTTCGGTAACCACCATGCTTTGCATTTCATAGTAATAGTGCACTGAAGCCACTGAACAGTACAATGAATACAAGGGGGTAAAGTCCACTCTCTGCAGCACACCACACTGCAATTCACTGTAATGTAGCAGTGGCAAAATGCAGCACTGAATATAACTCTGTGCTAGCATATTACTAGCACTGTACAAGTATCACAAACTGTCTTTCCTTTACAAGGTTGTCAGTTGTCCCTCACTAACTCCAACACATAATAACTAAAGGATGCTGGGGGAGCTGACTTTTATAGAGAGAGGGCTGGCATATTTTCAAAGCACGTGGAGGAGGTAGTTGAGTGACGCACAAACCCTTCCTTTTCGTCCTTCTCCCTGGCACAGAGATGCCAGTTTTCTGCAACTTCTGCAAATGCACTCTCTTCTTCATCCTTCTCTTGTACTGCTAATCCGGCCATATCCCCATTATGTGATAGGGAGAGAAGTTTCACAAGGGGTTTAAGAGGTGTACCCTACAGCACAACAAGTGAGAAAGAGGGCCAGCAGGGTGCCAAGCAAAGTAGGGTCAAGTGTTTTTACTTGAACCTTGACATAAGTCACCTATATCTACCCTGCAATCTCCAGCAATATCCTTCCCCCAGGCAGGTATCCTTTCTGCAGCTAAAGTTGTTCCCTATTCACCCCCTTCCCCAGCATCTCCATACCATCTGTTAGGAATCTGGTATGCCTAAGGAACAAAGGCCCCAGTAGGCCAGAGATCCTTGCAGTTCCTCAGGGGCAGGCCAAAAGGTGGCCTATGCCATTTTGTGTCAAGCAAAGTTGTGTGTGATGACACCAACCTGCTGTCCGCCCTTCAGCAGGAAAATTTCACACAGGTACCTTGCCTAGCACATGTACTGAACCTGGTGGAGCAACACTTCCTGGTTAGTTACCCTGGATTCCAGGATGTCCTGCAAAAGTCCAAAATAGTTTGCATCTACTTTAGATGGTAATAGCCTGCAACTGTTCATTGCCAAAATGTAGTGGCAACACAAACTGCCTGCCAACTGCCTGATATGTGATACAGCCAGGAGCTGGAACGATTCAATTGCAGACCCAAAATATGGGATATCAGAATATAATATTACTGACACTGTGCTTGAGATTTATACTGTTTCATGACACCAACAATTGGTGAATTGACAGTCCGTGGTATACTGGCTACAAAATACAGCCCTGCCTTTGAAACTAGGTTTTAACTATATACCTCTGCAAGAGATTTCCTTAGTGAAAACAATTCTGTACACATAAAAGTCACAAAAGACATTTAGGCAATTTACTAATATGTGCTATTGCTAAGCATCAAGCATCAATAATTCAAAAGACTTATTTTGACCGAAGCAAATAAATCTTAGGCCCAGCACTGGTACCTTAACCACATCAACCACATCATGCCTTGGCGATGACAAAGACACTGGCAAATGCTGGCTAAGACCAGCCAAGCCCATAATGACCACTGACCACATTATAACTTGTGGTTTTCATACCTTTAACAATGACAAATTGGTATGAAAACAATTGCTTGTTTTTCATGAAGTTTAAACTTGCTTTTTTAAAGTGACACTACACTCAGGAGTTAAATCTTAAAGATACATTCAAGTACTCTAACTAGTAACAAAAATGTAGCTCATTTGGGCATTACTTAGCTGTAGATCCTCAAATCATCTCTGGATTGGTGCAGACACTGTCCTTACTTATGGAGGGTGGCTACTTTACAACACACACAGGGACCATGGAGAACAAAGGTAGCCACCCTCCAGAAGGAAGGACAGTGTCAGCACCAATTCAGAGACGATTTCACTCCAAGCTCGCTGCCGGGATGGATTTCATGTTTAGTTTACTCATTTGTAGTCTATCACAGGAGTGAGCTTGGAGTGCATTCAAGTTAGGGTAATTGAATGCAATTTTAAGATGTCACTTCGAAGTTTAGTGTAATTTTAGTGCAGCAAAATTATCAATCAGGTGGATTGCACTGCCACAATAGCAATAGAAAATATATATATATTTTTTTAAAGTATGCGTTGTATACAAATAAATGTGTACTGGAAAGCAGCATAGAGTATCTCTCAAAATCCATATCAGACCCCTATCCAAATATGCAGCCTGACTGGCCAGGAACAGGGGGCAGCGAGTATGTACTCCCCTGCTGAATGTACTGTATGTACTCCCCTGCTGAACCATGCCAGATCACTTGCCCTGAACATTGGGAGGGTCCCCTGTAGGAGGTCACAAAGCCTAACCCCCTTTCAAGGCTCCTTGTTCACATAGGGGTCTATTCACCAAGCTGCCGAGGGCAGCCGAGTGAATGACCAATCTGAAGTGAAGTGAGCCGAACACTGTTCGGCTATTCACTTCAGGCTGGTACGGCTAATTTCAGCCGTACATCGGCTGAGATCAGCCGTACATCGGCTTGCTTCGTGTGGCTTC
>NW_017306513.1:963106-1079058 GCF_000935625.1 Nanorana parkeri
GCTTTCAGCACGGCTCAGCCGAGCCGATGCATATGCGTTCGGCTCGGCCGAGCCGCTCGGCCATGATCGGGAGCTGTACGGGCTATTGTAAATAGCCCATACAGCAGGCTCTCGGTTCGAATTGACCGATGGACTCCCGTAACCGAAGCTAGTCGAAGGATCGGCCGAAGCTACGGCTAGATCCTTCGGCAGCTTTGTGAATAGACCCCATAGTGATGAAAACAAGGAACTCATCCCCACATCCCTGGATGAATGAAGGGATCTGCTGAGAAACCTATCAGTATGCGTTGATTATAACGTGTAATGAGCTTAAGTGTACACATACTCTACAAGCATCACTTTCATACATTTTTGTACAATGTCATTTTAAGATATCTTATTTATAATCCATTCAATCTAATCTTGCTAGATTGTAAACGCATATTGCAACACATGTGGGCAGTTTAAAGTGTATGTAAACCCTGAAAATGAATGTATCTTATATGGTCCTTTTTGGGCTGCGGAATATATACCATGTAAAGCGTATTCCCAATAATAAATACCTGTTTACCCTGTTACATATCTTATGAGATAATATTTTCCTGTGCTCTCTGCCTATGCTCCCTTAGTATTAGTTAGCCCTGTTCCCCGTTATGTCTGATTGCTACAAAACCCCACCTCTCTATATTGTGGAGAAGGGAAAGTGTTTATAGTCCTGTCCTAGGGTGACAACTCTGCTCTTCCATAGAAATACTATGGTGAGTTAGCAGCACCGTCCCTACACTTTTAGCTGCCTAAGGCTGGGGGTAGGGGGGCAGGGTGCTTGCGGTCATTGCCAGAGTGTCCCGCTCAGCTCCTGGCAACCAGTGATATCAGTGAGCTGGGCAGGATGCCAGGCAGAGCGTCACAGGTTTCTAAAAGCTCCTAGCAACCTGGGATGCTCTGGCCAGAAAGGAACCGCCTCAGACTACCTCATTCTAGGGATGGCCCTGTGAGTAAGTGTTGCCACCCTAGGACAGGAAGTGTGTTACTGGCAGGATCATCAGGTGAAAATAAAGGAGAAAAATATCCTGAAAAAAGAAAACTAATGCAACCACCACATCTAAAGGTTGGTAAGCTGTGACCCTGTGTTTGAGGTATATATAGTAAAGGGTAGATCTCAATGTTACTATGCATACTGGCAAATTAGGTTTGTATACTAAGGTGCACATCTTACTGAAGACTAGGGGTGAGCAATTTCGAGGGTTACAAAAGTTCTTTAAATTATAGACACGGCAGATGCCTTAAAGCTGTAAGTGGTGTTACTGAACCGACACTATTTTGTCAGCTCATACTTGGCTATAGAATTTACTTTTTCTTTTACAATTGGCTTGGATTACCTAGAGCAGTAGGACCCCAATCTGATTTATTTCAGTGACCCATGTTTTTTCATCAGGTTGCATTAAGCCTGCTTTGACTTGCGGATAGAAATTGGTGTGTATAGTAAAGAAATGTGGTGGCATTAACCACAAGAAACCAGCTTTCAGCTGCCTGGTGTTAACGATAACAGGTATTTGATTGGTTTCTATTGGGAAATATCCTTTTTCCTAAATCTACCTGCAATTTTTGGTGCATTTGAAGAGAACAGTTCAGAAGTCCAGAGCATAGCATGGCCTTTTGCAACAAACCCCTTAGCTGGCTTAGTATGATCTACTGTAAGTTTATAGAATGGCAAAGTGCATGAAATTTATAAAGTGGCATTACGAGCATAGTAGCAGCTACTGGTGGTGTTGGTGGCAATAGCTTTGAAAATAAAGTTGGTATTCAGCTAACAGCAATAACGCAAACAAAAAGCTAACAGTACAGAACAGAGGCTAATCAAAAAGGTCAATCCCATGGAAAAAGGAATCAAACAGGAGAGAGGGGAAGATGTTGCACCCTCTTTTACACCCCTCCTCCAATGTGTCATTATCCTCCTAATGTGCTTTTTACATCCTCACCATCACTTAGATTTATCATCACCCTAACCACCAGCAGACACTGAATAGAATGCTTCATCAGAAGCTGGAGATGACACGAGAGTCGAGCAGTTAATCTCATACAATTGATTTAAAGTAATGAGCCACTTTGAAGTTTGAAAAATAGTGGGAACAGCAGGCCATTTGCTACTGCTTCCCATCTACATGCTGATGCTGGTTGTAGCTGCTTCCCTTTAACCCTAGGTTTTGCTTTTTTTCTGTATAGATTGGGCACAGCCTGCACGTTTTTCTTTTGCAGACATCAAGATTCCAGGTATTGCAGTTTGACATATTACAAAAGTGCACACATTTCCATAAACTATCATTTTTGAACCATAGCCTGTTGAGTGTACTTTCAGTAAATCAGTCCCCAAGTTGCTTGCATGGCCATTAACAAAAAATATATATATATATATATATTTTTGTAGACTATGAATGTATTCAAAGTATACAAAATATACGATTTTTTTTTAAAAGTTAACATTACCAGAGTTGAGCAAATGTCTAAGAGTTTATTTCATAAGGAAGATGAATCATCAAAGCAAAGGCTTTGATATTAGCATGTCAATGGATCCACCCAAGTATGGATCTCCCACCCACAAATGCTGACCTTTAAATACCCCTTTACCAGTTTACCAAGCAAGCAGAGATATGCGGCTAACATCTAATCTGTTCGCCACTCAACATGACAGGGCGTTGATTGTAAAAAAACATAAAAAAAATAGGGAAAACACGAATTTGATAAAAGTGGAGTTGCCTATGGTTATCAGTCAAGTTTTATTCTTTATTCTCTGGAAATAAATCAAGGAATCATTCCTAATGTTTATTTATGCTGTGATCCAGTTTTGATATAATGTCTATATATATATACAGGTGAAACTCGAATAATTAGAATATCGTGCAAAGTTCATTTATTTCACTAATGCAACTTAAAAGGTGAAACTAATATATGAGATAGACTCATTACATGCAAAGCAAGATAATTCAAGCCGTGATTTGTCATAATTGTGATGATTATGGCTTACAGCTCATGAAAACCCCAAGAACCCCAAATCCACAACCTCAAAAAAGTAGATTATTACATGCAATCAATAAAACAAGGATTGTACATAGAACAATATCGGACCTCTGAAAAGTACAAGCATGCATATGTACTCAGTACTTGGTTTGGGCCCCTTTTGCAGCACTTACTGCCATTACTTTTGCACAATATTCTAATTATTCGAGTTTCACCTGTATATATATATATTTTTTTTTTTTTTCTAATTTCTATCTTTTATGCATTCTAAAGCTACCCATAGACACAAGATGAAAATCACATTTTAATAGGAGGTTCATAACTCAATTAGCTGCTATCTTTGGTAACAGTCAACCAGAAAGATTAAAAAGCTGCCCTGATTGCTATTGCCCCACTTGAGTGAAAAAGCACCAGCATCATCTGCCAGCACTGCTCTTCTTCCCTCCCGTGACATAAACAGGAACATTTGTTTGAGCAGAATATTACTATTTATGGAGCACGTGGGTCTCACAAATGCCAGAGGGCAGACAAATATACTCAACCACCTTTCCACATCTATGGGCTCCCTTAGCTAACTTTTGATCATTAATCAATAAAAATACAAAGCGCTAAAGGTATTAGATAATGTGTATAAAAGGTGGAAGATAGGTTTTCAGGCGGGTCGTCCTGGAGCCTATTAATATGTATTAGATGTGATTAATCTAATGAACCAATACAAAAGTGCTGTAATAAGGATAAAACATAAAAACCAATCAAATTGTGCAATGAAGTTATATAAAAATCTTGTGAAACATCAAAAAGTGTTCCCTATGGAGAAAGTTCGGTGAACGGTGAACACCGTGTGCAAACAAAGATAGCAGTGTATTTACAGGTGAGCCGAACTGCCCCTCTCGGGTGGGTACTCACCAAATAGAAGTTGGTCAAAAGAGCTCTTAGTGAGTAATAGCGTAGTTGGACTTGAGCGCAAACGTGTTCTCTACGGGTCCCGGCAGACGAACACTTGGCTTTCTCCCCTATATCGCTGGCTGTATCTCAGGGATGAGGAGATCGATCCTTTTAGACGCGGTGTTGGTAAAGTGCTTTGTCGTGGTCCCACAGGGTTTTAGAGACGAACAAAGAAGAGAACCTTCATAGCGTAGTATGTAAAACCATAAACTTTTATTCCAATACGGCTCACAAGGCAAAAAATTCCGGCCGGCTAGAGCAGCTCAGGAACAAACATAAAAATCTCGTGTCAAACAAACTAGCATCTGCCCTCCTTGACGCGTTTCGTCAGGTGACTTCCTCAAAAAGAAGGTAGATGCAAGAGACACGGGTTGAGTGATATAAAAACCATTCCGCTAATTGGTCCCAATTAGAAGAGAACCAATTATCAAGCAGCGGAGAAAAAAGTCTTACACAGAGACATCATTAAAAGTTAAGACTTCTACATAGAACAGACGATCAATCAATATCATAGAAAACATATCAATTAATATCAGAAGACATGGAACAATCATACAAAGGTCATTAAAAATCATTATATTACGGTGTCATATTAAAATAAAGACTGCTTTATTTTAATATGACACCGTAATATAAACTGATTTTAATTATACCTTATTTTTGAGGAATACCGTAATATACCTTCTTTTTGAGGAAGTCACCTGACGAAACGCGTCAAGGAGGGCAGATGCTAGTTTGTTTGACACGAGACTTTTATGTTTGTTCCTGAGCTGCTCTAGCCGGCCGGAATTTTTTGCCTTGTGAGCCGTATTGGAATAAAAGTTTATGGTTTTACATACTACGCTATGAAGGTTCTCTTCGTTCACCGAACTTTCTCCATAGGGAACACTTTTTGATGTTTCACAAGATTTTTATATGACTTCATTGGACAATTTGATTGGTTTTTATGTTTTATCCTTATTACAGCACTTTTGTATTGGTTCATTAATCACATCTAATACATATTAATAGGCTCCAGGCGACCCGCCTGAAAACCTATCTTCCACCTTTTATACACATTATCTAATACCTTTAGCGCTTTGTATTTTTATTGATTACTGTAGGGATTTCTTTAATCCCCATTTCGGAGCTGCTCTGGGTTTAACAGATTTATTCACTATTTTTAATTATTTAATTATTCACTTAACTATTCCTTCTATACTACCTCCCTCCAGAAGCGCAGACTATCTATTTACAACTTTTGATCATTACCAAGAGGCAGGTCCAATAATTAATGAGATCCATTAATAAACAAAAACTATATATCTATTTGATTGCTTATTTATTGCTGTGTTTGATGTGTGTTTCTTGTGTCATATGCACAATTTTCATGGCATGCGTCATCACTGGAAATCAGTTTATAGAAAGACAGTGAGCTTGAAAAGATTGTAGTTTGAAAACATTTGTTGCCGTTTGGAAAGTAGAAATTGTTAGGGAAATGGAAAAAAAGTTTAAATACAGTCACCTGTGGCAATGATAGTAAATTATTTGCTTTATAACAGTATTTTTGGACGGAACTTATGTACATGTGATTGAGAGAGATCCTTAGTTTTATGAGAAAATATATTTATAATACCCAACTTGGTCATAATGACCAGAAAAGTTTTCCATAAAATGATGGTTTTATTCCAAATGGTAAGAAAAAAATATGTGCAAATATCTCTATGATATGAGGTAAATGGAGGTCACTGTTTTAGTACTCTATACTAGCTTGAAAACTGATTTATTTTCAAAGCAGCAAAATCTTATCCATTTAGAAAAATATTTAAATGATTTAATCTAAAAAATCTAAATCTATTTTCCTTTCCCCTGCTTTCCCTATCGACCCCCTCAGCCACTGTTTTTTTATTTTCTTCTTTCCCACCTTCCAGTTCCTAATCCCCACCTCCCATCTCTTTTTATTTCTTTCAGTAGTTCCCTAGTAGTTTTAACTTATGTTTTCCATATTTGTTGTTCTTCTTTGCTTAAAAACTGTTCTAAAGGGTATTGACTTTTGTTTTTGAAGGTATGTGCCAAATTGTTAAACAGCACCGGTGTGCTTGGGTTTGAATTTGTACCATTATACAATGTTAATGCACAATTACAACCACTTTGGAAGTTTAATAAATGTAAATAAGAAAGATCAATCTATATTTTTTAGTGATAACTTTCTCCATTATAAGAAATGTCTCAGGGCAGAAAGCTGCCATTTCTAACTTGTTTCTGAAGGTGCAGGTCTGTTATCCTTAACCATTCTTCACTACTTAGTGATTTAATTACCAAGAACAAATGTTATTGAAGTGCAGACACTTCTTGGCTTGCTGTATTTTGGCATCTGTGATTTACTAAGTAGGTAAACTGATAAGGATGAGAACCCTTGACCTCGAAGTGGTCAACTTTTTTGTTGTTTGTGTCCCTGTCCCTGTTTGTCTTGTCCCCCCCCCATTTGTCCTGGTGACCGTTATCACTTCCGTGAAAGTGGAAGGAAATTCCAACTTTTTAGTTGTCCTCAGAACAGGAATAGAAGGGAAATCTTCCAATGGGGACACTAGTTCTGGTGATCCTGCTGACCACCAGGGAATTTCCTCACTTCCTGTTGTGGCTATCAGACAGAAAGTGAAGGAAAATCTCACCACTGAGACACAAATGACGGGAAAACTGTTAGGGGTTATAACCCTTCCTACTCTATCCAAAATGAAAAAAAAAATGGCTTCAGTTCTACTTTAAACAAGTCCCCTTTTATGTGTATTTAATGTCTTCCATCTAATGACTGTACCCAGTGAATTGTTCCTAAAAAACACTCCCAAATCCCAACATCAAACCCCCAATTGTGGTAACATTTGCAAAATGCAATGGTTTCTCAACAACCTGACAATTTACAAAGGATTAGATGTTAGTAAAGCCATACAATAAATGTTAGTAAATCCATACAATTGCCATTTGATATGGCTTATAATATGAATATAGATTGGTGTTTGAATTAACTCAAGGTATAACTTTATACAATTTACATCTCATAATTTATAGATATTCATTATATTACAGTTGTTTTCCAGGTATACTATTTCTACATATTTAATGTCTTTCATATCCACTTGTGAACAGGTGTTTCTTTATTTATAAGACTATGCACCATATATGCTGAGAATCATACCTTTGTCTGTTATATACAGTATATGCATTATAGGCTTTGTTTAAAATTGCAGGCAACAGTTCAGCAACTTACACTTGTACACAAATATGGCTCAAGTTTGTGCACATAGGACCACTTATACCTCATTGTTCTTAGCAGCAGATGTGGTTTTTACTTTGTATGTCTGACATAAGAAAGCCCTAAAATATTACATTTTGAAGATATAGCTCAACACCATATATAAGGAATCATGTTTATTACTCCTACCTTGGAAACTTAATATTAGCTTTTCTTTATAAACACTTAATGGCTCAAACTATAAGTGCCTCAGGACCTGATCTCAGAAACCACAAAACAGACAAATACGGTCGGCTTCTGTTCAGGTAACCATGATCTGCAACGCTTTGAGGAAAAATCATTTTTAAATCATCAATTTCATATCCTCCAGTTTAGCCTGCATAAGACATTTGCTTGCTAGATGCTACTGCAGGAGTTTACAGTGAGCTAATTTAGTTTTTGTTATATTATTGTGCAAGTGAAGGTAAATCCCTATTATGGGGCACAGATAGCACAAAGAAAACTTGACAGCAGTTTTAACCCTTTAATCTATCCAAAACTAAAAGGAAAATTTTTGGCTTTAGATACTTCAATGATAAGTCTCTATAGATCATACTCCATACCTCTACAATCTATTGTAATGGGTAAAAATGTGTACTGAATGCTGATTATTCAAATGTGACCGGCTACTCAGGGTGTATATTGTCTCTAATGACATAGCAGTATTCAATGTATATCAGAAATTGCGTAAATGGGAGTCTCTTTGTACTGAATGTTAATGCAGATAATCATTTTAGGGTGGCTAGACATGACATCTGCCCATCTTCGAACAATTATTTACAAGGCTTGAGATGTTTAAGAGGCTATACATCTGCCCATAAAATCACTACAGTATTGGTAACCAGCCATGTCATCTGCAGCCTGCAGATTAAATTAATTTTACATTTTCCAAAATGAATTATTTTCCTGGAAACACTACACAACTTTAATTTTAGGCAGTTATAGAGAGACAATATAAATATTATTTTGTATGTGCACATGAACTAAAAAACAAATTCAATTTTCGATTTATCATTCTAACATTGTACTGAAAGGCAGCTAATGTAAAATGTGTCACCCAGTGGAACAACATTCTTGCATCTTCCTTGTTATATGTATTCACATTTTGTCAATAAAAGAATGTAATGGAGAAACATAGGTACAAATACTGACAGCAATCATGCACATAAAAAAGAAATGCAGCCCAAGCCCCAATGCAAAGATATACTGTAAATGCAGTGCACAAGATGTAGCCTACAAGATGGAGTCTATGT
Organism: Nanorana parkeri; assembly: GCF_000935625.1. Lineage (NCBI taxonomy): Eukaryota > Metazoa > Chordata > Amphibia > Anura > Dicroglossidae > Nanorana > Nanorana parkeri. The sequence goes on from NW_017306513.1 coordinate 971,567, forward strand.
TTATTGAAAGATGCCCTTTAAAGTGATTCCATTAGACGACAAAAAACGCCATTCCCCTTCAGGCGAACTATGCATTGTAATGATGTCAACAACCCATTTTTTTGTTTATTTTACCTCTCTCTGTCTTATTTATACTAACCTGAGCAATCTCAGCATTGTAATAAGAAAAGCTGCATCCCTTACGGGTAGGATGAACCTTGGAGAGTTTCTCACCCCCCAAAAAAGGGAAACTCCTGCTGCACAGAATGTTGGAAATTTGACCTGTGGCTCTGGCAAAAGCAGTGAGCCAATTACACAAGCAGGAATTGCAATATCTGGGAGAATTCAATATGTATGTAGTGCACAGAATCAAGTAAGACTGAATCAGGAGAGTCACTGAATGATTGTGCTTTTATTTTCTTAAATATGTGCATCCAGATATGTCTAATCTATGGAGAATCACTCAATAAAGGAATCCAGGCAATCATGTTGTATGTCATATTTTTATTAAAAAAGTGTGGTGAATGCTAAACCTGTCACAAAAGTTTCATATCAATTTTCACAATGTATTTGGGACTTTTAGGGCATACACAAATTATTAACAGCCTCACCCCCATCATGTAATTAATACTCTATATATATTGTTATATATTGTTACATTTCACATCTCAATGTATGTAGTCCAACACTTTTCATGTGCACATCTATGGTATGCGTCACATATACTGTAGCCTATTGATTGTTTTATTCAATTAGGAAATCTTGCGAGAATGTTCACATAAGTCAGAAATATGTTGTGATTGTTAATGGTTTATATTTGTACACCATAGATGTCCACCCTGTCACTGAAAATGTGAACGCATTCATGAAATTAATTTCCTGCCTCCCCTACATACATTGAGATATGTGAAATGTTACAATTGGATATTATTAATTGCATGATGGTGGTGAGGCTGTGCAGGAATACGGAACTGTATAAATATTTTTTTTTTAAATGTTGGCAATTTGCAACAGTCTGTGCTCCAATAGCTTCTTTGGAGTGGAAAGGTGACACTAGGGGGGTGATTTACTAACCTAAACACACACACACACCAGGTGTGTGTGATTTTCACACAGCAAAACGTATTTATCAACCAAAAAGTCTCTAAAAGCATATTTCCACTAATGCCATATATGGAAAAATCATGCACATGATGCATATATAATGCTGCTTCACAGTTTAGACAAAAATGGTTAGCTCATGCATTTACATTCCTTGCATTCATCAACGCAAGCAACACAACATAGAGCTAATTTACCCAACATCACCTTGGAATTCCTTCATGGCTTTGCACAACACACCTGCTGGGTGTGTACACACTACAAAGGTGTTTAGATTCCACCCATAGATCACGCTGGGAGGGAACACACTGCAGAGGTGTATACACGTTCGTGGTGTGTTTATAAGGTTAGTAAATCAACCCCCAGGAGTCTAATTGACCCCTAATATCACCTTAAAGAGAACCTGTCACCTTCAAAGTGATGTCACTTAGGGCCCCCTTATGTAATAGCAAATAAGTTAAGTTAAAAAAAAAAGTTAAAAAAATAGCAATCGTGCGCATAATCACGTATGCATCGGGTGCACCTACATATGAAAACGACGATCGTGTTAAACATGTTAGGTGTCGCTGTGCGCGCCAGAGTGAGAGCAATAATTCCAGAGCCAATAATCATGGATATCTCTAACTCTCTAAACTGATGAGCTGTACGTGATGTTAAAGCATCGCCTATGGAAAATTTGGGGTACTGTATTTTGTCATAGTTTTACGTTTGCTTTAAATTTTGTAACCTGAGCATGTTGGGTGTCTATTTACTCATTGTAACCTCATCTTTTATATTTTTATTAAAATATGGTATTATCTTTCTGGGCACAAAAATTAGCTTGTGTATTTTTTACTAAAATGTTGGGTTTGATAATAAGTTGCGCTCTTATCGTGTAAACATTTATAACTGCCATCATTTTATTCTACAGGGTCTTTGCTTTCAGAAAATGTATAATGTTTTGGGGGTTTTAAGTAATTTGTAGGCCTAAAATGTGGATTATAACATGTGTGGGGAAAAAAACGCAAAAAAAACCTTGGCAGTAGAAGGGTTAATGTGCAAGCACTATATTTAGGATTCCTAAATATACACATTGGACCGATGCGACCCTGGTAATTCTGCCAGTGATAGAACCATGCTTTACAGTAATTGCATGACACATTTTGGTAACAATAGGCTTAGTTTTGCCTGTAACAGCAGACATTTATAACAATTACTTATTGAAAAAAAAGTATAAAAATCATGCTTTTTTTTTTAAGGAGGGGTGGGGGGGGGGGGGGGAAATACCTGACATAGTGCAGGTTAACAGGCATGCATTATCGCACCACAAGAATGTAAATGGGCCCTTAAATTGTATGTAATGAAATTTTGTATGATTTTTATGGTCGGTGGCGGGGCTTATCGTGGTTTCTTGCACCGGGGCCCTGAAGTTTCTAGTTAGGCCTCTAGAAAACCCTATCAGGTGTTTTTTTTGGGGGGGTGGGGGGAACTGAATTCCCATTTTAGGGAGTTGTCATAGGAACAGGGATCCCCATTACAGGATTTTCCTTTACCTCTTGCTCTTATGACAACTCAGATTCCCCTCACTTTCTGTCTTGGTGAGAAGGGTCACCAGGATAAAGAGAGGGGTGAACCTCTTCAGTGGGGACACGTCAATAAAAACATGACATAATGTCTAACCCTCCCATATTCTATTCAAAACATAAACAAATATCTTTACATACACTTTAAGCCCATTTACATTCTTGTTGTGCGCTAATGCATGTGCATTAACGTATGTTATGTCAGGTATTCATGTGCATTGTTTTAAGGCATTGTGTTGAGACCAGGAAAAAGATGGTAACTGCATAAAATTTATAACCAGCCTATGTAGCAGGGTGCACATGGGAAGGCTGACAACAATACAAAACACTGCTAGCTAGCCTGCAACAAAACAAATAGCCCTATCTAACAGTATGCGTTAAAAGCAGAGGTTTTAGTTGCACAAACATTTGGCCATTTGGCGCACATTTTTTATTGCTGGGCCTCAGGTGTGTCCCTGCACCTTCTGAAGAGGAGTGGGTAGCCTCCAGGTACACCTGCATCTAATTTATCGACTGTATTAATATGCTCCCCCTTGGAGAGTCATACTAATAGAGTTAGGATCACACTTTGCAGAGGTGCCTTGACGTTGGCAGTGTGGCTTCCACATATTTTTGGCCAAGTGTTTGTGCAACTAAAACCTCTGCTTTTAACGCATACTGTTAGACAGGGCTATTTGTTTTGTTGCAGGCTAGCTGGCAGGTGTGCTGGGGATCTTTTTGTGTTTTGTTTTGTGTTGAGACCAGCACAATAAAACATCCCAAAAATCGTATATGCGCCACACAATTTGTAACATGATGCACCACAATGCACTATGGTGCAAGCATGGTGAGCAAGTCGTCTATGGATATCAGCCCATGCTGAAGCTCAGACTGAAAACCTCTGTTCTATCTCTTCCACCTCATATAAACAAAATGTATACTTTGAAAGTATGTATAAATGTGTGCTAGTGCATGAAAAAAAAAGAATTGCAGTACTCATAAGCACATATTGCATGCACATGGGTGTGACAGGGCCGTAAGATTAAAACTCCCCTTCTTTTGGTGTGCTACAACTGACAATGTATATTCTTTCTACGGCACTGAAAACTATTAGCATTTCTAACATCCATTGTCCATTTTCAACTTGCAGACAATAGAAAATATCAAAGTATACCTTCATGAGAAGGAACTGTGGAAGAAGTTTCATGAAGCAGGAACTGAAATGATTATAACCAAAGCTGGCAGGTTTGTAACAAATCTAACTCATTATTTGCTGGGATTTTACAGTATTACCTTATTCAGCCTGCTCTATAAATGTGTAGCTGTCATTTGATGGGCCTTCATTCAGGAGTCAAGAAAGGTCCAAAAAGTACAGCATCACTATAACTGTGTGTAATATTTCTTTGTAGAAACTGATTGCAAGATTATTTACAATGCTATAGATCTACATTTACAGGACAAATACTATAAACATCATTGCAAAGTTGTATCCAGTTTTATTACATGTCCACCAAAGACATTTTTAAGGGCAAGTATCTATTAAACCAAATCGGGATAGGATTATGGGCATACAGCTGACTATTTTTTTTAAGTTGGAGCTTTAGGCTGCCATCTTCATCCTTGCTTCACTTTTAACCTCATCAATTTTAACCTCAGAATTTTTTTTTAAAGGCAGATTGGCAAATTAAACACAAGAAAAGTTCTAAGTGCCTCTCTCCTATGAACGCATACACTTAGCCTTTTTTTTTTTTTTTTTCAGCAGCGAAATCATTTTTTATGTATTTTGGTACAGCCATTAGTTAGACACTCCCTGTCTCCCCTTCCTATTTCCTTTTCACCCTCTCCCTGACTATTTTTATCAAATAATTTTTTTTATTGAAAAACATAAGGTTGACAGTCAAATAATACTATACTTTGTACAGGATTACCTATAACATAGAGCATAATAGTATAGGGTTATTACTAATTTTCTTAGACTGTATTAAGTGCCAATCAAAACATTCTAAAAAGGCAGGATAAATAGGCCAGAAATGGGGACCCATGGGTGTTACCTGTGAGGTAGATATTAAAATGACAGACCGGGTGGGCGAATGCGAAGCTCTCAGGGTCTGGCTTCCTTCTAGGGAAGGAAGAGGCTTCCCATGAGCACGACCAAGGGGGTCCCGCTCTCAGGGTGGGCTGCAGTGCGTCCCACTATCGATGCGACAGAATGCTATGAAAGATAGGGGGTGGGGGAGATAGGGAGAGGGAAGGGGGAGAAAAGAAGGGAGGAGAAAGAAGAGAGTGAGTTGAGGAGGGGGGGAGTCAGGTGGATCCCTAGAGTACATTCACCTCTCAGGTGGTTAATGTGCTTGTCCCATCATATGAGGAGCAGTTGGCGGTGGGTATCAGACGGTGCATTTGTTTCTGACCAACATGACCAAATTTTCTCGAATTTATTCATGGTGAGTTCGATTTGGGCCGTCCGTTTCTCGTGGGACATTATCCAATTGACATGCCTTTTCACCTTGGAGACACTTAGTTTGTTTGTTAACCATGATTGCGCTATTTCTCTTTTCGCAGCCGATAGAACGTGGAGGGATAGTTTGAATGCTGTTCTGGAAAGGCCCTCGGGTTTGTAGTTTAGTAACGCGAGTGTGGGGTCTTTGGGGACGGGCCTTTGCAGTATTGATGAGAGTAGTGAAAAGATTCTGTCCCAGAAGTTAGAGACCGTCGGGCACTGCCACCATGTGTGAAGGAATGTGCCCCGTTCAGGACATCCCCGGAAGCAGAGCGGCGTGGCAGTAGGTTTGAACTTGGCAACCCTTGTTGGCACAAGGTACCAGCGCATTATAACCTTATAATTGATCTCTAGCATGCTAGAGCATCTAGAGCTAGACTTTGTGTTCACCCAGATATTGTGCCACATGACTTCTTCAATAGGAAATCCCAGGTCCCGTTCCCACTGTTTGGTATATGAAGGGGGAGTAGGGCTTTTCTGTAGTAAGAGGGACAAGTAGATGGTAGAGATTGTGCCTGGAGCATGGGGATTATCACGGCATATTTTTTCGAAGGTGCTTAAGGTGTCCGTTGAGGGGCAATTTCGTGTGCTTTGTTGAATGAAGCTCTTGATTTGTAAGTATCGAAAAATCTCTTTGGGCGGAAGGGCGTAGTGTTCCTGTAAATACGGGAAGGGTTTCACTCCTGACTTCGTCTGGAATTTCCAGAGGTGCGTGAGGCCCTTGTCCACCCAAATGGCGAAGCATGAGGGGCTAGACTGTGCAGGTGGGAAGTCGGGATTACGGAGGAAAGAAAGCATAGGTAGGTGTGGAGAGAGTAGGCCAGCGGTACGTTTATGAGTGTCCCAGAGGCGCAATGAGAAGGAGGTGATGGGACTTAGCCTTTTTTTTAAGTGTACTGTGTGCCATAGTGGAGCCTTTGTAGATTCACATTCTAATTCTATCACATATCCCTAAATTAAAATAATTATTCCTAATTTTAAGTGTACATCCAGAATGGTTTATAGTACAGATAAAGCTTAATATTATACAGCCATTTATTCCAAACTGTATACAGATGTTTTGGACATTTTGGCTATCATAAATGCACACTATGGAAACCATGGCTTCTATGGAGGAGAGATTGGGACCCAGTAAGCATGTTTAACCATTACCTTGCTTGCTGGATCAAAAGCTCTACTCCATTTGGCCATTGAGGAGAAAAGGAATGATTTGCATGGCCCCACCCACTTTCCTGAAATGAGGAATAATCCTCTTATCTTAGGATATGTGATGGAACAAAACATATGAATACTTTCTACTCTAAGAAGGCTCTACTGAGATATGCACTAATTAGGTTGGAGGATTTTCTGATGTCTTTAGTCACTCTCACCACATCCTTAATATTCATGGTTATGTGTACTGCAAAATACGTAACCATTGTGGTAAACCTGCAGGCACTGCACTGAAGGGATGGGAACTATAACAATAATGGTGCAGGAAGGGTTTGTGCCAGATCATTATTCCTTGCAAGTCTGGTACCTAATCCCAACCATACCCTAAGCGGTTCAAGTAAGTAAATCTGCTTACTCCAGACTCAAGACAAAAATGAGAGCTTAACTCTTGTAGTACAGAGGTGTAGCCCCACTGAAAGGGTACTTTCTGTTTGCCTGGACATGGCCTTTAATTGTCGCTGTTTTTATTTACAGTTGAACTCCAGAGAGGCATCGGAATCCACAGATGAAGTAGATATATGGGGGGCTGCTTTGCCTACCCAAGGGTACACAGCCCTGGCAGACAGCACAGGCAGTGTGACATGGCTTTTCTATAATACTTTTAAGTAATACAGCTAGGTCACTTTCCTGACCCAGCCTGTAATTAGGCAAGAAAAGAAGAACTCCAAAAATAACAAGATAAAAATCAATAACCCAATAAAAGATAAACTAAACAAAACCACCTGTTGCTGTAATATTCAGCTTCAGTTTAGAGATTTCCCTCGTAGTACCTTTTATTCTGGCACTAGATGTCCTCAGTCTGATGCCAATATCATTCAATCCATTTCCTCTGAGCCCAAGTCATCCTGGACCCACCCCACGCCTGTGACTGTCACGTCTGCAGTATTTACAATAGTAGGATCACAACTGCGGAGTAATAGGATCAATCAGATACGAATCTCAGGCGTCACTCACAATCTCAACGGTGAGTTTGAGATTCTACCATCACGTGATCAAAGGAAAAAACAACACAATTCAACACAGACAGGCGTACCGCATTTTGATTCAGGACTTTCTCTATGGGAAATGGGCCGATGTACAGTCGACCCAGTTTTCTAGCGGGCACGTTAAGGCGGAGATTTCTCGTAGACAACCACAAGGGAGTGGGCCCGAAGACGGGACAACACCCATCTCAGGTGCCTCCTGTGTTCGGTAGGGCTGTCTGAGTACACCAGAATGTCGTCCAAATAAATCACCATGCAGACGTCCAGCAGATCTCGAAAAATATCGTTAACGAAATGCTGGAACGTCGCCGGGGCATTGCACAGTCCGAAAGGCATTACCATGTACTCGAACAGCCCGTATCTGGTTCTGAATGCTGTCTTCCACTCATCCCCTTCCCGCATCCTGATCAAGTTATATGCGCCTCTATCATGAACTCATGAATTGGCGAAAAGTTTTCCTATCCCCGGAAAAAGGTTCGGGGGGGCACAGACCTTGGGTTCAGGTCCCTCTCTAGGAGGTGCAGCTCCTGCGTTTTGGTTAACCAAAGTACGCAATCTTTGGTTCTCTACCTGCAGGTCCTGCATAGAGGTGGATAGGGTCTCGACTCTCTGGGATAAAGTAACCATATGTCTAGCGAGTTCCGCTGGATCCATCTTTATCGGATTCTGTGATTCTGTCACGTCTGCAGTATTTACAATAGTAGGATCACAACTGCGGAGTAATAGGATCAATCAGATACGAATCTCAGGCGTCACTCACAATCTCAACGGTGAGTTTGAGATTCTACCATCACGTGATCAAAGGAAAAAACAACACAATTCAACACAGTACTATTGCGTCATAGACTGTGGTTTGGCAATTGAAATACTAGAATGCAGCGGTTGGGGCTGGGTTAAAAGCGGATACTCAGTAAGTCTAATACCCAGTTCATATCAGCCTGCAGGCAGCAGAGGAGAGGTGCTCTCTCACAGATAGGGTACTTGCAATTTGCAGTAGCTGAATGATGGCTGAGACTCCCAGGTGACTCCAGTAGCAGAACTGAGCAGGTCCGTCTTCCAGATGGCAGCTGGGGGATGAGCAGGGTCCGGTTGGTAGCAGTCTCATATACAGGTTCGAGAGGCAGCAGGCGTTCAGACAACAATCACAGAACGCCATGCTGCCTCATCAGTGCCTTTAAATAGGGCCAGGAAGTGAGGAGGGACCGCTGATCGGTCCGGACGACTTCCGTGTTCCACCGTGGAACGCAGCCGCCGCGTCACAACCCAGAGTTCGTGCGGCTTCCGCGTTCCACGGTGGGACGCAGAGGACCGCGGCAGACGAACAAGAGGCCGCCCCGTCGGCGGCATTACAGTGACTGGGCAGTCAAAGGAAAAGAAGCACAGTGATGAGCTCATCTCTCTGTCCCCCTGCTTTCTCTGCCTATTAGAATGCTACCTGTGAGCACATGAACTGATTGGCTCGTTGTAATGCTTCTTCCTCTCACAATCCAGCTCTGCTGTACAGGGACTACAAGAGTCTAATAGCAGGTACTTACACTGCTTGCCTTTAAAATATATTTAATGACATATTAATGATTATTGGGCTGCATTAAGCTGTGTCTTTTGTATCTGCCTGGAGTCTGACTTTAATGAGCAGCAGATGGATGAGCTCAGAGTAATGTTTTTTTCTCCTGCCCACATGCTCCTTGTCCCCTCTGTCAGACAGACAAGGAAACTGTGAACACCCAAGCATAGATATGGAAGCATAATTTGTCAACTTTACATGCTTAATGCAAAAATTTAAAAATAATAAGTTCTGGTCTGTATCCTGAAAGCTTTGTAGAGCTTTGGGTGGGATAAAGCCTCCATTCCTTGGTCCATGTCTTGTCATGTCAGACCTCACTAATTAGTCTCAGCTGTGCATAGGTCTTTTTATATGTGAGCGGACTGAAGCTAGAAGCTCTCTCTCTTTCTTTCACTATCTCTGCTGTGAGAGCTTGCTGCTGGGTGGAAAGGCTGACGGCTGACTGCTGACAGAACACTAAAGAGTTATCAGCGGTGTCTGTTTGTGTTGGGGAAAAAATTAGGGGCCATCCTGTTTATCAAGGACAGTCTTTAGTTTTTCATCATAGTGGCTCAGACGAGCTGATGTTTTGTTTTGTTTTATGCTATGGACTTATTGTACAAAGCCCTCCTGCGTTAATGCAATGTGTGCTTTCTGCCTTGCTGAACAAAAGTGCAAGGCACATGTCTCATTCCTGGTTTGCCACTGCCAATACCAATTGAGCCTGCCCTCTTTAAAATATATACTGAATGCTATTGACTATAGGTGAGATAGTAGACTGACTTTGCAGTGTTATTCTTTTAGGAATATATATATTACAATTAATTGCAAAAATAATTTCAGCAATGAGTTGTTGAAAGACACAACTATTGCAGCCTAATTCCAGATTGCTGAGATAATTCTCAGCATCTGGCATCTGAAGTAAGTGTTAAGGCTTGTATCCATTATTTGCTAGGCCTGGGGAGCTTTGGTGTGCATTGTGGTCAACATGTACAGTACAACAGGAGCATAGAATTGTGTTAAATGATATCTGGAGCACATCTTTTTCATCTACAAGTTTTAATGGATGATGAGGAAAGCTAATTTTGGCATTCTCTTTTTTCTTGGTTTCTTCTCTATTAAAGCCGCCCGTAGTATGCCAAAAGGGTGATCCCCATTACAATCCTGCTAAGCATGACCTTGAGTCGAAGACTTCTTGGCTTGTTGGAAAAGCCCATAGGTGACATTGGGTGTAATCCATAGTTTATTTAAGGCAGCATTCATGCAAATAAATTGGGGAGAATATATGTAGCTCTGTGAGTAACAACCACAGGATACCTGATGTATAGTGGGTTCAAGCGGGTTCCTTACAATTGGATTTAGCTAAGGCTTATTCTCAAGTACAAAAGAAAAATTTCACTACCACGTCATAAGTTGAAAAAGCTAAATATTTTATTGCCAATAACTGTATCTCATTGGCAAGCGCTTTCGGGGCCTCGCAGGGTCCCCTTCATCAGGCTTAGAGGTAATCTCTAAGCCTGATGAAGGGGACCCTGCGAGGCCCCGAAAGCGCTTGCCAATGAGATACGAGGCTCCAAAAGCGCTTGCCAATGAGATACAGCTATTGGCAATAAAATATTTTGCTTTTTCAACTTATGGTGTGCTGGTGACATTTTTCTATTGTTCATGTGTGGCGGTGCCATCCGCAGTAATTTCGAGCACCCCTCCTCATCAAGTGGTAATTCTGGTAAGGAGTGCGGTATGGTTCCTGTTTCTGTTTATTCTTAAGTACAGCACACAGAGGACCAGTTCAGGAGCAAGTACAACAGAGTTACATAGGGCAGGTTAGGCTGGAATTTTTCACTGAAAATGATCTCTAGAGTGATGCTTTTCCATATATAATGTGGCATGTGACCCAGGTCAAAATGTAATTGCCCTGCTCATTTAAGGTCAGGTCACAGAGTCCTTTATAACATTGGATGGCTGGGCTTAGAATTTAGGAACTATTGGAAAGTTTGGTGGATTGTTATTCCATCAGTATGTTTTGGGTTCTGTGAGTGCTATCTAATTCAGGCATACAGATTTTGCCCTGTTAAAGTTCTGGAAAGGCTTTAGGCTTTGAATCCTGGGGCACAGTTGGATATAGTATAAAACTATACCTCACACCTTTATGATAGCATATAATGCTGTACATCTGCTGCTGTCCCATATACTGTAGATACCATGGCTTTAATTCTATGGTTTAGCATTGGTGAATGTTATAGCGACCAGAACCTTTGCATTGTCGAGAAATACTTAAGCTGAACTGTATACTGATTCGCTTAAAGCCTGTTTCCTATTCTTAGGATTTAATTTTCTTTGGCCTTTACATAACTTTATTTTTGGACTTTCCCCATGAGTCTTTTTTCTAAGTCATTGCCAACAGTTTGCACAATGGACAGATCTTCACAGCCCTTGCTAGCATAAATTAAAAAAAATTAACAATATTTGAAGGAACTATAACAGATTTTGACTAGGGATGCACAGATACTTTTCGAGTACCAGTGCAGATACTTGGCGTTTTCATGAGAACTACCAGGGTTGCAGCGGTTGCAGCTGGGACCTGGCTCTGGCACTCCACCACTGTCCTGAAATCATTAGTCTGTATTGTTTTAGAAAAACCGTCACATGACAATAAACAAAAATGTATCAGTACTCGTACTTGTAAGTACTCGGCAAGTACCAGTACTCGTACTCGCAAAACTGGTATCTGTTCATCCCTTTCTTTATATTTATAAAAACAAAATCGTACATTAAAACAGAGATGTACAAATCCCAGGAGCTCCATGTGCTCCTTACAAATGATAGCCGCCTCCTAATTTTTGAATTTTTCTCTAGTGTAGTCTTGGAGCTCAAAAGTATCGGTACATGTACTCGTACTTGTACCGAGTACTGTACTTGGTATCTGTGCAACCCTAATTTTGACCAAATGGAAGGGCCTTTGAAATGTTTTATTTATAATTGATTTATGTGCTTTCACGTACATCGATTTGGCAAAGTCTAACTGCATAGTTTATGGTACACAAATAAAATCACACTATAAGAATTCGCAATATCCCAATTTAAGTTACCAAAAAAACTTTTGTGCCATCATTAGGAGTGTGGCACATCAGTTCAAGCTGTTATTTGTAAATACAACAGTATTTATTATCTTTAATGGCAGACATATTACATTTATTTATGAAGTACAATACCGTGACATTTACTACAAAAAACTAATTTAAATGACATGTATGGATCTTGTTATTTCTTTATTGTTGTGCCGCATATTATTTTTTTAATCTTGTGCCATTTTAACAGATTTTATATGTTCACATAACAAAACATTTAATGCATCACACACTGACTTTGGCAGCGGAGGAAATACATTTTGATGCCAACACTGACTGTTATAAGAAAAATCCAGAAATTAACTATATGAAAGTTTAATTGGTGGCATATTGCACACACATATGTATAGGTGTCAGTGCATAAATGACAAAATTGCAATCAAAGTTGTGATTACTCCTACTTTGGCACATCTGCTACTTAAGCTAACTGCCTCCAACATGTTCTATGTATTGTCCTGAAAGTAATATTATGGTCTGACTGTACTAAAACATACATGATTGTCTTATTAGCATATATTAAGAATCATGAAAATAAAAACTATTTTATTTTCACAAAATAAAATGGTTCATTGGAACATTTGAATTCTTTATCTGTTTCAATATTTAGTAAAGGAACATAAAGATGAATTCCTCTTGTTACTTTTTCTTTAGTTATTTCTGTGTGGAGTTTTAATTTTTGGTACTTTTCCTATAAAACTAATGTTTCTATGGCATCTGTGCATTCTTTGAAAATATTATGCTCATTTTATTATTGCTGTTGTGGTTTTATATTTTGATCAATATTATTGTAATGATGTCCCCCCAAATTCAATACAAGATCCCTAGATAGGGGTGTGGTATGGATTTTTAAGGGTGACCACTTGAAAAAAAGAAACAAAGAAATAACGATCCTCTACTGCTGGACTCTGGCTGCATATGATAACTCCCTGACTGACAGCTGGATATAAAAAAAACAGTCGGGGATGCTGGCTGACCTCATTTTACTAAAAACTTGAAAATTGCCCTCGAAAAAATTAACAATATGTTGGCTCCCATACATTCGAACCTCCAGAAAACTAAACTTTGCTCAGTTCACTCATCACTAATGGTTACTATTTTATCTTTTCTTTCTAATCTCTAAAAAAAAAAACCTATTGGAGGGAAAAAAGGACTCCTGGTCTGGCGAGTCACTTATTTCAACTGCTTCAATATTCACAGACCAAGTATGCAGCAAGTTAAGCCAGAGTGAAGTCAGCACACCTGATCTGATTTCTTTTTTAAAGGACAGCTATTCAAAAGTATTGAAGCTATTGGAGGGGTATGACAGCCAGAATTTAAGCATTTAAGAATTTAAGCATGAGAAGAAGGCAAACTCTTGTTATATTGTTAGTCAGATTAAAAAAAGACATGTCCATTAAGTTGCACCAAAAGACAAAAAATAAGTCAATTAAAAAATTGCATTAATAAAAAGCGAAACCTGCAGTGGAACTAGACGAAGACAAAAATCACTTATAATGTACAATTCTCTGTGCTCCAACAGGAAAAAAAAATCCTTCCTGATCCCCTAAGGCAGGGGTGGCAAACACAAGGCCCTCATGCCGAATCCGGCCCGCTGGACCTTGTAATGTGGCCCGCACAGCCAGGGCCGGCCTTAGGGGTGTGCGGGCTGTACAAAAAAAAACTCTTTAATAATCGCCCGGGGCGAGGCGCCCCTCCGTGCGGGCGCTTGACAGTTTACCTGTCAGCTCAGCCAGGCAGCACAGCAGTGACAGTGTCACTGGATTATTTTTTGCACGTATGCGCCCCCATACAAATGGCCCTTTGAGGGTAACCATACTGCTGATGCGGCCCCCGATGAATTTGAGTTTGCCACCCCTGCCCTAAGGCAATCAGGTATAAACATGTAAGCCAGCAAAACATTTGTTTAGTTTAGTATGTTTAGTTATTTCGTTTTTCGGGATTCAAGTCTAAAAGTCAATTTGTTTCGCCATTCGGATTCGGATGAATCTAAATTTTTGTTAATTTCAGATGAGTTAAATGATAATTACGAACGACAATTTGTTGCAGAAAGGTGACATTAGCAGGTCTATTCACAAAAGGGTGAAGAGTTTGGAGAAGACAGGAGAAGTGAACAATCTAGGACATCATAGCTGAACTGGAAAGTGAGCTGAATTGGAGAATTTTTCCAATTCAGCTATTTTGGCCTAGATTGTTCACTTTTCCTGCCTTCTCCAAACTCTTCACCTTTTTGTGAATAGCCCTGTAAATGTTCACTTTGTTTCTTTTTAACTTTTGACACTCCACACAAACAATTAAAAAAACTGTGTGTGGTTACCCCGACAATTCATACCAGTCCCTTTGAGGCCAACATGCCCTCGGCATTGGGAGGGTGCTTTTCCAGAGGGGAACCCCTGGAAAAGCACATTGTCTTCATGCTGATGGGGTCAAGGGCCTCTTCCCCACAACCCTTGTCCGGTGGTTATGGGGTCTTCGGGCAGGGGGGCTCATCTGCATCTGAGTACCCCCTTTCATAAAGTGGGCATCCAGATCCCGCTCCCCTTGTGAATCGTAGTCGTACACCTACTCGTTCACTAATGGGTTAAATAAAATGTAAATCAATACACAACATCTTAGAAAAAATCCTTTAATTTAACAAAAAACAATTACTATATTTAACAACAAAAAAAGTCCCACGATGTCAATCCCAACCCCTGATGACAGAAGAAAAAAACACCCACAGCTGACTGCCTGAATAAAAGTTTACATCGGGCAGTGGGTAGAAATAAACAAAGCCTGCTATTGGCTATTTAAAATTAAAATAGCCTAAAGCAGGCTGGCTAGTGCACCCGCCCATTGCCTGATGCCAATCACAGAGGAGCAGACCTGAGAGATAACTTTCTCTCTCAGGTCTGCTCCTCTGCAGGAGCAATAGCCATTCTGCTATTGGCTATTTTAAATTGCAATAGCCAACAGCAGGCTGGCCCCACCCACTGCCTTCTGTCAATCAGCAGAGGTTCGGACCTGCTCCTCTGAGGACTGACAGAAAGCAGAGGGCAGCAGCCATGCTGCTATTGGCTATTTTAAATTGCAATAGCTATTTGCAGGCTATTGCTCTGCCCCCTGCCTGATGTCAATCAGCAGAGGAGCAGATATGAGAGAGAAAGTTTTCTCTCAGATCTGCTCCTCTGCTGATTGACACAGGGCACAATCACAGGTACCCACCAGCATCCCACCCTACGAAACCCCCCTTTTCCTCTTCTTACCCTTTCCCCCCACCCACTTGCTGTTCTTTTTCACTCTTTGCTTTCTTCTACTTTCTTTTCATATTCTGAACTCTTCACTATTTTTTTTACATGTCTGGGTTACTTTCAAAGAGGTCTACACTATATTACACTACATTGACATAGATGGTCAAGATGGAAAATATATTTATACTTGTGTTCATATGATACAGAAAATGTTACCTTGCCTGACTCACTTCATGTTTATGTATTGTGCCTTGATATTGAAATTATACAATCAGGCTGTATAGTGTATAGTCGTCTTAACAGATGTAAGTACTAACTAAACCACTCTGCAACACACTGCATGTCTTAGAGTCTAACCCTACAAGCATAGTAAATGGCTAAAGCGTATTTAAACCCAAGAACAAAATTATATTTTTATTACAATACAATATACAATATAGATATATATAGATATAAATAGATCGATCTATCTATATATAGAAAGATCAATCTATCTATATATAGATATATATACACTTGCCACCCTCATTGTGATGGCTTAATTATCGTCTTTCAGGTTTTTATTCGCTTACTTTCACCTGGTGATCCTGCCAGTGACACACTTCCTTTGCTTGGGTGACAATGTTTACTTGCTATGGTTTATCTATGGAGGAGCAGTGTCCTGAGTGTAGTCAAAAGTACAGAACAACTCCTTATTTTATAACACAAGGGGAGGTGTTCTGTAGTCCACAAAGATAGCTGAGTACAATTCAACTGAGGCCAGCACATGAAGAGAGAACAGGAAATGCTTTGCTCGCAAGATTTCTGTCAGAATCAACAGGCTCATTCTGCTTTCGGTACAGGACATATTATTTCCCCTATAGCCTTTTTTTTTTACCAGTAGATAGATAAATGGATAGATGGATGGATAGATATTTGGAAAAGAACAAGTTTGTCTTATCCAAAGTACAAAATGCCATATTTTATAAATGTGGGGTTCACTCACAAAATCAGTTACCATCACAAATGTTGAATTGTTGTTTTCTGCATTGCTGATGCATTTTGAGAGAATCTATTTCATTTGATTAAAAATTGCATATCACTCTTCAGGAAACTTAAAAAACATTCTTCAGAATTCTTGTTATTCATTTCTGCCAAGTGTAATCTGCTCTTTATCAATGTTTATGTAAACCCGTGCATACCTTCTTCTGCATGGAGAAGAAAAAAGATTTTGCATCATTTGGAAAGTAAATGCATTAGCTTTAATTAGTTGGCAATACAAATAAAATATATGGTTAGGAAAGCAAGAAACCGTTATTTTGGTATAAGTAGTTAGAAGTGGAAGAAATCCGTATTTTATGAAAAATAACATCCAAGCTTCATTATAACTGAAGAAATTAAACATAGGCAAGGCTGTATTTACTCTCAATGGTCCCATGGAAAACAATTACTGCAGTTTTTAGGGATGACATATACATTTTCTTTCTACTGATTACACTGTACAGTCACAGGTTTCTGTCCAAAGATGTGGCCTGGAGTAGCTTTATTTTCCAAAAAGTGAGGGACATATAGTTTGGCCACCTGACGTATCCAACTAGGAGCATTTCTACACAATTAATACACAATACAAGACACCGCAAATTATATACAAAAATTCTATATACATGTATGGGTACAGAACAAAAATATTCTACTCACCCAAAAAAAGTCAAACCTAAATTCTAAACAACTCTGCTGCTACTAAAGTAGGGTATACACGATTAGAAAGAAAGGCAATGTACAAAAGGAGTATTAACTGCGTTAGCTCTTTGAGGGTAGGAGAGATATAAAAAAAATTGTTTTCCTGACACCAGTCACAAAATAGAAAGAACTACACAAAGGGCAAATATTCACATGTGTGCAGTACTAAACCATGTTTAAAATGAGTCCTCAACTTGATAATACTGAAGGTACTCTAAAAACAATTATTAGTATAGTAGATGAGTTAAATGTTAGCTATGGTTTCCTGAGCTCTGGTTGGTGGTGGTGTAGGGTGATCTCTGAACATTTCCATAGTGGTCAGATTTACAGAGACACACTAACCACTTTCATATGAGCAAAGTACACTGTGCTCTTAGGAGTTGCCTATTGGCTCTGCTCTTCTATTCCTTCTGCCTGGAACTACAAAATAGTTTTAAAATGATGTAGTTTGTGAGCATTAAAGGAAATCTGTACTAAGAGAAAACCATCCTAAAATGCTAGTTTTCTGTTTCTGGCTGCAATACTTTGAGACACTGACTCAGAACAAGCATTTGGATCAGGACTTAAAAGATAGTGACTGAGTGAGTTTAAAGACAACCTTCATATTTCCTCAGTACAATTTTGTTTTATGTTCCTTGTGGATGATTTGGTTGCGTTATTACCACATTTAAAGCCTGCAGTTGCTTGCGTCCTCTGTAAATCATTTAACAATACCAATTTTTATTACTGTGGTCATACCACTGCTTTTTTAATAAGCCCAATAGTGTTTAGTAGACATGTGCATTCGTTCTCATCCCAACTAACATTCAGACAAACATTTTCAAACTTTCGAATGTGTCTGAATGTCCGAATGTAACAAATAAAGAATTTGCACGTATCTGAATTTTTGAGAATGAAAATTCGTATGCATCCGAATTTTGTCCGAATGTCATTAAGAATGAACTAATGTTGTTAAACTTGAAAATAAAAAAAAACAGCCTGGGGTCCCCCCAATTTATACCAGACCCTTTAGTTCTGGTAGGAATTTTAGGGGGGGGGCTCCATGCAAAATTCAAAAATGCGTGAGGTCCCCCTTAATCCCCTTCCAGGCCTACTAGATCCGAGCAGCAGCCTGGCAAAGCAAGAAAGGGGGGGGGCAATTGTGCAACTTTGGATCGATCCGAATTCCAAATAACGAACCAATCCGAATTTCAGAAAATGAAAAAAAAAAAAAGCAGAACAGAAACGAAAAGGAAACAAGATTTTCAGCAATGCACAAGTCTAGTGTTTAAATTACCAGTACTTTTTCTGAGACTCAAAAATACTGTGATATTTGGTAGACAAACTTTATGTCAGGTAGAAATTGACCCTTAATGGCAAACCAAGAAGGGTCTCCGATTCTCCACCCAAATTCAAAATAACCTATTTTCTAAAGGCTTATGTCATGGCAGGATGTATCTGAGTACCACACACAAATGTAAAGCCCCTGTTTAACACTGTCTAAAGTTAGCTCCACTTTCCTCCTCCAATGAAGATACACTTCAGTTCAGGGAAGAAAAAGACCCAGAATAAATTATGAGACTGTTGCATCGTAGAAAAACATCTGTCTGTTGTAATGTCTAGGGCTAGCTCAAGGTAGAGTAGTGTAAAAAATGTTTTCTTTTTTTGAATAGCTATCTGCTTTATTGTTTGGGCCTTTTTCTTCACTAAATACTGTTTTCTCCTTTTTTTTATTTTTTGAATCTTAATGCTGCTGATCTCTTCCAGCTTCTTTCAGCCACTTCCTGTCTGCACTCAATCCAGTGATGGCTGCACATCATTGCTCTGGAGCTACTTCCTGATAGTGACAATGGCGGTCCAACTCTGTGCAATGTCTGTTGGTATGGCCGCTTGTAGTGTCCACCAGGGTCACATGTGACAGGGTGACAGTTGTTCCCACATTACAGGAAGTGCCTGAACAAGAACTCAGTGGCAGGATCACCAAGTATTCTTTTAATGAAGGCTGTACATTTTATTAAGACCTAAAATAACTTTTGGAACTACGTCCACTTCTTAAAGCTTACATCAGATTTTTATTATTGGGTTTAGAACTAGTTTGATGTGATTAATGGGATTTATTTTAGTAACTCTTATATGAAAGTACATTTGTTCTTGCTGCAGTGTTCATTGTTAGATGTAATAATGTGTATATTAACATGTTCACTAACAACTGCCTCATGTTGGAATACAAATGACTACTCATTTGTCAAAATAAATCATCAGTTGAAGGATGACATCATTATAATATGTCTCGGTGTTTTACCGCATTATGTAGAATGCTTTAGGAATAGAGGAGATAGTCTCCCACACACCAAGGTCCAATGCATCAATACGTTCTTTTATTGACAGCAAATACACATGGCATCACAAGTATGAGCAACGGTCCGGAACCTATCGAGGTCCCTTCACCAGGCAAATAACATAGTGACCTATCAATATGTTATTTGCCTGATGAAGGGACCGCGATAGGTTCTGAAACACTGCTCATACTTGTAATGCCATGTGTACCTGCCGTCAATAAAAGGACGTATTGATGCATTGGACCTTGGTGTGCGGGTGACAATCTCCTTTATGTTTGAATTTCTGCGGCGCCAACTGCCTGTCATTCCAACACCCTTCTACATACAACAGTGGGATTCCGATCTGGTGTGGAATGGGATATCTGTTTATTGTGTTTTAGGAATAGGGCACCATCAGGTTACATAATAATGGCTGCAACATTTTGGCAGAACTACACGTTTTTATGCAGAGAATCTCTTTGCTAACGTATACATAGTTGCATAGTTACATAGTTACATAGTATTTGAGGTTGAATAAAGACACTAGTCCATCAAGTCCAACCTATTAGGATCTCATTCTAGAAGGAAAATATACAGAAAATATAAGAGCATGTTATTTAACTTACTAGCAACCATGCAAAGTTAAAATATCAGTTTTGGATGGATATAGGCTTTACAAATGTTACTACCTAAAGCCAGGATAAACTCCTAAGTTATGTAAAAGGCTCTCCACACGTGTCATTTTGCATGTCTAGAACGTGCATATGATCTGCATCACATTCCTTTGACCAAAGTGTACAGACGCAGGCAATGATAAGCTAGTATGGGAACACATGTTAATCACAGGAGAAGGGCTCAGGAATGAGAAGTGCTGCTTGGGATGACACAGAGATGCAGAACTCCCTTTATTATAGGAATTTTACTTAACACAAGCATGTGGATATAGCTGTCTCAACACCAGGTAGGAAATGCCTGAGAACATGCAGCTTCAAAACAAGTCAGCAATGACAGCTTCTCTATCTTAACAGGTTTGTTTTAAAGGAAATGTGATCAGAGAAATATGTAGACTGCCATGTGGGTTTGATTTTTATGCTGATTGAATGGGTTTCATGACTTTCTGAGTCTCTGGGCTCCAACAAGTATGCAGAAACTAAAGTCAAAACTCCTGAGGCCAACAATGATGGCCTACATATTTCACTCAGTACAGGTCTTATAAAACTGTACTGACAGAATTAATCAGCCTGACCTTTGAAGGAAAATGATTTGAATAAATGACTGATTATTGAAAAAGGTAAGTACAAAAATGTGCACAAATAATATTAGGTTTGTGGATGATTGTCCTCTGTCATTGTGGAGTCAGTGTCCGGAGATCTGGCCTTGGAGGGAAGGTGACAGCCATTCTGAGGACAACCAGTGTAAGGGGGCACTCTTATGAAGACACCTAATGTAAGGGGGAACTCTGATGGGGACACCTAATAAAAGGGAAGACAAAGTGTGTCCCATCGCCCTCCTGACCAGAAAGAAACCCGAAAGCAGGGTGGGTGCAGAGGTGATAATAGACACCTCCGCAGACCATATGGAAATTCGAATAGAAAATCACTTGCACTCCAGATCGATGCCAAGTAAATCTTGTTATTAACTATGGTAGTGTAACATCTCAAAGCACCATTTCAGAACCTAGTGGTCCATTCTTCATGCAAACAGTTCCCCCATTAGAGCTCCCCCTTACATTAGGTGTTCCCATTGGAGTGTCCCTTTACATTAGGTGTCCCCATCAGAATACCCCCCTGTATTGTAACAGAATCATTCTGCTTATTTTTAGCCGTAGGAATGAGTTAGCTTTCTTTTTTTAAATTCTTCGACTCTGTTTTCAGTGAGGAAAGTGGGTGCATAACAGTGGCATTTAATTGCCCCTGCAGTGTACAATGCTTGTGTAAATACACATTGTGCCAACAGTACATCATGCATTTTACAATGGATCACTTAAATATGAATTTGAAGTAATGTCAGTGATGCTACAGTAGGTGATAAAAGAGATGCTGTCAGACCATACCATTGTTGGGATCAAACATATCCCCAAAGAGTTTTGAGCACATTTAGGCAGCAGAGCAAAATCAATTTAATGGCAAAGTGAAAAAATGAGGCATGTACATCTAGGGATGGTGGGCGTAGAAAAAGCGAGGTATCCCTTCCACCACCCATCCATACTGTGGAATGAACCATCTGGCTCAAGCCTTTAATAGGTAGAGCAAAAACTGTTCTATAACCCTTAATTTATCTCGCCTATACTGGCAGTCTCCACACCCATTCATCTTATTTTGGATAACTTGAGGAAGCAGGAATAATCTCAGTACATGTAAGGATCTGTATTTTCAGTGTTGCGGTAGTCTTTTGCAGCACTTCCAGTCCCTACTATGGCTCTATTACATTTGTATTGTTCCGTAAATGCAAAAGATTAGGGACACTATGTATATAATAACTGTAAAATGTATTTATTGGTACCTATGTAACTCTTATAATAGCAATTTTACTGCACAATGGTGGCTTAATCTATGGTTATTACATTTTTACAAGAGTTCTGTTTTAAAAAAAATTTGGTTATATGGATTTTGGTTACTGTTACCTGAAATATTTAAAAAAAAACTGCCATCAGAAAACAGTTATTTGCAGAACAAAGCAATGTCTTTGAAAGAACAGATAAAAGCAATCCAACAGATTTCAAATATAATCTCCCAAAAATGGAATTTTCCTAACTGTCTGACCCTCTACTCACTAGGACAACAGATAAATCTCCACTATCTAACCACAGACTATAAGTTCAATGTTTTTTGTGTAAGTGGCAGTGAAATTGGGTTTGAAAAATGAATCACTGATGAGAACTCCTGTTGAACCTGTATTGTTTGTTATTCTGTGACTGGGATCTGGCAAGGTCTAATCCAGCACTTCAAAGCTAACGGCCATTACTTTGTATACAGAATGTCATCATGGAGTGGCGAGAGTGATAAGAGTAGTAAGGGACGGCAAACTCTGAATACACTGGGAAAAATTGTATTTTGTCAGTAAAACTTTGATCTCTTTAGAATCTGGTGAAAGCAGGAGTGACTTGAGAAATAATAGCTCATAAAAAATATTTTCACATCATTCCTGTGACTCATTTGACAGTGAATTGGTTGCCCAATTATGTGAAAAAAGCCCATATCTAGGAATAAATTGTGTATGCCCATCTGAAAACTACAGAAAATCAAACTGATTGCTCAAGAGCAAATTATTAGATCCTAATAAACTCCCCTGCTTAACTATAATTGTTCCATACCCATGGCAGGTGATTCCCACATTTGGGGCCTAGATGGATAGCACAGATTAAGGGCTAGTTCACACCAGACCCAATGCGTTCCGGCACGATTCGGCTCACTGTGTTCTGGGACGGGAGGGGGCGTGGCGGTGCATTGAAGTGAATGGTACCGCAGCCATGCCCCCTGGCCGCAGTGCAATCGCCCACACCAGAACGCGTGGCACATCAATGTCTGCGTTCCAGCCTGGTGCGGTCAGAAAAAATACTGCATGTACTAAAACTGAGGAGTTAAATCTTAAAACATGCTTTCTGGGAAAGATTTCTGGCACAGATAGTTTATTCACCGTTTGAACCTAAATAAATGTGCAGCAGAACTGAGTGGGAGAGGAGGAAACACCGCAAGGAGCTATTCAGCACACTGATAGGATGAGAAAGCAGAGTGGCAAATAGATAAGTTCATCACTGTGCTGCTTCTCCTTCACTGTCCAAAACATCCTGGGTTAACAGAAAGTGGCTTGAATGACGTTGGTCATCATTCAACCAAGAAGTCTGAGAACATTCAGTAGCTAAAGAAAACAGAGAACAGCTCCAAATTGAAGATACGTATTGCTGCTAGAGTTTTTGTTTATGTTTTCTTGGACTTTTTATACTTTTTGTACTAGACTTCTGCTTTAAATTAGTCAATAACTTCAAAATGTCTGCAGATACATAAACAGAAAGGCAGACGGATAGCTAGATATGTGTGTGTAATATAAATGTACTGTGTATACACACACACACCCACTATATATATATATATATATATGAAATGTGGAATTTTCTGGGGCTATATATTCTATTTGCATTTACCTCTAAAATCTTTCTTTCCTACCAAACCACTCAACAAAAACAGACAGGGTGTGGGTCTGTATTAATGCCAATACTACATATTCCAGGCTTACCAAACCAAACCATAACAAGGAAAATCCCAAAGACCCAAGGGAAAGATTCACTTGTAAACTTGTTTCATATGGCATACAGTAATCAAAACGTATTTTTTTCTGAAAGGAGTACTGTAACTGGGAGAAGAAGATAACAGGGATAAAAAGAGAAGTGCTTCAAAAGTTGGCAATGTTTCATACATTTGTGTGTGGTAATAGTGGTTTGAGCATGCTTGCCTTTAAATCTTTGACATCTCCAAAAGAGCTTATCATGGCACAGCTAATTTAAAAACAATTTGTGAATATAAAACATATAAAATATACACAGCCTAAATTAAATAAACACTAAAAGAATAGATTAGTTTTATGAACTGTGCCGGTAATTTGTTTGCATACCTCCGGCTCCTCTTTTGCAAGAAAGATATCATTTGTCTTATTTTATATTCCTCACTGGCAATGTAAATCCTGGCAAAGAATCACAAAGTGCATTTTTTGCTAAATATTATTTTAAAGAGTAGCTGCCTTTGAGGTAATACATTTCATTTTCATAGGGCCTAGTACTTTATGAAGGTTGGGGAAAAATATTTTATGCCCTCTACGTTCGGAAAAATGCATGGAAAAGGACGAGGCTTATTACACCACACTGCAGTTTAACATGTGGCTTTCCAGAAAAAGCTCCCTCTTTTTGAGTTGTGCTTTGTTTTTTTTTAATATTGCTTGGTCTAGATGTTGAATTTCCTGGTTGAATCTTTTACTAGTGGCTATCCAAACCCACATTTTAATAAGAATTTTGAAATCTTTAATGCAATTTAAAAAACATAAATTTCTCTGTATCAAAGAATGGATGCCTTTCTCTTCTTCGGTATTGCATATTCTCTACTATGCTGTGAAAGCAAATCAATCTAGAAATGTCAAAGCCATAACTTCTAGCAGCTTTTTTTTTTTTTTTTTTAAATGCTCTTCCTAATAAATGCACCTGGGAATTTCCTTCCTTCCAGTTCTAGTTGTGATGACTGGTCCCCTGAAACCACTGTCTTGCAGCTGCCCCTTGTACCATCTGCATTATAACCAGTGCTGGACCACTGGCCTGGGACATTTTTATTATTATTATAATGCAGGATTTATATAACGCCAACAGTTTGTGCATTGCTTCACAACATATGGGATGACAATTAAAATACAATACCATACAAAAAGGATTAGAAGGATCCTGCTTGTTAGAGCTTACAATCTATAAGGAGGGGCAAGTGATACAGAAGGTAATAACTGTGAGGGATGATCTGATTGAAAAAAAAGGTGTTCAATTTTTAAGAGGAGGTGGAATAGGCTTCCCAGAAGAGGTGAGTTTTCAGGGATCGCCTAAAGGCAAACAAATTAAAAGATAGCTGGATAGGTTGTGGTAGGGAGTTCCAAAGGATGGGAGGGGCTCTGGAGAAGTCCTGGAAGCAAGCATAGGACATGTCTGCCAGTTGTAATATCTGCATACATTCCAGCACTGGGGAGCAGAGGACCAAACTACAAGCTGTTGTGGGAGCACAGTTGAAGGTATTAATGTGTGTTAGCCCATCTTCTAGAAAAAATTACCAAAAAGGTAAAAACTTATTTGTGTCTCCGCCGCTTGCTCACGGCTGTAGATCTGAAGCTCATCAGCCGTGCAGGAGGATGAGTGCAGGCGCATGCGCAGTAGTGATCTTCAGCCGGGAGAAGAGGTGAGACACACTGGAAGTGAATGCACGGAACCATGAGCATGCACGTCGGACAGACAACGTGGGACACGGGGAGTCTGCGATGGACCAGAGACCGGCACCAGCGCTGGAGGGATTGATGAATACAGGTGGAAGGAAGAAGATGATCAGATCAAGAGGCATCATTTAAGATAAATCTTTAACCACTTCAAGTCCGCGGTGTTAAACCCCCTTCCCATCCAGGCCATTTTTCAGTGTTCAGTGCTGCGGTACTTTGATTGACGTTTATTCTGTCATGCAACGCTGTACTGAAATACATTTTATGCCATTTTTTGGGGTCAGATAGAGCTTTCTTTTGATGGTATTTAATCACCACTGGGGGTTTTATTTTTTAACTATATTAAGGGAAAATTACCGATTTAAAAAAAAAACTGCTTCCCCGATATTAAATGATTATTATTGCCCAATTTTTTGGTAAAATATAAAAGACGGAGTCACGTCGGGTAAAAAGACACCAAACATGTAATGCCCTAAAATTGCGCGCGCACGTGAAACCTCAAAAAACTACAATACTCAAAATTGGCCATAGGTGACGCTTTAAAAGCTTTTACCGCTCATCAGTTTAGTGTTATCAGTGATTGATAGCCCTAAAATGATTGCTCTCACTCCGACGTTCGCAACGATATGTAACATGTGTAGCGCAATTGTCATTTTCGCATGCTGGCGCCATGAACGCGTATTTACGTTTATATGTGCATAAATGTGGGGGTGGGGGACTTTAAAATTTGGGGGTTTTTTTAACTTTTTTATGTGACTTTTATTAATTTTTTTACTCTTTTTATGTTTTTTTTACACTTATTGTTATTGCTATTACATAGGGGGATAACAATCCCCCTATGTAATAGCAAAGGCACACTAACAGGTCCTCTTTATTGAGACATTAGGGATATCTAAGACCCCAAATGTCACCTGGGGACCCCAAAAGAAGCACAGATCTGCATCATCAGATTCTGCTCTCTGGCTATAGTAGCCACTAGCCAGATGACTGACAGGTGAATGCGGAAGTGATGTAATACACATCACTTCTGCATTCACAGCACGGAGGGAGTTCAGCAAGGAGGAAGATGCTGACCTCCCTCCCATCTTACCTCCTGACGCCCCCTCGGGGCCGGTGCCAGGCCGCAGATGAGGCAGCGGATCCCGGGATTGAAGGTGAGGGGTCAGGAGGGGGGGCGGCGGCGGCACTCGAGGGGGGTCACGCAGCCAGCACATACACGCGATCGGTAGGCTATAGAGTCGCAGATCGTGTGTATGTGAAACAGTCGGTAACGGCTCTTTGCAGTGAACAGGCTTTTTCTGCAAATGCGAGTCCGCAGTCCGTCAGATTTTTTGCAAAGGGGTCAAGGTGGAGTCACTTAATTTTTTTGGTTTATTGGTTCCAAAAGTAATTTTTCACAATGAGGATGCCATTCTTACCTAACCATTGTTTTTATGAAACATTTATACTTGTGTTGACGTATGTTTATACGTCATCCAGCGATGTAGATCCACGTCAAACACAACTTAACTCCCAGACCCTAATGGCATTCGGGAGCTCCCGAATGATATTTGGGAACAGAGTTGTTATTATATGAGAAGTCTGGTCCTGAATGTCAACAAATGGGAGGAACAAGTCCCGTGATGTCACAACTCACTCCGCCCATTTGTTTACATTGAGATCAGACCTGTCATTTTGTGGCAGTGTTCGCCAGGATCGGACGGCTTGGCAGGTTGTGGGACTTTTTTTATTTTGGAAGTTGGCCGGTGGCATTCATCAGGATTGACGTGGATCTACATCGCTGGATGACGTGATTGACCTTTGGATTACTACATTAGACACTTTTCTCTGGGTTTTGTTTTTTAAATAAAGGACTTGTCAAAATCTGTCTCTTTTTTTTTCTCCTAATAAAGGACTTTTACAAGGTGTTGTGTTTTTACTTATTATTTTATTTACTATTTGGTGAATGAGTAGGGGTAACAACTACCTGAAGGGTCTTGCATGGATTTTAAGGGGTACACTTTTTTGGCATTGGGAACCCCATGCTTTTTTATATATTGTTTCTGCAGACTGTTTTAAAAAAAGTCTTTTTTTTTTCTAATGTCGCCTTGCTGCAATGAAAATGCGCTCATAAATACTACCACATCCGAAAGTAAAGAAAATGTTGGGTTTGTCCAAATACGAATCCCTAACTGAATTGACTTTTTGACCCGAATCCTGAAAAACAAAATAACGAAAAATGTAACAAATTTTTTGCCGGCTTACATGTCTATTGCTGCCTGTCCCTAGCTGTGCCTGGATCGTTGACCTTCGACCCTGAATTCAATTCTTGTTGTACTCTATTGCTGCTTGTCCATTTCTATGCCTGGAGGGTTGTCCTGTGACCTTGGATTTAATCTTTGTTGTGCCACATGACTGCCTGTCCCTTGCTGTGCTTGGATTGTTACCCTATGACCCTTGACTCAAACCTTGCTATGCAGGATTGCTGACTGTGAAATGAAAAGCAGTGGCCAACATCACTCTTTTTCCTATTATGAACCCTGCTTGACTGCTAGGAAGATTTGAATAAAACAATATGTATCATGGCCACCTAATTGTCAGTCCATTTTACATTCTACATTCCATTTTACATTTTGGCCTTGAGTGTCCGTGTACTTTTTTCTGGGACCCCAACTTTGACTTTTCCATTGATGTAGAATCCCCATTTTTTTCTTCAATACTAATGAATGAACATAATTTCTAACAATCTGTGACCTCCATTCTCAGCAACCGTAGTAATTCAGCATGCTCACAATAAAATCTCCTTCAGCAAGCCTATTACAATCATTCAAGCCTGCAAGGTATTATTAAATCTCAAATTAATGTTAGCAGGTCCATTCATTAATTGGTCATGATTGGCCTTGCTTGTGCATAGCAGAGCCTTCTAATTGCAAGAGGTGCATATGGTGGGTAAAGTCTCTTTGTGACAGTTATATAATGCTGTTTGACAGAGGGCAGATAGATGTATAGTAACATGAAGAAACCATAGCTTGATGTATAGTAACATGAAGAAACCATATGTTTGCTACCTATAGCTGACCTCTGGTTAGCTTCAATGGATTACTGCACACCATTCCTTTTTGCAACCTTTTACCACATTATTGTGAACGTGTAGGATTTGTAATTTCTGCTGAGCTCTCTGCTCTTGTAGACAATAGTGTAAAACTCCCTTGCAAGGTAATGTCCAGTAGCCATTTAATATATGTGTATAAATATGATTCTGTTAATAACCAAAAATAAAATACTCAACAGATTTTGTTATTGGTTTGAGTGTGTGCTAATTGACATTGTGTGTTAAAGTGACACTAAACTCAGGAGATAAATTGTATAAATTGCTTTCAAGTACCCTAAGTATTAACAAAAATGTATCTTATTTGTGTATCACTCAGCTGTAGATCCTCAAATCATCTCTGAATTGATGCTGACACTGTCCTTCCTTCTGGAGGGTGGCTACTCTTGTTCCCCATGGTTCCTGTGTGTTGTAAAGTAGCCACTGCTCCAAGCTCACTCCTGTGATGGACTACAATCTCAATACAAAATATAGCTGCAAGCAGCAATAAAGGTGGCCAAGCAGTAGAGCCGGTTATAGCCCCTGAGAAGATATTTTAGTTAGAGAGAGAGAAAATGTAGGAGACGATTTCATGAATTATAAAAAAATGCAAAATTCAAAATGGCCGCCGACCTTGGTGACCTCTGGATGCCATATTGTATTTGGCAGTTATGATGTTGAGTTATCATATGTATAACAAGTTTAACATACTTCACTAGTGATATAAATGCACATTTATGCAATTGGATGCAATGTCAAAAAGTGATTGGCTTGTGGCAGCCATATTGATTTAGGGATCGAGCCTGGTTTTACAACCGTGGTAATAGAGGTCACCCTGGATATATGTGGAAAATTTAGTGTTATTCTGATAAATGGTTTCAGAGTTTAAGTTGTTGACAGAATATTGCACAATCCAAAATGGCTGCCAAACCATGTGGTCACATGACTTTTAATAAACATATGTCACTGCAGAGTTATGCATATCCTTATATAGGAATTTGTATATCTGTATCCTGAGCGGTTATGAAAAAGCAAACCAAAATAGGTTTGCTTAAACCAAGATGGCCGCCAGAGCATGTGACCTATGACCTTAATGTTTCAGAGGTTTGAACACAGCACCGTTCTCTACCATTGTTCCAAATTTCATGAGTTTTTACATAACGGTGTGGCAATAATTAGCATTTGACACAATTCAATATGGCCGCCGAACCATGTGGCCAATTGACTTGTAATAATCAGTTGTGAATGCAGATCATACCATGACTATACACAGCAATTTGTTCATCCGAAGCTTTATCAGTTTCTGAAAAATGGATGTTTGAATATGGAGCTGAATTTAAACACCTAAAACAAGATGGCTGCCAGACAATGTGACCTATGACCTTTATGTTGCAAATGTTTAAGCATAGCACAGAGCTGTGCCATTGGGCCAAGTTGCATCAGTTTGTGAGTAACAGTGCGCTTATAACAGGCTTTTGAAAAAAAGGCCATAACAATAATAACACTATCTAAACACCATTGGCTTGCAGCGGCCATTTTGATTTTAGGATCTGGCCAGTTTCTACAACCGTGGCAGAAGAGGTCACCCTGGACATATGTGCAAAGTTTGGAGTTATTCTGATAAATGGTTTTAGAGTTTAAGTTGTTGACAGAATATTGCACAATCCAAAATGGCCGCCAAACCATGTGACCAATAGAGCTATAGTGAGCACATGTGGCAACAGAGCAAAGCATAAGCACACACAGCAAGTTGTACATCTGTAACTTTAGCGGTTCTGGAGATGCAGGTTTCTGAATAGTTCACAAAAATCGTCACAAAAACCAAGATGGCTGCCACATCATGTGGCCTATAATCTTTGTATTATAATAAGCTCTGCAGAGCACAGGGCTGTACTACTGTGCAAAGTTTCACGAGTTTTTGACTTACAGAACACTTGTTACAGGCATTTGAAAAAAGCGGTGGAATAATAATAATAATAATCAGCAACTTCGTTGCTTGGCCACCTAATGAGTAAAGTGAATGTGAGATTGTAGTCCATCACAGGAGTGAGCTTGGAGCTCTGGCTACTTTACAGCGCACACAGGGACCATGGGGAACAAAAGTAGTCACCCTCCAGAAGGATGGACAGTATCAGCACCAATTCAGAGATGATTTGAGGACCTACAGCCGAGTGATACACAAATAAATTCCAGTATTATTAATAGTTAGGGTATTTGAATGCATTTTTAAGATTTAACTCCTATGTTTCGTATCTCTTTAATTTGGTGTTAAGTTATATAGACTGAAAATTTCCAGGATCAGTTTCTGCAATTTTTGGTTGCTCTGTAGCATGCCTTAACATTATTTACATTATATATCATACCCCTTACAATATATGTAAACCCAGTCACTAAAAACTTAAATACGCTTTATTATGTTAATTGATACTTGTAGTTTTAATTTTTTTCAAATCTGCCACTTTAATATATACCTGGTCACCAAGACAGGAAATGTTTTCCCAGTGGAAACTCAGACTACAATAAAAACTTGACAGAGTTTCTAACTCTTTCAAACTCTATCAAAAAACATTCTGGCTTAAGTTCATTACCTTTAGATTTTCCTTTCAGATTTTCATCAGGTTTTATGCTAGCCATACACACTTACAGGGTTATTCGCAAAAGGGTGAAGAGTTTGGAGAAGGCAGGAGAAGTGAACAATCTAGGACAACATAGCTGAACTGGAAAGTGAGATGAATTGGAAATTTTTTCCAAATCAGCTATTTTGGTCTAGATCAGGGGTCTCAAACCCAATTTAGTCAGGGGCCACTGGACACATTTTCTAGTCCCGAGGTACTAGTGTTAATGTATACACATGTTACAAGCGGCAACTGTCACCCATTCAAATTAATGATCGGGTGACAGCTGCTGCATGTAAACGCCTGCACACCGCATGTAATCATATGTGAAAGGATTACATGTAGTTAGGAATCTGTCACTATCCCTGGATACACAATTGTGTATCCAGGGATAGTGATTGTTTTTGTAACTGCATATAATCATATTGCATGCGGTATGCAGGCGTTTACATCCAGCAGCTGTCACACCCGATCATTAATTTGAACGGGTGACAGTTGCTGCATGTAAACGCCAGATTACGGATTCCTGCTGCAGGAAAACGCAAGTTTGTGACACAGGAATCCCTAATCGTACCTGAAATATAGGGACCTAATATACACACAGAAGCCCTCCAAAGCCTCCCAGCACACCATAATATACTCCCCCCTCCCTCCAAAGCCCCCCAGCACACATCATAAACTTCCCCCCTCCCAAGCCCCCAGCACACATATTAATAAAAACCCCCTCCCTCCTTTTTCTTCCAAGCCCCCTCACCTGCTTTCATCCGTGCAGGGAGGAGGCACATCGTCTTGTCATACCCTAGTGATCTAGCGGTGATCATTAGTAAGGGCTGCACAAGACCTTACTAATGATCCGTCATTCGGCGGGAGCTCAGAACTGACAGAGCACCGGGCAGAGCCGACAGGAGCAGCTCTGAGGTCTGCATCCGTCGGAGATGCAGACCGTGTAGCTGCTCCCGCAAGTCGCACTCGCGGTCCGTGACCTTGTGCCCGACTTGTCAGCTGGCTGCGTGCCACTTATTACCAGCTTGCGGGCCGGAGTTGGACCATGGGCCGGTACTATGAGATCGCACGTCTAGATTGTTCACTTCTCCGGCCTTCTCCAAACTCTTCACCATCTTGTGAATAACCATGTTAGATTTCTAAGTGCAGGCTGAACAAGACAAATCTGTTGGTTCCCATCCACGCTAAATAGCAAAAACCAGGTTAAATTTTTTTTAAATTGCTATACTGTACATGCATACCAACATTAGGTTGTAAGAAGGAAGCGAGTTTGCCATGTTTGTGTGACTATTTGTACATTTATAAGACAAGAACAATCTTCTGGATTTCTGGATTGTGAAAAACAACCAGTATCAGCCTAAAAGTTTGAATAAAGCACAGAGGGTGGACATTTTAAATTTGTTAAAATGTTGGACAATACATATTGGTAAGGTCCCTTTCACATGGTTCCAATCAGGAGGGGATTACACCCATACACTGCCAATACACTAACATGGGGCTTGAGAGCAGATCTGCTTAAAAAACTGACAGGTGGACCTGATTAGAAAGCTCATGTGAAAAGGGCCTAAAGGTGATATACTGGTAAATACACGGTTGTCTAGTGTGAGTATCGAGGCATTGGATACTCGAGACATAAAATGATTAAATGATTTTACAGTACAAAAAAGAGATATTTTTCTTGTGTCTAACCCAGCCGAAGGGAAGTTCACTTCGGACTTGTACAGCTGATTTCAGCCGTACATCAGCTAAAATCAGCTGTACATCAGCTGCCTTCAGTCAGCCGACCATATTCGGCTGAGCCAAAGTGCAGAAGGACTTTGACTCAGCTGATCCAACATCTGGATCGACTGAGCCGAAGCTCCGTCAGCTCACTCGCTGCTGTTCGCCCCTATTCTAATAGTGAGTGAATAGCCAAATGGCATTCGGCTCGGCTATTCTGCTATCTACCTCCGAGGTACCGAGAAGAATAGCAAATAAGTGAAAAGAAAGTAAAAAAAATAATTTGCAAAATGATTGTAAAATGTTAAAAAATAGGAAGATTAAAAAAAAATATATATATTTGAAAGAAACAATAAATAAATAACAATTGGGCAGAGATAGCGGTGATAGATAGCTCCACCCAACTGTTTCCTATTGGCTAGCACCTGGTAGAATCCTCTAGCAGGCCCTGGCCAATGAGTAACAACTGGGTGATGTGACGGCCGGCTCCGCCCAGTTGTTATTGTTTAATGACAGATCAGCGTCCCCAGGTGATTTGGGGACGCTGATCTGTAAATTCCAACTGGGCAGAGCCAGCCGTTAGACCACGGCTGGCTCCACCCAGCTTTCATTTGCGCCACGCTTCGGCTGTCACTTCAGCGCAGTCGAGCCGAAGCATATGCCTTCGGCTGATGTATGGGCTATTGTGAATAGCCCATACAGCAGCCCTTCGGTTTGACTGAACCGAAGGACTTCGGCGGCCAAAGAGAGCCGAACGATCAGCCGAAGCTACGGCTGTATCCTTCGGCTCAATAGTGAATAACCCCTTAAGTGTTTTCCCCTAAAAGGTTGCTTCTTTTATGAAATTGGAACAGTGGATTAAGTAATTTGGTCAACTTAGATGGAAAAAGTACTTTGAGAAGTTCTTTGGAAACCTACTCCATTTAAAAGCACAAAATTATTCTTGCCAGAATAGAAGTGGCTGAGCAAACCCTGTATTTCCAGCTTGTACTTTCCTGTGATGCTAACCTGTGCCTTCAGACTGACCACTGAGGAAGCGGAAAGAGTGTCCTTAGTCCTTAATGAGAACCTGACCCAACTGCCATATAGGATGAGTAAAATAAAGAGATAGCACTCACATGTTCCAAGGTCTTTTGAGCACTAGACGAACAGCAAATACATACTACAAGAATTAATTTGTAGTAGATAAATGGACTTAAACAGTTTTGTGCTATATTTTGTTTTTTCCCTCAGGACAAACAAAGGTTTCTTCTGGTGATATTTTCTTTGATGAAATTCTATTCTTCAATTTGTCTGATTTATAATGAAATTGAATAACTTTTCTGTTATAAAGGGTGGAAAAGTTATTTTCAAATGAAATAAAGTTTTTTTAAAACTTTTGCACATTTTGGTGCACCATTAAAACAAAATGAATAAAAACAGAGAATTAGTTTAAATATAACTGTTTAAAAAACCCAGAAGAAAAGTGTAGAAAAATAATAGCTAATCTGAGATGAGGGTCAAAATATCTGTTTTTGACAGTAATGGCTACAGTAGACTGATGTGTTTACGCAGTTTGGCAGTAAAATTGACTGGGGAAGCAGCAGCAGGGGAGATGGACAGGGCATGCCACGTTTACTACCCTATGTACTTATGTAAAGGGTTTTTTGGGCATGCATAGCACCTCTAAGGTATATGACTGGTTAAAAATGTTAAAATATTAGTGTGTTGGCTCAGAACCTGCTGATATAAACTAGTTAATTATAAATACTCAGAAGAGCATTTTCCTTTTCAATGTTCTGAAAACTGTAATCAAGTATGCAAATGAAAGTAACCCATGACTTAGATTCATAGAAGTGGCCCTATCTGCTGTTCATTGTTCTTTTACATACATTTTATCATTTTCACAAATGGTGAACACAGATAACACAACAATACAAAGTAATACAGATAATAAAAACATGGCAATAGTCACCTCAACAGTGGAAGGCAGAAAGATCCTTAACATGCTTTAAATATATTAACAGTAAAAAAATCAGGTCTGAGCATGAAGGCCCCTTAAAAGATAACTCAGAGTTGGTAACTGGAGACAAAGAGAAGGCAAATCTATTAAATACCTTCTTCAGCTCTGTGCACACCAAGGAACAGGATGTAACTCAAGTCCATAATAGGGATAGCAGTGCCATAGCCTCTACTGAACCAAAATGGCTGACTATAGATATGGTCCAGAAACAGTTAGACAAAATTAAGGTGAAAAAAGCACCTGGACCGGTTGGCTTACACCCATGTGTCCTCAAAGAACTGAGCTATGTAATTTCAAAGCCATTGTATCTAATTTTTTAGAGACTCTCTAATGACTGGCTTGGTACCGATGGATTAGCACAAGGTCAATGTGGTGCCTATCTTTAAAAAGGGATCAAATTCTTTAGCAAGTAATTACAGACCTGTAAATTTAAATTCATTAGTTGGCAAAATACTTGAAAGTTTGATCAAGGATCAAATACCATTGTTTTTGCTGGAAAATAGTATCATAAGCAATAGTCAGCATGGCTTTGCAAAAGACAGAAGTTGTCAAATAAACCTACTTTCTTTTTATGAGGAAGTGAGTAATAAATTGGACAAAGGAATGGCTGTGCATATAGTATACTTGGACTTTACAAAAGCGTTTGACACAGCTCCCCACAGGCGGCTAATGTATAAGTTAAAGTCAGTAGGTATAGAGCATTCCTTCTGTAATTGGATAGAAAACTGGCTTAAAGACCGTATTCACAGAGTGGTGATCAATGATTCGTACTCTGAATGGTCTGAGGTTGTTAGTGGTGTCCCCCAAGGTTCAGTGTTGGGTCCCTTTTTGTTTAATCTATTTATAAATGACATAGAGTTGGGGATTAAAAGTACTATTTCTGTGTTTAGAGATGACACCAAGTTATGTAGTGGAATACAGTCCTTACAGGATGTCTCCAACCTACAGGCAGATCTGAATGCAATGTGTGATTGGGCATCTATTTGGCAAATGAGGTTTAATGTTGATAAATGTAAAGTTATGCACTTGGGGACTAAAAACATACATGCTTCATACACTCTAGGGGGAGTATGTTTGGGGGAGTCAATGGTGGAGAAAGATCTGGCTGTACTGGTAGATCATAGCCTGAATAATATCATGCAATGTCAAGCCACAGTTTCTAAAGCAAGCAAAATACTTTCTTGTATTATTCGGGATCTAGACTCCAGAGATAGAGATATAATCCATCCCCTGTACAAAGTTTTGGGCACGAGTTCAGAAAAAGGATGTTGTGGAACTAGAGAAAGTGCAGCGAAGGGTGACTAAACTCATAAGAGACATGGAGGAGCTCAGCTATGAGGAAAGATTAGCTGACCTGAATTTGTTCTCTCTGGAGAAGAGACGATTAAAGGGGGACATGATCACCATGTATAAATATATAAATGGTCCATATAAAGAACTTGGTGCCACATTATTCACAAGAACCATGCTTTATTGGGTGGTTTTGCCTTCCTCTGGATCAACAGGGGGTAGCTGTTTCTTTTTTTTTTCATATCTCTATAGGCTGAACTCGATGGACATGTGTCTTTTTTCAACCTGACTAACTATGTAACTATCCATGTAACGTAAAAGCAGTTAAAGTTGGACAGGCTGGAAACCGAAAAGTCCAGGCCAATCCTAAGTCAGAATGGCTGAAATAGGTTATGGAAGAGACATGCTTTTCAGCCAACTCTGCAAACCAAAATTAAGACTCAAAGTCCACCCTGAGCCGAGCTTGTGGGTGGGGGAGTGGCGATAACTGCCGAAGCACATATTGCCCCACATCCTCCTAACACCCACAAACTCCACCTAGATTTAATGGCCAGTGAAGCCATTAATGTGAGGGATGCAATCTAGACCCACATAAACTCAAGATGCACACCCATTTCGAGTGGCTGCCAGCCAAGCTAAACCAATATGTTTTTTTTGTCTTTGACACATGCATGTGTTTATGTATGTTTTCATACATTTTCTTCTTGCGTGTTTTTTTTATTTTCAATGCATTTTGTTTATACATGATTTAAATAAGGATGAAATATGCAGTAAAGGACATGGTAAAGATGTATTAAATATACAAAAAAATGCATGATACATTCACCATGTATATTAATGAGTCAGTTTAAAGAAACACGTAAACCAGATATGTTGTTATATATGTTCTTTTATGTCAAAAAGTTTATTGATTTTGAACTTTTCCTGCTTTTAATTAAATCACCCGGGTGACCCTACTGGCAAGGTGTAACCACAGGCACTTCCTTTCTTGGGGTGACAAACTGACAACAATAATTCCAGTCAGTTGCAGCACTGTCACCTTTTCATGTGAGCTTTACAGTTGGACCACCAGCAGCTGTGCAAACGCACAGTACACTGGCATGTCCCATAAATCCGTTCAGCTGCTGCTGGAGTGCGCATATGTCCACATAAAGATCATATACAGAGTCTACAGAATATGCACAGGGCAGGGGTGAAAAACATGAACAAAGTAAATGGAAAACTGTATTTTTTAAACAAACAAATAACATTAGCTTCGTTTACTCATAGTACTCTACATAATATTCTTTTGCAAGATTTTGGTCCTAATTTAATGTGTATAAAAGCACAAAAATTCCACATGCCCTATTTCTCAAAAATGGACAGAGTGGCAGTACATAAGAGTAGATGTGAAATGTATTTTTGCAGTCAAGCACATATGTTTTACTACAGGAAAATGGGCAAGTTGAACAGATCCTAAAAGATGAATGAATTCACTAACTCAACAGTCGGTCCTACTTTTTTTTAACATCTGTTTAAGAAGACATCAAAATTATAACTTTGATTGTGGTATTGTAAGGGTTCACAGTGTTCTTCTGCATACCTTGTTTGTTTCTTTCTTCTTCAAAACAACGTGTGTATACCATATATTATCAGGAAGTCTATTCCTATTTAAATTGGTTTAGCCTGCAGGATGTGATTCATCAACTCCATGATAAACATGTGGTCACCATAGGAACCCAAGCTTTAACCTAATAGCTGTTCCATCTGGGGTATTCCACTGAATCTTTACTGTCTTCAAATAGGTACTGCTGGCCTCCCCCTCCTCCCCTGTGGAGTTTGCATAGTAACTCCTTCTATGTGTCCAGCTCTGGTCTTACAAAAGGTATCTGTTCAATGCTGGATAGCATATCCTGGAACTATTTGAGTTTCTTTTTCTTGCTTAAATGATTTTTGTCACTGTTCTGTATAAGAATTAAAACATGTATTACTCTAACAGAGAAATAAGCCAAAATAAATGTTAAGTATAACAAACAGAAAAATAGCTAATTGCATCTGTAGAAGTATCACTGGAAACATTCTTTCGACTGCAGCACATAGAGGACGTGCAAGGCTTTGGAGTTAATACATTTTTGTTGTTTTGTAAACTGTGAAGAGACTTGAGCTTATGTCTGATTGCACAAAATTTACTACATCCACTTTACCAGCCTTCAGTAAACATTAGTTTATTAAGAAAATCATGCTAAAATCCCCTGGAACTCACAGTGTTCTGTGTAATCGCCATATCGCAGGCCAACTCTCAATATAGATAAACAGATGCCAAGTCCTTTCATTTGTACAGAGAGTAGTGTTTTTTTCTAATATGAAAACACATTTACAAACATTTTGCAATATCCTGGTTAAAAGAATATTCCACTTTAATCAATAAAAGGACCACAACGTTTTATTTAGCAACAAGGAGGGTTCTTTAAAGCAAATTGGAACATTCCCAAGCTGCCACTGACCTGCACTTCCCATCTGTTTTCCAATTTAGTCTCTTGTGCCCCTAAATTGACTCAACATCCAAAGGCTGGTCCAACCTCCTACAAGCCTAGATGCCTCATTATTAAATTATTACTGTGATGGGTGGTCTTACAATAATAGCCAATAGCTAGACTTAGGTGGCAAAAGAGGTGATGCTTGGCTGGAAGCTGGATAAATATTTGTGTACAAAAGAGCCTTGGGTTTTGGTTTGCCATGGGCATTGGACTAAAGAATTGACCTGACCTGCAGGCACATGTAAGTGCCTCCTAGGCTCTGCACCTGCCTATTTAATTTTTTTTTCTGGTTCCAAGATTACTTTACATACTGCACCTTTCATTGACTACAAGT
Source organism: Nanorana parkeri (assembly GCF_000935625.1). Taxonomy (NCBI): domain Eukaryota; kingdom Metazoa; phylum Chordata; class Amphibia; order Anura; family Dicroglossidae; genus Nanorana; species Nanorana parkeri. Next base: position 1,010,298 of record NW_017306513.1, read on the forward strand.
ACATTGGTTCGGCATAAAAAACTGATATGGCCACATGTTTATTTTAATACAATGGTGATACTTTGAGTACATGGTTGCATGGTTCAATTTGCTCCAATAGGGGGAAAAATTCCTTCCTGATCCCATAAGCCAATCGGATATTCCCTGGATCAACAATCTCTGATGCTGAATATACCTATAATAACTCAATATCCAGTAATATTCTGTGCATTTAGGAATACATCCAGATTTTTTTAAATAAAATTACCTGAGTTAGCTAGGACTAGCTCCTGGGGAGTCTATTCCACATTTTCACAGCTCTAACTGTGAAGAATCCTTTCCGTATGCAAAGGTTAAACCTCTTTTCCTACAGACGCAAAGAGTGCCCCCTTATCCTTTGCAGTGACCTCAAAGTGAGTCATTTGGCACCAAGCTCACTATATGGACCATTTATGTATTTATACATGGTGATCATATCCCCCTTTAATTGCCTCTTCTCCAGAGAGCACAAATTCAGGTCAGTTAATCTCTCCTCATTGCTGAGCTCCTCCATGCCTCCTATAAGTTTAGTCACCCTTCGCTGCACCTTATCCAGTTCCACAACATCCTTTTTGTGAACTGGTGCCCAAAATGGTCTTACCAATGCTTTGTACAGGAGCAGAATGATGTATCTATCTCTGGAGTCTAGACAACTTTCAATACAAGAAAGTATTTTGCTTGCTTTAGAAACTGCGGCTTGACATTGCATGCTATTATTCAGTCTATGATCTACCAGAACACCCATATCTTTCTCCATCATTGACTACCCCAACATACTCCCCCTAGGGTGTATGACGCATGCATGTTTTTAGTCCCCAAGTGCATAACTTTACATTTATCAACATTAAACCTCATTTGCCAAATAGATGCCCAATCACACAGTGCATTCAGATCTGCTTGTAGGTTGGAGACATCCTGTAAGGACTGTATTTCACTACATAACTTGGTGACTTTTAATTCCCAACTCTATGTCATTTATAAATAGATTAAACAATAAGTGGCCCAACACTGAACCTTGGGGAACACCACTAACAACCTCAGACCATTCAGAGTATGAATCATTGATCACCACTCTCTGAATAGGGTCTTTAAGCCAGTTTTCTATCCAATTACAGATCGAATACTCTATACCTACTGACCTTAACTTATACATTAGCCTCATGTGGGGAACTGTGTCAAACGCTTTTGTAAAGTCCAAGTATACTATATCCACAGCCATTCCTTTGTCCAATTTTGTACTCACTTCCTCATAAAAAGAAAGTAGGTTTGTTTGACAACTTCTGTCTTTTGTGAATCTGTATATTTGCTATTTGACATATTTACTATAGATCTGCTTAACTAGCTTCCATAATCTCCAAAGCAACTAATTTTTTGGTGTCTGGATTAAAATTTCTCTACAGAATGTGGCCAATAGCAAATTGAAACTTGGGCTTCCATTATAAAATTGGTTAGACCTAAATCTCCCAAAATGAGCTGAAATGTGCTAAGGTGTGATATGATGCAGCATTGTTAATGATAGCTTGCCCATGTATAGGATATGAGAAGACAACTTTTGAGCACATCATCAATCAAACATATTCAGCTTATTGCAGCCTGTGAGTATTTGTTTATCCATAGGAAAACAGAAAGATCTTTTTGCTGGTTATGTGCCAAACTCAATGTCACAATATGCTGTGCCTTACTGTCATGTAAGGTACATATGCATGTTTAAGGATGAAAAGATTGCCTTATGTTAAATTTATGGTTAGCCTATGTTCTCCAAGACAATGTAAATAACATGATAATTTCAGAGGAAAATACAGGTGGTTGGACCTTTGTTATTAAATAAGTATCTGGGGTAGGGGCACCGTTATCATTCTGGTAACATTTTTAACTGGAATTTGTTTTAATTCATTAGCTTGAATCAGTGTATCTGCAGTAATTCTGTATACTCAACATTTTAGAATTTCATCTGCTTCAGTGTCGAGATCAATGTTTCTATTTATTCAGGGACATTTGCACAAAAGAACTTTTTTAAGCCAAGTCAAAGTACCCTACATCAGCTCCATATGTTCAAGCTTACTTTTAAATACCATTAAAAAAGCACTTAGCATTTATATGCGTCCGACTCCTATAGCAGTCTGCTTTGGAAGTGTAGCAAAGAAACTAAATAGCCCCAGAAGCTATGTGTCATAAATCATTTTTGTCCATATTTGCTATTGATACATCTTCTTCATCACTGTCAGACATGTCGACTAATTTTGGCTTTGAAATCTTTACTACTCCACTTTTATAAATGAACAATTAATAATACACATTCCCATGAAGAGTTTTGAATTTGCTAAAGGTCGCTTGTCTCTGCATCATGTATCGCTTTCCACTATATGTTTCAAGTTTGATTTACAGATAACAATACGTTGATCATGCAAGTTCTCACCTACATAAATAGCACATTGTGGGAAAGTTCTGCTCTTTACTTGTAAGTAGAGAAAAAGCATTTAGCAACTCACTCCCCCACCCCCCTTGCCGAGCTACACACAAAACATCTGGAATTTATGGAAACATTAAGTGACTCTTAAGAAGCAAAGCAGGCAGCCATATTGTTTTTTGTAGAAACAAATAAGTTATCTGTAAGAGTAAGTAACTTAGAAGAAGGTAAACACACACACCAGTACTACTTTTTTGAGGTACCCATTTAAAATTGATCACCTTAAACGGTTATTTTACTAAACAGAGTACTTTCTGTCCTTCTAGTAGATATGTTTTTGGTGTGATGAGGTTAGGAATATTTGCATTAATGAAGCTGCTGAAGCTGCACACTAAACCTTCTTAAAGGCATTTGGTTCATTAAGGTCAGCGTCGTGTACAGCGTCTCATACATGTTAGTAGTAGCAGTATTTGCTGGATCACCACCTCTGCACTCATGAGTGTGTACAGCTGGTTATTATTGATTCCTAAATAAATAGTTAATAAAAGCACAAATGGCAGGCCATTTCTAGTGGGTCTTTAGATGGGACAACAGAAACATTTCGAAGAAGCCCTCTTCCTCTAAGGAGCAAGGCTGGGAACAGTTACTGGGGTTTTATTCAGAGGCAGCCATCATGAAGGTGGAGGGGAAAAAACAGTGCGGTATGAAAAGGTTGGTGTAGAAGGTTGTGGCAGTAAAGCATGACAGCTAAGAGCTTTGGATAAAACTCAGAACTGATGTGTGAGTTATATTTCAACTTTGGTTGCTACAACCTGAGCTCTGGAAGGTGTCTGAAAGCAAAAGGTCTGATTTACTAAATTGTGAATGGGAACAAAGTCAGGTGAAGTGAGGTAAAATCAACTGAAACCTGGTCAGATTTATTATTATGAAAAGTAAACAGAAGTGAACTTGTGTCCATGTCAAATATTTAGCCAACTTAAGGGAATGTGAATTTTTTTTAAAACTACTTTTGCACAACTGGAGGTTTGATGTGGACATGAGTTCAATTCAGCTGACTTTACACTTTTGTAAGACTGTCCCAATTTCACTGCAATTCACTGCACTCCCCATTCACACAATAGCAAATCGAGCCCAATGTTAGAAGGTTGAATCAGGAATTGTGCATGCTTTGTTTGGGCACATAAAGATATGAACGGCACTCCATTAATTTGGCCACCAAATTAGGCTACCAAGCCCTCAGTACAATGAGCAGATAATAAATGCCTTTACATATAGTCTGTACCAGTCTGTTGGTTATAAGAATATAATCACACTCTGAAATATTCATAGGTAAATTAAAGTATTGACAGCAGACATTTAAGGAACATACTGGAACACTGTACTCATATACATGAAGGTTTATCACAAATATGTGTTTAGATAAATGTTAAAGTAGAACTCCGGGCAAAAATATTATTAACCCCTGCAATGGGGCTTTTCTACTGCAATGGTATGTCCATCGATCTCCTCACATCCTGTACACTGTGTATTGGACATGATGACTCGAGGATCCTTAGACCGCTGCAGCCGAGAGAGAGAGGTGCTGGAAGTACCAGTCTAACAGCAAGCTGACTCTGTGGATCAGGTGAGTATAACTTTTTTTATTTTCAGCCCTAGACACAGCCAACACCGCAAGAGTTATTAATATTTTTTGCCCCTGAGTTCTGCTTTAAACAACTAGAAATACAGTTTTTGTGAAATATGAGTAGAAACTGACCTATGTGGGTACTGATACTGTCCCTATATTCGTGGATACATAAGATAATTGATATTGGATATAAATGGATGTATTAGACATTATTGTGTAAATCCAATAGCAAGCAAGGCTATAGCCCATGTAGTTTTCTGTTTTCAGACTGGCCTCATAGTCCTCAAAATGTAGTATTTCTTGGAATTCTCATAAGTGAAAAATACTGTCATGGAAAGCACCTGGATTGTGTGTCTGAATTGTATGTTTCAACTTTGTGTAACGTGGCTATTTGCCATTATGCTTCTTAAATGATAAAATGCCAAGGCCAATGTTCCTGATGTTGGATGCCTTTGATTTTTTTGGACAGTGCCATACAGGGTATAGATTAGCAGTGCAGGTGGCATGAAATGAAAGTATTCATATATAAATAGGCCCTCCAACTATATAAGCAGCAATGTGCTCCTATCAATCTGGTTCACATTAGGACTGGGGTGTAAGGGCCAGTGCAGTGTTTCATTCTCTGTAAACACAGCACTGTGTACATCTACAAAAATAAAATATATAATGTAGACAAAGCAACATTGTCCCATAGGTGCATTAGTGGAACATCCATTAAGTCCCTAGAACATGTCCGTGGGGAACCATTTATGTATTTAATTATTGGAGTGCAATTATTTCCTCTGGGGTAAATATCACTCCTGTTTAGTCTGTGAAGATTCTCACTCATCCAGGTCATGGTCTATCTTTAAAACATTTTCTTGAAGACATTTCACTGGTCATCCAACCAGTTTTCTGAATTGAGAAAGCTGGTTGGATGACCAGTGAAACGTCTTCAAGAAAAATACAGCAAGTCCAGTTGCCTTGACTTAATTTTTACAGATACTCCTGTTTAGTGTTTTTTAATGGTAGACTCATAAACATAGATGGTATCACGTAGGCATAATCCTATGGTTCTTTGTTACCTGTTGCAGGATTTAACACGGACTTGTACTGATCTCTGTATGCCCACCTCTTTCAGCTGAGCTAAATCTCTTTCATTTCTAAAATATCCAACTGTCTAGTGTGGACTGCTGGGGTCTTACAATGTATCTAACCCCCCAAAAATTAACATATAGCAGTTCACTAGTCCTTAGATGTGATATCTGAATTAGTTTTCTTTTTGTCAGCCTTTATTGCTTTATTTTCACTTAATGATCCTGTCAATAACACACTTCCTGTCCTAGGGTGACAGTGCTCACTTACTGTACTGTATCGAGAGCTGAAACAATATATGCATGTGCTTAGGGCACCAAAGGAAGGGTGCACCACAGAGTTTGTCCCCTAGCTGTCCTGCCCTTTAGGCACAAATGTACTTATCTTTGTTTGCCCTTTGCCTTGAGCTAACCAAAGACCTGGAAGAACACTGATGAAGGTTTATATATTGTTTTCCTTTTAGTTTACTTATTGAGTCTTAATGTCTTGTCAGTTAAGCAATGGAGGGACCGAGGGGGGCAACGTTGTTAGGATTTGCTTAGGGCATCAGTTGTAATTAATCTAGCCCTGACTGTATCTATGGAGGAACAACATTATCACCCTAGTACAAGAAGTGTTAACCCATAATGGCATTCAACAGACATTGGTTATAAAGCTATGTTAGGTGGTGCATGTTAGGTGCTTTAACCAATTATTTTGACTTGGATATCAGACCACATTTCACAGGCCATATAAGGAGAAATTCATAAAGCATCAATGAGTTAACAAACATTTTCTCAACACTGTATGTGCAAACCAGAATATTATAAATAATAGACTACATAAGTAAAGTATTGGGATTATAAACTGTATGCAACTGTACATAAGTTTTTTATTCAATTTTGTGCTTTTGTTTTCCCTTGCAGACGAATGTTTCCCAGCTACAAAGTTAAAGTCACTGGGATGAACCCCAAGACTAAATACATTCTACTCATAGACATTGTTCCAGCTGATGACCACCGGTACAAATTCTGTGACAACAAATGGTAAGAAATATTTTTGTTTAACAAATGTTGATCTATTTGTCCAAACATTCAATCATGGACTTCACTTCAGATTCAGTGCAGCAAAGAAATCCCTTTTTATTACTAAAGATACTCACTAGTAATATACATGTGGAGATAATTTGCAACAATCACATTGTAATATGATAAAAAAAGCCCCAAAAATATTTAAACATCAAAATGATGCCCTGCAAAGGGATTTAAATGTGGCTGACAACTTGCTTCAGATGTTACACGTTTCTGTGATGTCCAGCTAATTCTGACATACAGATGTAATTAGTTTGTTGCCACTATCATATGGCTTATAGTTGGTTGGTAAAGGATCTATCAATATATGAATAGAAAGATAGATAGATAGATAGATAGATAGATAGGTATTAGGGCGGCAGCTAACGATTATTTTCATATCGGATATGTATATATATATATATATGTACAGTATAAATATATATATACATATATACATACATACATACATACATATATATATACACATATACACACACACACACACACTGCATGTTCAAATTATCCCATGTAAAATCTGATATAGCACTGTGGGCCTGCTCATTGCTTGCATGTTACCAAGGCAACAATGCAAGGACAGGTCATGTAAGGTTTGTGATCTATTTAAAAATAGAAATCAGTGCAATTTCTACCTCCCTACCCCTCTTCTCTGCAGCATATTATTTTTTTCAGCACTGCAGGTACTTTTTAATAGCTACTGTGTATTCTTTTTTTTTTAATTCAATACTTTTTTATTTGAATAATACAATAAATAGAACAAACGTATACATCCATAATTACATATTAAAACAGCAATACAAAACAGATAACAATACAGACAGACCCACAAGGGGGGAGGGGGAAAACACCTCTCCTTATAAAATTAATTTTACTCTCAACATACCATATTTCTAAAGCCACATTACTCTTCAGAGTACCAATAATAAATAGGAGAGATATTATACAAGAGATATTATACCCAAGGTCCTTTACCATATTCAATCCACTTATCCCACATTTTACCATATTTGTCCATGGTACCTCTGTGCTTGAACATAATTCCCTCAAATCTAACCACTTTATCTAGTTCTTTCTTCCATTCCTCTAATGTGGGAGGCGCTGCTGAAATCCACCTAAGGGCTATACTGCGCCGGGCTACGAATAGAGCCCTCGTTATTGCCACCTTTGTGTAATATTCCACCTTTATGGGTCCCAAAATACCCAGGATACATAACATGGGATTATTAGAAATATGGACTCCAAAGGCTGCATTTATTATGTCTACTATTTCCTGCCAATATCGTTTCAGCTTCGGGCATCGCCACAGCAGATGTATTAACGAATCAGGTTCAACCCCACACTTTGGACATTTAGAATTTTCAATATATGAATAGATAGATAGATAGATAGATAGATAGATAGATAGATAGATAGATAGATGTTCCTCAATTCCTAGTGACACAGTTATTTGTCCTTTTGCTACCTGGTATTTAATGGGCTAATAACAGTTTGTAAATCATATATTGGTTTGTTCCCTGGTGTGTATAGCAGGTTAAAGTAAGTAAAAAATTAGGTGTCCCTTGATAACCGTTGATTACCCACAGGGTTATTCACTAAAGGGTGAAGAGTTTGGAGATGGTAGGAGAAGTGAACAATCTAGGACAACATAGCTGATTTGGAAAAATTCTCCAATTTAGCTTACTTTCCAGTTCAGCTGTGTTGTCCTAGATTGTTCACTTCTCCTGCCTTCTCCAAACTCTTCACCCTTTAGTGAATAACCCTGCTAGTGTCTATTGGTATTGAATAGGTTGTCATTTAAATTACTTTCTCCTTCATTGCCTGCCATCTAGGATAAAATCACTTGACAAAATGCCAAAACCTGTTTAGAGTTGCCATAACCTGTCCGGTACTATATACAGTATTTCTTTATGCGCTATGGTTTGGTACATCTAATGCAGAATTCTCAAAAAGGATCTTTAGTTCTAGTTTGCATCACTATAAAACTAATCAAAGTAAGAGGGAATGTAATATATTGTACCTTAGGAAGACATTCTAGAGTATTATAATATGCTGCCCTATATGCAGCCAGAAAGATGAAACATTTTTAACTTGTTTAAGTAAGCCAGCCAAAAACTTGGAAAGTTCAATTCAGTGCATATCGTAAAACAATGCATAGGCCAACGTTATGCTTAGTTTGATTACCATTTAGGTAGAGTAGGCCTATAGGTGATAGAGGCAATGAGGTAGTTTCTTCTAGTATAGTTATCAGCCAATTCGTCTCCATCATCAGCAGAAAGAGTCATCTCTAGTGATGGGCAAATCTGCCCAGGTTCGAGTCGCCTGGGGTTCTGCAAACCTGAACTGAAACGAGAATCCCACTCAAGATTGTTTGTTAAAATCTGGGCATTTATAGGGCTAATAGGCAATGGCAAGCTAGACACTGTCATGGGGGACATATACCAATGCAAATAAAAATTAAAACGTGTATTTTATGCGGCTTCAAGGGCAAGATTGAAAATACATAAATGATTTAAATACGTTTTGGGGATTCCTTATAACTGTATGTGGTGTTACAGAACAGTGTGATTTTCACATACAGTCTCAGCAACAGCGTATACATATTTGGCTGTGAAATTCAATTTTTTTTAACATAGGTCAACTAGTGTTAGGTTTAATAATCCTTCAAATGCTTATAAATTAGGCACCTTTTTCCATTTACAGGATGGTGGCTGGAAAAGCAGAACCTGCAATGCCTGGAAGGTTATATGTTCATCCAGATTCCCCAGCAACTGGAGCTCACTGGATGAGACAGCTGGTGTCATTTCAAAAATTAAAGCTGACCAACAACCATCTTGATCCCTTTGGACATGTAAGAATAAATTAAATTGTTTTTATATGATTAATGAAACATAGTAGAGTGACAAATTACTCTCAGAATTTACAATCTATTATATTATTTGCAGGTGACCAACTATCGTCTAGCATATGTACATCTAATGCAAAGTATAATGCATGTTCTACCGTGTGCATTTTGTTTACCTTGTAATGGGCCAGTTTGTGTTTTTCCTGTGTACTGGTTTGATTATTACTAGGGAGGCACAGATACTTTTCGAGTACCAGTACAAATATTTGGCATTTTCATGAGAACTACCAGGGTTGCAGTGGTTGCAGCTGGGACCTGGCTCTGGCACTCCACCACTGTCCTGAAATCATTAGTCTGTATTGTTTTAGAAAAACCGTCACATGACAATAAACAAAAATGTATCAGTACTCGTACTTGTAAGTACTCGGCAAGTACCAGTACTCGTACTCGCAAAACTGGTATCGGTGCATCCCTTTATTTCTAAAAACAAAATCATACATTAAAACAGAGATGTACAAATCCCAGGAGCTCTGTGTGCTCCTTACAAATGACAGCTGCCTACTAATTTTTGAATTTTTCTCTAGTCTAGTCTTGGAGCTCAAAAGTATCGGTACATGTACTCGTACTTGTACCGAGTACTGTACTTGGTATCTGTGCAACCCTAATTATTACCTGCTTAGATTTTAATTTTTTTACATAAAAGATGAAAATCATAGATCTCTGTTTGGGATGTTCCTGGTGTGGAAATGAAAGTTGCATGACATTTATATTTATATAATTGGCTTCAATACCTGACTTGACACAAGTGTGCAGATCAGCAGAACTCATTTTTCTCTGACTTCAATTGCTGCATGCTTGTTACAGGCCATTGACTCAAAGTATAAAGTCAAGAGACAGCCAGGCAACTAATATGTGCAAAAATGGGTCTATTTTTTTCAGTGGTTTTCTTCAGCGTGTTATAAAGACACAGATCTATTGCACGTAAGGGTGTTATGCCAGGCGCTATGGCTAAAGTTACACAGTAATTGCAAGAAGGAGCAGGCACGTAACACTTGGAACATGCTCCACATACTCCCTGAGAAGGGAAGCCTGGAGCAGTTAATGGCCAACCATCAACCATAAAAATATATTCCGCTAATGTCAATAAATTCTCATTTTTAATACATTTTTGATAATATAGCAGGTAAAATTCTCTTTTTTATAAATCCCTCATACATAGAGGATTCATTGAGTGTTTAATAATCATCATCATCATAATTATTATTATGATGATGATGCTGATTATTATTAATATTATTATACAGGATTTATATTGTGCCAACAAATCGCACTGCCCTTTACAAAATTAAGGTAGACAGTACTGTTACAATACAATTCAATACAGGAGGGTTAGGAGGGCCCTGCTCATGAGAGCTTACAATCTAGTAGATCTTTAGTAGTAGTAGTAGTGCTTTTTCAAAGGTTTTTAGTGTTGTCTGCATCCCCCTATACATAGTTACATAGTATTTGAGGTTGAATAAAGACATTAGTCCAACATTCACTTTATTTGTCCTGCTGAACATTGACATTGGCACTGAAAGTGAGGGAAAATCCCAAATTTTTAAGGAAATATTTGGAATGAAACACAGATGGCATAAAAGAAAAACTGATGGCATTTTAACTATTCTATACTGTGTGTACAATGAAAAAAAGTGCAGATACACATGGACTGATTTATAAAAGCTCCACCCAGTGTATAGTTGGGTGGATGTGCCCTACCACCCCTATTTCATGCTAAGGAGCATTGGAATTCCTTTGCTTCTCAGTGCCATTTAGGGGTGCTAGGGCCACACAATCGGCATCCACCCAGCGTATAGCATTATATAATTATTTATATAACATTTGACACTAAAGCCCTGAAAGAATAGTTGCAAAAAAAAGACAAGTCTAAAATGTCAATTAGGCCTAGTCATTCCTCTAGGATTAAGGACTCTAACAGTTGTGCCTCTATTACCTCCTGCAATCCTCGAGATTTTGCAGACAGAGGTTATTTTGTGCGTAGCCCCTATATAAGTTGCTACGGAATTAGCTAGAATTCTGTTTGTAAATAGTTAACTGATCTTGTGCAGCCCGTGATACAGAGACTTGTTGGAGTTGCAGTACAGAGCTTGGGACAAGCTGTGCTGTGAGAGACTGTTGATACCACAATTTCCAAGAGGCCCTGCTTTCAGCAGTAGGGGAGATTATGGGCTGGAGTTGCTGAGGGCGCTCAGTCCAAGAGAACTTAGTCATGGACACAGATCTGTGTGGCTGCCGCTGACACAGAGGAGCCATAGACTGTGTGTGAGTTTGTCTAGGGGAGTGTACACAGACTGAAGAACATCGGCATAGAAAGACTTCAGTCTGGTCTGCTGCAATCAAGAGTCGTTTGGTTGATCGCTTCTGCCGGGCACAGCGTAAACTACACAGCAGGGATATCGCGGCCTGGACAAACGGTCACGCCCAGTCAGTGAGGGATGCATAGAGGCCAACTAGTGTGTCGGCTTGAGAGAAAGGGGATGCCCGTCTCTCGCTGACGGGCATCACAGCTGCAAGCCTGACTTTGGATGTGGTGAGAGGCCTCTGGCTATTTGTGTTATTTCTACAACTCACTTCAGCAACACAGTATGGGCCCCAACGATGGCTAGCCTAGACTATTGTTACTGGCCAGTAGTAAAGAGAGCTGGAGTAAATAGGACTGAGACATTAGCAATCAGGTATTCAAAGTCAAAGATAGCAACTGAGATAGTTCAGTACTGCATATCTCTGTATATATATATATATATATAGCCGCGGCTGCTTAGTGTCTGAATACCCAATGTATATTGCTGAATGTCGTTTCCTTCAATTATTGTGTTTTCATTATTCAGTGCTTAACGAATATATACTATTTGCTTAGTAAAGTTATTACAAAACTCCCTAAGGTGTGTTGGTGTGCTGTGGATCCTGTTTGGGTGGTACATTCTGGCTTAGGGACAGAAATACCCGGGTTATTCTGGCGGCTCCTTCAGGGAGTGAGCGCGACATTTAAAACTCTAGATTTTCTCAAGTTAGATAGATATTGTATGTGCCAAACAGACCCAGAGCCTCTGTTTTTGCAAAAATAGCATTGTCAAAAAATCTATTCTATAGTTCATATAGTATTCTATATATACATCTCTTAGTGAAGACCATATAGCAATAAACTCTATTCGTATTTTTGAATGTAGATGGACAGTTCCTATCTGTTGGAGATAGTCTTTCCATCTGTTTATAAGCTGCTGTGGTGTTTATAAGAAACTACACAGCCTTTGTGCATGAAATGTGTGCGTCTCTTGAGACAGGTTTCTTTGAAAGTGCCACCATGAAAAGGGCATCGGCTGTCAATTTTCATCTATTCTTAATAGCCAATTTAGGAACGTATGTGTTCCACTGTGCATGAGACGTCCTCTGCAAACTATAGCCTTTCTTTAAGTCCTAACCACTGAACTTGTTTTGTCAAGTTGTTCAACCAGTAAAACTCTTAAAAAACACTGTCCAGTTCATACTGTTCAATAAATAACTAGACCACAAACTGTAATCCATCTATTTTCCCCTGTGGGAAATTATATCGTCCTGAGCAGGGAAACGCTTACAGCTGATTCTTTGTCAGGACATCAGTCTTTTAAGCCCAACAGTCTAAGTTCCCATGAATTATTAATACCAAATTTCAAGTTAGTAGCTGGATCAAGCCACCAGCATCTATGCATAAAAAAAACATAACCTGATTCAAAAAGAAATGAACTCTTTCAAAAATGTATTCCTCAATAGATATGCTTCATATTTTTATAGATTTTGGAACTCAAAAGGAACACTAATTTCCCCCTCCCCCTCATGCCTGGTTATGGCCCAGTGAAAGTCTGCAGTCACAGAACCAAATATAGAAAAAAATGCTTTTTCAACAATTTTTACAACAAATGCTTTTTCCTTTTGAGCTATGATGAACCCTAGAGTGTCCCCTGCTGGAGGAAATGTATACAACTTATTATGTATACAAATATATAGATAGCACCAAAATATTGGGAAAAATTAAAAAATGCAAAAATTTAAATGAAATCTGTTAGGCTGGGTTCACACCTGGGCGTTACTATAGGAGCGTTTTATGCACCTTTTTTCAGCTCGTTTTTAGTAAGTTTTTAGCACGTTTTTTGGTTCAGTGAAACGCGTGTTCGACGCTCTTTTTTAAACCTCCCTGGTGGTATGATTTTTTTTTAATTTTCTTTTTTTCGTTTTTTTTAACTTTCAAACTTCCCGCCGGTTCCTCCCCCCTGCAAAGCGGATGCTCGCAAGGGACGGAACCCGGAAGACGGCAGCGGCCGGAGGACACAGCGGGGATCGCGGACAAGGTAAGAACTACGCTGTATTCCCGAGTGTGGCTCGGGGGTACTGCTTTGTTAACCCCCGCGCCACACTCGGGGAAACCAATGGATACGCTCTGAAATACGCCCCAAAGAAGCTCCTGTACTTGTTTGGGCGTAGAGCGTTTTTCAGCGCATCAAAACGCGCTGAAATATGCCAAGGTGGGAACCATGCCCATAGGAGTTAATAGGATTTCACTGCTTGAACGTTTTTCAGTGCTTCGATCAACGCTAAAAAACGCCCTGGTGTGAACCCAGCCTTATGAAGGAAACATGGAGGCTGCCACCACTCTCCTTTTAAAAATGTCAATTCCTTAGCTGTTATTCTGATCTCCTTGGTCCCGATACTATCTGAGTCACTGAGCTGCAATGTTGAAACATAAAGTACTGAAGGCGGTGGGTCAACACACCATCCAAGTAACTGGTATTTTTAGGATGTGAAAATTGTCTGTTCCCTTAAATCTCATGTCAGGTTTGCTTTCATGTTAACAATTTTAATGCATTTTGCATGTGTATACAACATTTTGAACAGGTAACTAATTCATTTTTCCTAATTGACTTGTATTTGTATTTGGTGGACTGTTGAAGTACCAGTACAACCTCTCTTCACACTCATATCATTTCTTGCAGTACATAAATAGTAGACCAAAGCTTGAAAACAATATAATCATATTGACTGGTGGTGAGGGAACAGGAACGAGCAGTGGTTCTCAAAGATTGGTCAACATACCCAAAGTGATCCACCAGCAGGTGCCAGTAGGTTCAAAACTCTAATTTTCTTAGTAGTTTAAAAACAATAGGAGTTCATTAAACATTGCCACATTTCATAGATTGCAGATTTGTATACTGGAAAAAGCTTAAAATAAAGTTGATATAGAGCAGTGGTTCTCATGGCCTGGTCTATATACCCCAACTGTTCCACGAGCATGTGCTAGTTGGTTTAAAACTCTCACTTTCTTAGCAGCATAAGGCTGCCAGGACAGCAAATGTTTATAGCAATTGAGTCCAGACTGCATTTTCCCAGTTCTGTATCTCTATTACATGAGAGCTAAATGGCTATAGACAGGGGCACAGAATGATATGAACCTGGAATTAAACTTAGAAGAAGCAAAAACAGGGATAAAATTAATATCAACATAAAGATACCATAAATACTGTAAAACTACAAGACACTTAAATAATTAAATACCTATGAGGATGTTTTTTAATTATATTTTAAAAGGAACACTTTTTAAGTTTTAACTGTAGCATCTGTTTCTGTAGTATATGTATTAGGGATGTGCCGATACCACTTTTTTAAGACCAAGTACAAGTACTGTCCCTCATGTACTTGCCGATACCAATTACCAATACTTTTTCTTAAAGGGACATGTGACTTTTTTTTCTAAAACAACACAGACTGATGATTTTAGGGCCATTTCTCACCAGGGCTAAATGCAGATGTCACCCCAAATCCGAACACAATAGTATTCTGCTTTGGGGACATGTATTCTGAGAATACATGTTCTCACAGCAGGACACATGTCCCTAAGGCAGAATAGTATTCTGCTTTGGGGGCATGTATTCTGAGAATACATGTCCCCAAAGCAGGACACAGTATTCTGCATGGACACATGTCCCTAATGCAGAATAGCATTCTGCTTTGGGGAAATGTATTCTTAGAATACATGTCCACAAAGCAGGATGCATGTCCCTAAGACCGAATAGTATTCTGCTTTGGAGACATGTATTCTGAGAATACATGTCCCCAAAGCAGGATACATGATCCCAAAGCAGAACGCATATCAGCAAGGCAGAATAGTATTCTGCTTTAAGGGACATGTATTGTGCTTTGGGAACATGTGTTCTGCGAATACATGTCCCCAAAGCAGAATTCTTCTCACCAGGCTGCGTGTCGATCTCACCAGGCGACGTGGACATCTGCAGTGGCTCTGCGGGCACTCCACCTCACCGACGATGTCGGGACCCGGCCTCCCCCATGTCCAGACCGGCGATGCTGCCACATCCCGTCTGGTTGTACCGGCCCAGTCCTCCCCATCAGTGTGTGGCATGAACCCCCAGCTTCTAGCCCTGGGGTGGTAGTTCCACCCCCGGGGCTGTCCATAGCTGTGCCTGCGCCAAGAAGGAGGAGATAAAAAAACGCACAGGCAGTGCCATGGACAGCTATCTGCAGGCCCCTAGCAGGCTGCCGAGGTCCCCCCAAGTGCGGGAACTTGGACGGCCGCTGCTGTTTGAAAATTTAAAGGGCCGGTTTGGGCCTTAGGAATTGGGGCATTTTCACAACTAAAAGTACTTGAAAGTACATGAAAGTACGTGAAAATGCCTGGTATTGGCCCCAATACCGATACTAGTACCGGTATCGGGACATCCCTAATATGAATGCTATGCAAACAGAAAAAGGTGGAAGTTTATAGAATATATCATAATGCAGTAGAAAGCCACAGGGCAAGGACAGAAGTAAGTTGCTCTCCTAAATGTGACTGTTAAAAGGGTTTTCTGGGAAGAGGAGGCGTACAATCAAAGATCAAGGACTCCTTGCATTTTCTATCACTTTCATAATAAACTGGCCAAGGACTCCCTGTATTTTCTATCACTCTCATGATAAACTGATGAACTGAGATTAATTAAGTGCCGTTTAACATAAAGTATATTTTAAAGCTGGCCCCTAGGTTTTCTCATTATTTGTCATCTCTAGTTTTAAGAAAATAGTTTCTAGCATTGACACTAAGAAATATTTGTATCATTGCATAACTAGACACAAATGTTAGTCATACGTCCAAACTTTTTAAAATGAGAAAGCGGTACAGCCTCCAACACAATGTATTTAGGTAATGGACCTAACCCTACCACGCCCCAGTTATGCGATTCATGAAGACTTTTTTATGCAAGAAATGACTGGTTAAACCCAGGACCCTTTTTCTTCACTATTATCTTTCCTTTAAACTGGTAAACAGTGCATAATAACACTTCTGGTAGGTAAATAGAACCTTTTTATAGATATTTGTACATCAGACCAAAAAGAGGGACAACTGAGGAGGGAAAAGGGACAGAAGGATTTGGTTCCAAATGGGGGACAGTCCCTTTAAAGGAGAACTATGAGGTGAGTGCTTTTCACTTACCTCATAGTTCTAGCTGAACTGTGACAATGAGACTGTCATAGGTCGGCTTAGTAGATTGGGAGGTGAGCGAACACATACCAGCGTTCGCTCACCTCTCGATCCTGTCACGGCTCTCTGCCGTGGCAGGGGAGGGGCTGGATTCCCCCCTCCCCACTCCGATCCGCCAGCGCTGACTGGCGGAACGGACGGGGAGAGGGCGGGTACAGCTGGCTCTGCCTCTAGATAGGCAGAGCCAGCTGTCAGTCACGTAGCTGGGCGGAGCCAGACATAATTGCTACAGCTCGCGGTATACTGAGCCTAGGGTGATGGGAGGACGCTAGTCTGTGTCCTCCCGTGACCCTAAGGAGAACTATGGGGAAAAGCCTTAACCCCATAGTTCTCCTTTAAATGAGGGACAGTTGGGAAGTATACGGTATATATATATGGAACCCCAATTCCCCCAAAAATTGGGACGTTTTTGTAAAATCTACATAAAAACAGAATCCAATGAGCTCATAAACCCATATTTTATTCACAATAGAAAACAGAAAACATATCCAATGTTTAGAATAAGAAAATTTACCATTTTAGGAAAAAAATAAGGTAATTTTGAAATTGATGGCAGTAACACATTTCCAAAAAGTTGGGACAGGGCAACTAAAAGGTGGCAAAGTAAGTGGTACTAACAAGGAGCTGGAAGAACATTTTGCAACTAATTAGGTTAATTGGCAACAGGTCAGTAACATGATTGGGTACAAAAAGAGCATCTTGGAGAGTCAGAGTGTCTCAGAAATAAAGATGGGCAGAGATTCACCAATCTGTGAAAAACTGCTTATAAAAATTGTAGAACAATTTCAGAATAATGTTCCTCAATATAAAGTTGTGAAGACTTTAAATATATGATTATCTACAGTACATAATATCATCAAAAGATTGCAAGAATCTGGAGAAATCTCTGTGCGCAAGGGACAAAATGCAAGGCCAAAATGCAATATTAAATGTCCGTGATCTTTGGGCCCTCAGGCAGAACTGCATTAAAAACATTCATGATTCTGTGATGGATATCACTGCATTAGGCTCAAGAATACTTCCAAACATCACTGTTTGTGAACACAACTTGCCGTGCCATCCAAAAATGCAAGTTAAAGCTCTATCATGCAAAGAAGAAGCCATATCTGAACATGATCCAGAAATGTTGGTGTCTTCTATGGGCCAAAGCTCATATAAAATGGTCTGTCACAAAGTGGAAAACTATTCTGGGGTCAGACGAATCGAAATGTTACATTCTTTTTGGCAACCATGGGCGCCGTGTCCTCCTGACTAAAGAGGAGAGGACCTTCCTGCTTTGTTATCAACACTCAGTTCAAAAGACTGCATCTCAGATAGTATGGGGATGCATAAGTGCGTATGGAATGGGCAGCTTGCACATCTGGAAAGGCACCATTAATGCTGAAAGATATATCCAGGTTTTAGAGCAGCATATGCTCCTATGACATCTTTTTCAGGGAAGGCCTTGCATATTTCAGTAGGACAACACTAAACCGCATACTGCATCTATGACAACAGCATGGCTTCATAGTAGAAGAGTCTGGGTGCTTAACTGGCCTGCCTGCAGTCCAGATCTTTTACCAATTGAAAATATCTGGCGCATCTTGAAGCGAAAAATACGACAAAGAACATCCAGGACTGTTGAGCAGTAAGAATCCTATATTAGGCAAGAGTGGGGCAATGTTCCTCCCCCCAAACTCTAGCAATTAGTCTCCTCAGTTCCCAGACATTTACAGAGTGTTGTCAAAAGAAGAGGAGATGCTACACCATGGTAAACATGGCCCTGTCCCAACTTTTTTGAAATGTGTTGCTGCCATCAATTTCCAAATGAACTTATTTTTTTGTTAAAATGGTAAATGTTCGCAATTTAAACATTGGATATGTGTTCTATTTTCTATTGTGAATAAAATATGGGTTTATGAGATTTACAAATCAGTGCATTCTATTTTTATGTAGATTTTACAAAGCGTCCCAACAATATATATACATTAATAGGCGTGTCTGTACAGCAGTAGAGAAAAAGATATTGCTCAGAAAATAACATAGTTCAAATACCTGAAATTACTAGGAATAAGCAAACTGTTCAGTCAAAGATAAGCAGGCTGCCAAGGCAGTACAAGACCAATGATGATGTACAAACTGCAGTAGCCTTTGGCAACCATTCCCATCTTGCTTTTCATCACCCAAACTGGAAACACGATAAGAGTTAAAAGACCACTTTTTGTGAAAAAAATGCTATATGAGGCCAAATCATGTATTGATAGTATTCAGTTCATGAAAGTATTACTTATTCACATACTTGAAATCCTCTTCTTTTCTTTCTAACTGTTTTGCAACTGCTCATTTGCCTACATTACATTATGTTTTTTTGTTTTTTTTTTCATTCACATAGCTATTTGTCCAGTGAAACTGCATGTACATTCGTTCTGTGCAAATTATTCCTGCAGCTGCAGCTCACTACCAAATGGGCTCGAGTGATGTGGAGGGTTGGGGTGACAAAGTAGCCAGAGATTGTAGAGGAGGAAAGTGAGGGAAAGACAAAATATCAGCTACGTAAGAAGTCACCTAGGGGCAGCTCGCAAATGAGTGGAGGGAGCAGCCTTCCTATTCTCCTGGATGGCACCGCCCCAAGCGTGCAGGCCATTGCTATCCCCCCGCCATTACACATACTCAAAACATGTCTATTGCCAATAACACCCTAGTGGTTTGCAGTCTCTGTTTGCAGAATATTAGGTTGGGTTCATGTACAGTTCATTGGGATATTACATGCATGAGGAGACAATTGATATTTCACCACAAACCTGGGTGGAAACGGCACAGAAAAGCCTTTGCATTGGCCAAGGTAAAATGCTTCTATGTTGTTTTGCAGCTGGTATGCCTGGGGGACAGGCACCACACTGGGTCAGATATTCTGTCAGAAATGAGCGTGTCCACTTTAGGGGGTCATACCAAGCGAGTGTTTACCTGGCTCAAATGCTACAGCAACACAAGCTGCAGCAGGCCACCAAGGAGTACTTGTGCTAGAATGGGAAGAGGATGTGCTCATGGGATCTAGGGTTTTTTTCATCACAACAGTGGCTACTTATTCAGGGCACTTGTTTGATCTTTTTACTAAGCTGCACCAGGTGGGGATTAACCACATTATCCCACTGATTTACTGAATGGAGCACACATTACGTAGTGTAATAAACCAGCCATTGCAGGCACAGCAGCAGGAAGAGAACTTCGCGGTGTCTGAGGGCCAGCATGATTCTTTTACAACTGACTTCATCCCTGTGTGGCAGAGATGGTAGCAGGCAAAAGAGGAGTGCAAAGAGGAATATTGGGAAGGTGGCACTGAAGAGTACATAGGACTGGCTTTCCGGGGTACATTACACTCCGCCCAAACATGGGTGGGCTGAGATTGTTTAAGATACTGTTGACCTCAGTGACACAGAGGACTCAAGACCTCTGCTGCAGGCAATTTGTGATGAACCAGGGAGCAGTGGGAGAGTCATGCAAAGGTGCTCCTTTGCTGAACTCCTCTTTGAAAAATGCTGGTTGCCTGGCTGTTGTACTAATCAGGTGGCTTCAACACCTTCTATGTGAGTTACTTGGAACAGGTACGAAGCTCAGGGGGTCAGACTTTCCTACGACTTCACTTACTGTATACTACTATTGGGTTCTTGATTCAAAATGTATTAAGGCCAGAGAAAGCCAAGCAACTAATGTGTTCCATAGGGGGTTAGCAATGGCAGACTGTTTCAATAAGGGTTTCCTTCAAATTCTTATTTTGCTTCATTATAGCTACAGTTTTGCTGTTAGGAGTCTTCTGCACTGGGCATTGACAAAGGTAAAATTAAAATAGGTAGTAATAAGATATTAAGCATCAGTGAAACATGGAGCCTTTTCTGGAAAATTGTAAAACTTAAGCCTTATTCCAGCCTTTTTATTTTGTTTAGGATAGAGCAGAAAAGGGTTAAGGCATCTGTCAGTTTTTTATTGCAGTTTGGAAGTGTGTAAAGAAAGCACTGGACCTGTGTAGTTATTCTATCGGTGTTTCTCATGCAACAGTAGTTAAGTGATGTGAATATGGGTTATCTCTCTCATGGTAGGCAGCTTCCACAATCTAAGAGATCTCCACAGTAACCTTGGATCAACAGTGAAGACAGTAGATGTAGGAACTGAAGAGCCTTACCAATTAAAAAAGCCCAAATACCACTTTATTCTGTTAGGGTCAGTGGGACATTCAAGTAGAGTGGTCAACATGTATTTGGGGTCCAGCACACACCCCCTTCATCGGGGCTCAATGCTAGAAATCATGTATGTGGACTACAATCCCTGCAGCTTGAAAATTGCATTGTGTTGTGACGGGAGTACTTTAGGCGTGTCAGCAACCTGGATATTGCCAGAACAGCTGATTTGATGATTACGAATATAGCATTAGCTGCACCAGTCTGATTTTTTCAATGTAAAACATTTGAAAAGAAATCAGAATTTGCTGAATAAAACTGAACTTGCAAAGAAATCATATTAGATCAATTACGCCATATGCCATGCAATCAGCTTGAAACCGATTAAAATTTTCTAACCCATCTGATCATTTTCATCTTAATTTCCATCCCACAAAATAAAAAAAATCAAGTTGTTAGTGAAAATGAATGACAATTTCTACATAGAATCTTAATAGTTATAAAATGATGCTATCAACATGTAAAAGGCACGCATTTGAGTTGTGGCCATAGTCTTTGTGTTCCAAAACAAAGGTCTGGGTTTTAGACACATTCAAAAAAGTTGTTAAAATGTTACAGTATTACAGTATATACACAAAGAAAAATGAATAATACTATTTTGGTCCTGGGATTTTGAATAAAGTTAGATATGATGTGTATATGCCTGTTGTAGCATACCCAACTATGTAAATATAATTAGTACATCTTTATTCTCTAGCAGAATTTGTATAAGAATCAGTTAAACATCTTTAAACCCTTATCTGGTACAGTACTTAAAGGCAAGAATGCCAAGAATCTCATTCTGCAGTTTCCCCCTAAGTAAACAGGTGAAGAATCTACAGCTCAAGAGCAGAATGTCAGCCCACTGTGGCATTATAGGGATATAAAAACATAAGTATTCACCATTTCAGGTACCAGAAAATAAAATTAGAGCTGCTTGGTTTTTATAGCATGACAAAGAGAAAAGAGAAAATGCAAAATATGCAATTCCACAGTGGCTATTTATTCTTAGAGGAAAAGGAAAAGTGGGAAAGGAAGGTAAAACACTTAAAAAATTATATTCTCTATTTGATTTATCTCAGATTTATGTTGTTAGAGGAGTCCTACACAATAGGACCTAAGATCTATATCAGTGGTGTAACTACTACCATAGCGACCTACGTGGTCCCTATGTGGCCCGGGACGGAGGGGGGCCCGTTTATGTGGTCAGGGCACAGCAGCAGAGGAGGAGGCCAGCCGGGGCCCTGCAACAGTGGTGGAGGCTAGGGTCCAGCGGTGGCTGTGGTGGAGGAGGCTGGGGCCCGGCGGTGGTGGTGGACGTGGAGGAGGCCGAAAGGTAAGAGGAGCACAGTGTGCAGGGAAAGGGCCCCCGACCAGCCCAACAGCCTATGGTGGGCTCTGCAGGGCCACTCTCAGGTGGGCTGTGCGGTGTCTCAAGAGGGCTATGCAGGGTCTCTGGTGGGCTCTGAATGGTCTATGGTGGGCTCTGCCGAGTCTCAGGTGGGTTCTGCAGGGTCTCAGGTGGGCTCTGCAAGGTCACTCTCAGGTGGCTGTGTGGGGTTTCAGGTGAGCTCTGCAGTGTCTTTGGTATCTCCGGTGAGCTGTGCTGGGTCTTAGGTGGGCTGTGCGAAGTCTCATGTTGGCTGTGTGGGGTCTCAGGTGGGCTGTGCAGGGTCTGTGGTGGGATCTGCAGCAGATATGGGCAGAGTGATCTCTTCTTCGGCTCCGACGTCGGGAACATGTACTGAAGGTAGATAATTTTTTTTTTGGTGGGGGCGGTTTTGGGGGCCCCATACAAAATTTTGCTATGGGGCCCTGTGGTTTCTAGTTACGCCCTTGACCTATATGTTTAGGTTAAATCCATGGCATCCTCCCACATCTACTCAATAGCCTACTAGACGCTGATTACAAATTTAATACCAACTATAAAGCCCATTTTGGAAATCACAGTATTTTGTATACAACAAAGTACTAAAATCACTAAGTTTGTAAATAACTTTTGGGACCACTTAGTTGGTTTGAGCTTGGCTTCATTGCCCAGGCTTTCTCTATACTTGCCTATACAAGTATTTTCTACATTTGAAGAACCCCAACAGACCCCTACTGTGAAAACTAGAGACATGTGTTGAGAACATCAGTTTCCCTAAAAGATGATCATTTCAACAAAATTTTGTAATTGTGTAACTTCCAAACCATTCCTGTATTTTGAAAGCCATTCTTCTAAAAATAGTATATCATTAAAAATAAATGACCTACAAAACTGTTAACGTATACTGTATCAGAAACCATCAGTGAAATTATATTATTACTTCGTGATCTGTAGTTTGTACTTGTGTTCGACCCCCTCTTTTTTGTGACTTAAATTGCACTTTAACTGACCTTTGAAGACAAGCAATGTCAGCATGAGCTGTTTCTTCCAGTAACATAGTGAATCTAAGAGATGTTATCGCAAGCGCACATAGTTTATGGGTTTCTCAGAAATAAGGTTGCATGATCTTAATAGTGTACATCATAGGATTGTGTATATATCTATATGTCCAAATGTATTCATGAGTGCACACATTAAATACATACTAAACAGCAATTGATGATGCCCATAAATATTTTGAAAGCACATCTATACTGGATATATTTAAAAGTTTTATACTGAGGGGAGCTATTTCAGTCACAAAAATCTTGGTAAAACTATTTAAAGGCTCTGCAAGCATTTTTTAGGTCATAGATGATAGAGAACCATGGGAAATGCTGTTTGACATCAATTTTGAATATATCACATTTAGCTTAAATAATGAAAAAGGCAGGTTTCATTTTCACTTCAAATTACTTTCCTTAGAGGGTAATACCAGTTTTAGAGAAACAAATTGTATGTACTTATTATGTTACATCTAAGTTACTTTACAAAGTGCTGTGTTTTTTTTTTTAGGGTTTTTGTTGCTGGTTTTATATATTGACATGATGGAATAAAGAACTCTTCTGATGGCGCATTAAAACATCATTGGCTACAAACCTGGTTTTCACGTTATAATGCATATTTTTCTTTTTCACTCAATTCCATTCTTATATTTCTAATGACTTTTGGATAGACCACGAGGTTCAACCTTCAGTCTGTCTATGCAGCTGAAAAATCATCAACTTGCAGTCTTAAGGAGAGGAAATGATTAATAAATCACTGCAGATATGTATGTGGTAAATGTGGCTTTTATGCATAAGGTGAGGTTATTACATGATTTGTGCTCCATGATGTGAGAGACTTTTGCCTGCTGGCCTACATAAACCCACAGAGGACTACCCTCTAACCTTCTGCTCCTCACCTATTACGGTCATATCATAGTGACATTTGTTTTCAGAGAACAAAGACTTATAGTTTAAAAACAGATGATGTAGAAGATTAGCTTAGAAATGGCTAAGGATGTGATCTCTTACCACAACACTTAGACAGATCAGCTGGGGGCTGCACAAAAGCAGCATTATACTATACCATAAAACTTCACAATGATATAGTTAAAGTGTATGTATAGCCAAAACTTTATTATGGTTTAAAAAAATAGGGATGTGTTAGAACCTTTGTCAAGTTTATATTGCTGTTTGTGCCCTAATGGGTAGATCTATGCTCTCTGTTGTGCATTGTCTTGGAGACAGAAATGGGAAATCCCAAATTTTACAGTTGTCATCTGAACAGGAGATGAGGGTAACTGATACATGTTACATAGCTACATAGTATTTGAGGTTGAACAAAGACACAGGTCCATCATGTTCAACCTTTTTCGTGTCTGTTTGTGCATGTGTGTGTGTATATGAGTCCCTGTGTGGTCTAGTATTTTAAGAGTACCTGTACCCCTGTATGTTACAGTCTCTTAGGACGGTATCTAAATGACTATTGAATGCTTCAATACCCTCTGCTGATACCAGTGCTTGTGGAAGAGAGTTCCAAAATGTAACCGCTCTAACTGAAAAGAAGCCACTACTCCCTCTGTAGTTAAATCTTTTCTCCACCAATTTTAGGTGGTGGCCACCAGTCTTTTTTAGGGTGTTTACAGTAAAAAAGTTTTTTGCTGATGTTACTATCTCTACTAAGCTTTTTGTACATCAAAATCATGTCCCCTCTTAATCGCCTCATTTCCAGCGTGAACAAGTTTAAATTTAGCAACCTTGTCTCATAGTCTTGATCCTCCAGCCCCTTAAATAGTTTAGTTGCTCTTCTCTGGACTTTCTCCAGCTCAAGGACATTCTTTCTGTGGATTGGTGACCCAAACTGAATATCATACTCAAGATGTGGCCGAACCAGTGATCTATAAAGTGGCAAAATTATTGCTTCGTTTCTACAGTACATTCCTTTTTAATACAAGACAGTACTCTGCTAGCTTTGTTGGCCACAGCCTGGCATTGCTTGCTATTATTTAATCTGTGGTCGACTATGACCCTCAAATATTTTTCCATTTCTGACTTCCCTAGTGGAGCACCCATTAATGTCTATTCCACCTGCCTGTTTTTAACCCCAAAAGGCATTAATTTACATTTTTCAACAATAAACCTCATCTGCCATATAGTTGCCTACTCCTACTTTTTTTTCCATGTCCTCCTGTAATTCTATGATGTCTAAGTCTGTGTCTATTACCCTCCCAATTTTAGTATCATCTGCAAACACAGAAACATGGCTATTAAGACCTTCCCCAATATCATTAAAAAACAGGTTAAACAGTATTGGGCCTAGCACAGAACCACGAGGCACACCACTCTCGACCTTAGACCAATCTGAGAAAGAGCCATTTATCAATACTCTCTGGACACTGGTTCTTGTAGCCAGTTCTCTATCCATGTACACACCATTTCATCTATGCCCATAGATTTCAGCTTGTGTACTAAGTAGGGTTGCACAGATACCAAGTACAGTACTCGGTACAAGTACGAGTACATGTACCGATACTTTTGAGCTCCAAGACTAGACTAGAGAAAAATTCAAAAGTCAGGAGGCAGCTGTCATTTGTAAGGAGCACACGGAGCTCATGGGATTTGTACATCTCTGTTTTAATGTACGATTTTGTTTTTATAAATATAAATAAAGGGATGCACAGATACCAATTTTGCGAGTACGAGTACTGGTACTTGCCGAGTACTTACAACTATGAGTACTGATGCATTTTTGTTTATTGTCATGTGACAGTTTTTCAAGGTCCCAGCTCCAAACGCTGCAACCCTGGTAGTTCTCATGAAAATGCCAAGTATCTGCACTGGTACTCGAAAAGTATCTGTGCATCCCTAATACTAAGCGTTTATGTGGTACTGTGCCAAAAGCTTTGGCAAATCCAGGTACACCACATCCACCTGCTTTCCTCCATCCAGATCTCTACTCAACTCTTTGTAGAATGCTAGACAGGCTGTTCCTTTGACAGCCATCTAAGAGAGCTTTATAGAGTTTTAAAACTCCCCTTCTCTATTGCAAATTAAAAAGAGAACTTGTTTTTTCTCTACTTGTATAAAATATGTGAATCTTGCAATGTGCAAAAAAACATAGAATACTGTGCTGATTACCAATTACGGTTGTTATATTTGGGTCATTCGCCTGGAAAAAGTATCAGATCAGGACTTCTGACTTTACACCAACTTTCCTAATAAGCATGTTGGTTTCAGATCCCTGACTACAAATATTATAGCCATTAGATACGGGTAAAAGCCAGGCAGCTAGTTTTTTCTTTTTTTTTAGAGGATCAGCTATAGCAGCTCCTGCATGTCCTTCATGGCATGATAACCAAAAGCTGAAAGAAATGTACATCTCTGAAAGACAACTGAATTCAGGGCAGCTTCATGAAAATCTTTGTAAGGTACGTAGATGGCAGTAAGTTTGTAGTTTAAATGGATAAGACAATATAAGTGGACTGCACGGTGAGCACAAGTAAGTGCACAACTGAAGCAGAAGTATAATTCAGCTGTAGATCCTCAAATCATCTCTGAATTGGTGCTGACACAGTCCTTTCTTCTGGAGGGTGGCTACTTTTGTTCGCCATGGTCCTCTGTGTGTGTTGTAAAGTAACCACCTCTCCAAGCTCACTCTTGTGATAGGCTACAATCTCATTACAAACTAGTAAACTAAACGTGAGATTGTAGTCCATCACGAGAGCAAGCTAGAAGAGGTGGCTACTTTAGAACACACAGAGGGACCATGGGGAACAAAAGTAGCCAGAAAGAAGGACAATGTCAGTACAATTCAGAGAGGATTTGAGGATCAACAGCTGAGTGATACACAAATAAGATACATTTTTGTTATTAGTTAAGGTACTTGAATGCAGTTTTAAAATTTAACTCCTGAGTTTAGTATCGCTTTAAGTGATAAATATTTTGTAGAAGTTGAATCATTTCTGTTTAGCACCCTAAAATGCATGAGTAATGGTACTTAATGTAATTTACCATCCTTCTACAAAGGGGTATGCAAAGGACACTATCTGGAATACATCAGCAATAAAAATAACATTGGAAAAGTAAATCAGCAACTACTGGGGGCAAACACAGGTTCATTCAATTCGCTATTTTTTAAAGTCTAGTTTTCCGATTCACTAAAATGTGGATAATATCTCTACTGCTTATATCTAGACTGGCTTACATTAGGTCTGTCTTATTTTACAGCAAGCACATTTATCTTTTAACTATTACTTGTAAGCTGCAGATCCTTAATCATGTGTAGGCAAACTCACGCGCTTTGTTTTTGTAATCTGCCAGATGCTGTCTTCATAGGAAAGCAGTGAGTAATTCGAGGATTGTCAAGTCTAGCAGGCCAGATGATTTGATGACCCATCCAGGAATATTTAGTTCAAATTACATGAGGCTTTTGAATACACAAAAACACTTGGTTAGTCACTATGTCACATGACAGGAGACAAAGTAGAGTGAAAATTAAACCCTACATTTAAAAATAAGAAATGTAGCTACCCACAGCAAAAAAATCAGGCGTTCCTTTATATTTTCTGATATCCACAGGAAAATGACATGGTGGTATGTTAAAGAAAACGTGTACTGAGACAATACAGGTTGCCATTGCTGACCTTCCCTAAAAATATGAGTTGCCGACTGTCATGCTTATTTAGTAGCTTTCTGAGCCACCGACCTGGAATAAGTGTGCTAAACAGGTTCTGTGTAGACCTTAAGGCTGAACTCCAGGCATATATAATATTCACAAAATATTGCAGCTTAGTATTCAATAATATCATTAATATACCTGAATTTAGTTTGGCATCAGCTTGCCTCCCCTGTACTGAAAGAGGGAGAAGCAGCACATGGAGACAATTGGCTGTGCTGTAGTACTTATGTGGTAACAAGGAGCATTCTGATAGGAGAAAGCAGAGTTACAGAGAGATGAGCTCATCAGTCTGTTTCTCCTTCCACTGTCCAGTCAACTGAGGGAGGATCAAAACCTGCCTATTCACTCCAGCAGCATTGGGCTGCATTGGGCAATGCAGCCCAGTGCTGCAGCAAAGTGATGACATAAGCTCAGCCTAGACAAAATAACTGACTAGAAATTAAGGACTGCCCTAGTGGTAATGGTAAAAGGTAGGGATAGGTTTGAAGTTTGGCTCGAGATGATCCCAAGTAGTTCTCTTTTTGTGGTCCCAGGGAACTCATTAGCAACTCCCATGCCCTCTATTAACTGTAACCTTTTTACACTGAAAAGGCCTTTGCCCTTTGGTCAGCTGCCTTAAAATGGCCAAAAATTGGATCCTATATGCCACCCCCCTCACTATTAAAGGGGGGGGGGTACGGAGCTGCCATAGTGTCAGTGTGTTGGAAGCACAACTTTTTGAGCAATTAACTCCATTTTCTGCCCTTGTCCTATTAGTGGAAGCTTTTTTTTTGGTTGATTTGAGATCAGCTGTCATTTTAGTTGTCCCAGTAGTATTTTGGGGTCTTTATTTATTTCAGGGTATATTTATTTTTATTTAATGTTGTTAGGTCTTTTTTATTGTTGAACTACTTTTGTTTTGCAACACTTCCCTGTAAAGAAAGTGAAGTTTTGTTTCATCTTGTCTATATACCCAGAATTTTAGGTAAATAAGATAGTGATACCAGAAAGAATCACTGGTTATCTCCTTCTTTACAATATCAGCAATCTAATTTTACCCATTCATATCTTGTGATAAGTATCATGTAATCTTCTGTTAAATCTATGTTATAGCTCCCGGATAGCAAACAGAGCATTTATAATAAGTAGACTAACTCCTGCTTGACCACTGTTGGACAAATAACAAATATATATATGCATGCTGCTTGATAAATAACAAATATAAATGCCTACTGCTTATGAGGTCACCAAACAAAACCTCTCCTCACACCCCCCTTCACATAAAAATTGCTATTTACCTACCGGTAATATTCTCTATGTCCAAGAGCACAGGGGAAAGCTAGAGATGAAGCAGTCACATGACCCCAACTTTATAAGCATATCAAGGTTACTAATAGAGAACTAAAAATACAAAAAGTAACATACACTGACTAGGAGTAGGGAAAACGGGTCAATAATTTGTTTGTCAACTAGATTCCTGCTTTAAAGTGAAACCTTGAGGTATGAAGTATGGGGGCTGCCATTGGTGATCTTTCCTTCTAAAAGTGCTAGGTGTCTGTTTTTCATGATAATTCAATACATTCTGGGTCACTGACCTAGAACTAATATGCAGAAGAGAAGTTCTGACCTTGCTCTGATTTGACTGATTGTATGCTTGTTCCAAATCCTGGATCCAGCAAATAATGAAGCCAGAGAGAGCCAGAAAATTAGCATTTTTAGAAGGAGGCTAGCAAAGGCAGCCTGGGTTTCTCTATCAGAGCAGATTTTGTTTAAGCAATTTTACTGGTAAGGTGCAGGTGAGAATTTTATATTCTGACCACAGAAGTGCTAAACTTTGGTGTCAGATTAACGTTTGCACATTCTTGTCACAGTGTGAATGTGCTATGCAATTGGATGAGAATAAACTGCTAAAAATAACATTAGTACTACTACTTGGATGAAGAAAAATTTATTTTTGGCTGTCACTCCTTAGGCCAGATGGTCATCAGCTTCTGCCTTGTCTGGGATACAGATGCCTGTGACACTGGATACTAATAAAAATATTCATATGAGACCTAAAGAAGCCAGAATATTGTACATTGGGTTGAGCAACAAATAAGATATTGTTAGGCCATTGAAGTGTGTTTTTATTATTTTTGCGTACTTATTTAATGGCTTAGTTTTTTTTAACAAGGTACTAAAGGTAATGTACATCACTGCAGTTTAAACAACAGGGAAAAGCATAATTATGTGCACTAGCTGGTGATGAAGACAGTAGAATGTGCAATACAGGGAAATATTCATGCTTTTCATTTTGCAATAGGGAAACTACATGGATAAACCTTTCCATAGTAGGAATGCCATTCCCTGCATCTGCCCCAGAACATATTAGCACAAATTGTTCTGTTTTAAATGTTGCTTTACACAAAAAAACTTAGCACCGGAGACCCAGTAGGTGCAGACATTATGGCAGCTTGCTGACTCAACAAGATTCAGAGGCAGTGTCAACTCATCAAAGGACTCATCAATCAAATGCAATTTTTCCAGGCTGGTAGGTTACAAAATATATTTTCCAGGTTTTTCTTAGAGCTGAAAAACATGTCATAGTCATTGCCTCCTGATTTTCTAAAAGGACTTTCTCTTCACTTACTGGACAAAGGTATAACTAAAACTAACTTGGAGCAAGGAAAGATTGGGAGTGTCTAAAAAGGAGCTGGTCTAACTTACACACAAACAGAGAGGAGAACAGAGGAATATACGAAATGCACAACATCAATAGCAAAACACATATTTTTATCCCTTTAGCAATAACGTAGAAAAAAGGGTGGGGCTTAAGATGTTCATAACATTACCTCACTTAAAAAATTACCTTCAACATTTCCTATGTGCTTAGGACCATGGTGTACCATAACAACCAAGGGCTACCACAGTGGAATTATAATTAATTAAGTGTTTGTGCAACGGTTCATTCACATCTGCTTTTCACTGGAACCTCTCATAGGAAAAGTCAAGGTTGATAGACTTGGCACGTGTTTACTTGAGGGGCACTATAGAGCCAATTTAAAAAGATCTGGTACAAAGTAAACTGCAGCAAATTGTAATTGCCTAAAACAACAATTAAGTTTCATTTGATCAGTTCCTCTTGGCCGCCGCTCACTTTTGTCTGCAAAGACGGAATAAGTACCATACTTGCCTGCAAAGACAGAATAGGTATCATACCGTCCATAGATACAGGGTTTGCCCCATACTGACACCAGCAGGAACTCTTTAGCAGAGACAGAATTGTCACTGTACTGACATAAGCAGAAGTATGTGTGCAGACACAATCTGTATCATACTGATACACCAGAAACAAGTCCACAGAGACAGAATCTGTACTGTACTGAAACGCCAGAAACATGTCCACAGAGATACAATCTGTACAGATCTGAAACACCAGAAACATGTCCACAGATATACAATCTGTACAGATCTGAAACACCAGAAACATGTCCACAGATATACAATCTGTACAGATCTGAAACACCAGAAACATGTCCACATAGATACAATCTGTACTGTACTGAAACAGCAAAAACATGTCTACAGAGACACAATCTGTACAGAACTGAAACACCAGAAACATGCCCACAGAGGCACGATATGTACAGAACTGAAACACCAGAAAAATGTCTTCAGAGGCACAATCTGTACTGTACTGGAACACCAGAAACATGTCCACAGAGACAGTCAGTACTAAGAGAAATTAAAGTAAATATGTATTTCTGTGTGGGATGCAGGGTAGGGAAGACAAAAATAACTGTTTCTTTGTCCTGTGTAGTTCACAAATGCATGTAGTAATTCATGGGCCAATAGCTTGTTGCAGTACAGGTGTCACACGGATTGTTGCAGCATACGTAAGGGGACTCATGCGTTGTTGCAGCATACTCTATGCTGCAACATTCCCTGTGCTATCTATACTGCAAATGTGGCAGATGAATTGGTGTAGCATAGTGTATGCTGCTACAATGCATGAGTAACTTTTATCATATTAAGCTTTATTTAACTTTCCTTTAAAAGGAGACCTCAGTCCCAGCAACCTAGGTGGAGCAGTGTGCAGGAAACAGTATGTGCAGGCATGTTCTGTATCACAGTGACTAGAAGGCAACACCTGTCCATGGCCCAGTAGCATGAGATAATTCAACATTCAAATAAAATGTCCACAAACTCAGTTTTGGGAGTCTACATCCTCATTTGCATTGACTCCTGAGCAAATAAAAGTTCTTCATCTGTAATACAAGTAGAGCATGTGTTGCAACTACCACTTATTTGATGCTATTACCCGACAATATCATTCTGTTTGATCCTCTTTCTTATTTTTATCTTCTCTGCATTGTTATGTTTTCCTCTTGAAAGTGTAATTGTTGGGGTATAATTATTTTATTGATTGCTATGAATTGGGTCTGAGAACCAACCTAACATCAGAGCTTTTCATTAATAAAGACAACAAAACCTCCTGATCGCCTATGGAGACAGGGGTTACCCTTTCCCCTTCCCTACCTTGTTCCTCCTCCTTCCCCTCCCCCCATCTTTCCTTCCTCACTACCATTCTCACAACATTTTTCTTTCTTCCCATAACCCCCCTATGCACACCTCCTTCTTCTTTCACATACACTTCCTCAAAAGGTAACGTAGCATGCAATATCTATATAACCCAACATAGGTCTCCAACCAACTTCCTTCGCTAAAAATACCATTGGGCCTACATACATGTTGTTCTCTTGTGTTATTCCTATTGAGGGCCTACTAGAACCAAGATGGGTTGATGTTCACTCACCCTACAGAAAACAGCACACTTCATCGCTGTGGCCAGTTGTCATTTACGCCTTCATATAAGGGTCTTAAAAACCCTAATTTTATACTGTACCCACTGAACCCACTGTATATATGTTCTCACGTACGCCTTTCTGATAATTATTCAAGATTTCTTTTCCAGATTATTTTAAACTCAATGCACAAATACCAGCCAAGGTTACATATTGTCAAAGCAGATGAAAACAATGCATTTGGATCCAAAAACACAGCTTTCTGTACACATGTATTTTCAGAGACAGCATTTATATCTGTGACCTCATATCAAAATCACAAGGTGAGTCAAATTAAGCCTTTCATAACTCTTCTCACTGACTATAAAACCATAAGTTAAAGTACAACTGAAGGCAAAACTTTTGTTTAGATTTAGATGGAATGGTGAGAGGTAAGAACCGGGGTCAAGTTGTTATTGCTGTCTATGTCCCTGTTAGGGAGATTAATTCTCTCTTTGTTCTGATCACCAATGTCACCGGGAAAGAAAGTGAGGGTATATCCGAAATTGTCACCAAAACAGAAATAGAGGAGTAATCTTCCAATGGGGACACGTATTCCTGTGACAACATTGGAAAGGTATCTTCTCACTTCCTGTTGACTCTACAGGATAGGAAGTGAAGGGAAATCTTCCTAAGGAGACACAGATGGCAAACACATTTACAGTGGTTTTAACCCTCTCATACTCAATCCAAAGGTAAGGAAAAAAGTTTTGGCTTTGGATACACTTCAATTATTTGACATGAACTATTTTGCAATAATATATATAACCTTGTACAAGGTGGTATTTTATGTGTATTTGTAATTGTATGTAATAATAATGGTATAGTATAATATCATTTATACTACACTATGATTTCTTTACCACAAAATTCATGAAGAAGCTAATTCACAATTTAGCTAACGCTGGGCACCTACTATGGTAAGTAGCACGTGTTTCTGTTGTAGACTGTTCTTAAGTAAGATGTGTTTTCTAAATTCCACAATTACCCCTTGCTATATTAAATTGAAACATTTTAAAAACGGTACCCTCTGGTATATTGCTTAATGAATCAGCTAACTCATAAACCTTGAGATGTCATTCAAACAGAACCGCAAATCTAATAATGACAAGAAAATCTTGCTCATAAATCTAAGGTGAAAACTTATTACAGCACGTGTATTTGCTGTGACGGTATGAACACTGTGCCCATAAAACTTAGTGGTTTACAGCTGTATCAAATCCAAACAGAGATGTGAGCTAGTGCACTACCACAGAATAAACTGCGACATAACTTAAGTATGGTCCACATACACATGTTAGGCTGATGGCACAGAATCCGCTTTTCTTAACAAAAAAAGGTGCAACAAATCTCTACATGCTGATCTGTATCTGCTTTTCAAGGATTTATATGAGGGTTGCTATCCTTTTGCCACATGGTGGGATAGAATCCACTCACAAAAATGCTTAGCAAAAGTAGGTAAGGCAGAATTTTGTTTCATTAGAAAAAAATAAAGCCTACCAAAGCACATTGGCTAATTATGGTGATCACATGATCAAGAACCACACTGATCAGTTACTGGTCTTTTCTCCAGTACCCTAAAATGCAATTTGCCCCCTAGTCCCAGAGCTGTGAATTTTGCCAACTGAAATGCCTGCAAACTGGGAAGATCTGCTACAAAAGCAAACCTTCTCTGTTTCAAAGCGATCAACTTGTTCAACAATTCATTGTGATCCCATGATCGGGAAATACAACTTAGTTCTTGAACTCTTTTTCACTATCCAGTAGAAGAAGCATTTTTTGACATTTCCTGACATGAGTGAACTTTTCAAAAGAACTTTAATCTACATGTGATGTAGAAATAAGGGATTGAAGAAAATAAGGGAATAAATAAACGTTTAATAACTGTATTTAGAATGTGCAAAACTCACTGGCATCTTGCACTGCTGAACAACAGAGGTTGTACCATTCACACCTTATCATTTGGCTATCAAAGGCACTGCTAAGCAGATCAGAGGCCAGTACCATGCTTTTTTTCAGCATGAAATTGCTTGACCTTAGAAACCCATTTGCTTCCAGTAGATTGATATGGCTGGACTGTCTTGGAAAATCCAAGGAGCAGCATCAACTTCAAAATTGTTCCAGCCTCATTGGCATGAGCAACAGTCAGCAGCTGGTGGTTTGCCAACAGCTTTTTTACATTTACATGAAAGTAGAAACTCTCTTTAATTTCTTGAGATTTCATATTTTATGGCTGATTTAAATTTTATAGCTGATAGCAGATTTTAACAACATATCATTAAATAACAATTTGTGTAAACAGTTTGAATATAAGCTGAAGTAGTCAGAAAAGGATCCTCCTCCTGACAGAACAATGCAGTTTCCATGTCCAGGGTTTAGTTCATTAGAAGATCACCACCTATATCCATTCTTATCAAACTCAAGAATCTGGAGAACTGCTCACTAAATTTGTATTGAGTGACTTGGGTCCTGCAAATTTTTATTGACACACATTTTATATATGGTTGTATTCAATTTTTTCATTGATATTGTTTATATTGAATGATAGCATTTTTTATATCATTGATTTCTTGAATAAATATTGACTAATTATTCTGTGATGAATTATTGATTAATTATTTCTTGATTAATTATTGATTTTAGATAACCCAGTTAAAAATTGAAAATAATCCCTTTGCCAAAGGCTTTAGGGGAAGTGATGACAGTGACCTCCGTGTGGCTCGATTGCAAAGGTACAAATTATGTATTGTAAATACTTGAGTTGATTCTTTACTAATTTGTTGACTTCATTTATATAAAACTAGCAAAAGTGTGCTTATTCCAAAACAGGTAAGTTTGTGGCGCAGAACACAGGTATGTAGAGGTGTAGTGTGCAGATAGTGGGGTATAGAAACAGCAAGGGGTATATTTGTCAAAGACACAAGCATTTTGTATTGATGAACAGAAAGATGTGATCATGACAGCGGAGAAGGACTTCGGCCGTAAGGGATGCGTTGTGTCTTGTAACAGATGCAGTATAGGCAATGCGGTGAGATGGGAAGGAGGCACTATGATTGGGAGGTAAGTTAGGTAAGAGGAAGCCCCTGTAGGCAGTTGGGTTAGGATCAAATTGTGTGGGGAGATGACCTGGGTGACTGAGGTAGCAAGGAAGCACAGTTACAGGCAAGGTATTGTGGTTTTGTACATATTTTCTTAGTTTATTATAGTTAGAATGAAATCAAAAACAAAAACTTTACAAAATATGTAAATATGAAATGTTGCATATGCATATCTTTTTAAACATTTGTTTTCCAGTTTCTCCCTACTTACTGTTGTAAAACAAAACCTGCTATTTACAGGACTCAATAGGG
Organism: Nanorana parkeri; assembly: GCF_000935625.1. Taxonomy (NCBI): domain Eukaryota; kingdom Metazoa; phylum Chordata; class Amphibia; order Anura; family Dicroglossidae; genus Nanorana; species Nanorana parkeri. The sequence continues at coordinate 1,046,308 of NW_017306513.1, forward strand.
CAAGCTGAAATGTATACATGCAACTCAATAAATGGGAGCATTAACTCACCCCTCTTCTCTCTCTCTCCCTCTATCTAAATTTTAATCAGAGACAGAGGGGTTGCTTTACCAAGGAAGTTGAGACTCTTAACTCAATAAATGAGTGAAGAGACACTTCAATTATCCGGTCATGTGAAAATCGAATTAATGTCTAATTATTTCACCTGCACATGGATGGGTATTCATAATGAACATAGCTACAATTTATTGAGTGAAGAGTTTCAACTTCTTTAGTAATTAAAACTCAAAAAGTCTGAATAGGAAGCTGCTTCTGCTATGCTCTCTTTTGAAAACCCATGGTGTTTTGGCAATTCTGTGACAGGTGTGCATGATGTGGTTGGTCTATAAAAGTAATAGTAGCTGTTAACTTGAATGCTTGTGAATGTTTACTTTGCAATGAGTATGTTCCCTTTGAAAAGTGAATGTTAGTAAATAAGGTGTATTTAAGATGAGTATTCAAAATAAATATTCAAAATGAACACAGATTTACCTACTTCATTAATGTTCACTTTGCAACATGGACATACACTAAGTGAACAACCTTTACTTCTTTATTGAATCAAACCCAACATAGATACCGATCATCTATAACAATATGACCACTGAGAGGTGCAGTGAATAACATTTATTATCTCATTACAATGGCACCTGGGTGGGATATATTAGGCAGCAAGTGAACATTTTGTTCCTGAAGTTGATGTGTTGAAAGCAGAAAAAATGGACAAGTGTAAGATTTAAGTGAATTTGACAAGGGCCAAATTGTGATGGTTACACAACTGGGTTAGAGCAACTCCAGAACTACAGCTCTTGTGGGATGTTCCCGGTCTGCAGTGGTCAGGACCTACCAAAAGTGGTCCAAGGAAGGAAACCAGTAAACAGTCAACAGGATCATGGATGACCAAGGCTCCAAGGGGAGTAAGGGTTAGCCCCTGTCATCCGATCCAAAAGAAGAGCTACTGTAGCTAAAATTGACACGTTGAATTTACACGTTTCAGGGGCATACCCCCTTCCTCAGAATCAATTTGTTGCTTTTGTCTTCTAAAATTGCTGAGAAAGTTAAAGCTACTTCCAATAGAAAGGTATCTGAGTGCACAGTGCATTGAAGTTTGTTGCTTATGGGTCTGGATAGCCGCAGACCATTCAGGGGGCCACGCTGACCTATGTACTCTGCTAAAAGTACCTACAATCGGCACATGAGCATCAGAACTGGACCATAGAGCAATGGACAAAAGTGGCCTGGTCTGATAAATCACGTTTTCTTTTACATCATATGGATGGTCAGGTGCGTGTGCGTTTCTTGCCTGGAGAAAAGATAGCACCAGGACGCACTGTGAGAAGGCGGCAAACCGGTGGAGACAGTGTGATGCTTTGAGCAATGTTCTGCTGGGAAACCTTGAGGTCTAAACATTGTTGCTGACCAAGACACCCCATCGTGGAAATGGTGTTCCCTGATGGCAGTGGCCTCTTTCAGCAGGATAATGCATCCGGCCACACTGCAAAAATGGTTCAAGAATGGTTTGAGGAACACAACAAAAAGTTTGAGGTGTTGACTTGGTCTCCAAATTCCTCAGATCTCAATCCAATCAAGCATCTGTGGGATGTGCTGAAAATCCATGGTGGCCCCACCTCAAAACTTACAGGACTTAAAGGATCTGCTACTGATGTCTAGGTGCCAGATACCACAGCATACCTTCAGAGGTCTAATGGGTCCATGCCTTGAGGGGTCACGGCTGTTTTAGCGGCAAAAGGGGACCTACTCGAGTGGTCATAAAGTTATGGCTTAACCGAGTAGGCATGATTTATGAGCAGCTATGTCACAGACACACTGACTATGTTATATTGCTATATTACACTCCTCAAAAACAAGCTGCATTTGTATCCATTGACCCATTTTAAGTTTGTAGTCTTTTATTTGTTCTGGTGATCATAATAATGTATTCATAGCACAGTTAAAGCATTACCTATCTGCACATTTAGACTAACCTATAATTTAAGTAATTTCTTAAAATGGCTGTTATTTTTTCCCACAGTAAAGAATATCCTGTGATCTCAAAAAGTATCATGAGACAACGATTGGTGTCAAGTCATCCAGGGCAACTGCCAAGCAAATCAGACCTTAATGCACTGCATGGTAGCCACCAAGGCCTTCAGCATTATCAATATGAGAACGGGGCACACATACAGTTCACTGCATCCGATGCTCAGGATCTGCCGCTCAACACCTTCACAGCACAAAGGGATTCTGGGTTGTTTTATCACTGTTTAAAAAGAAGAGGTACTGATATACTACACTTGGCTAGACTTTCATTAAAAACAAATGCATGAAGTTTTTTTCTGTTCTTGAGGAATCTGACAGATTAAAGCTGACTAATTTTAAAAATAGAAATATCAGTGATAGAGTAGCGATAAATGTGGCTCTTCTCTTCATGTTCATCTGGTTTCATGTCCTTACTCACTGCTAACTTGTAGTAGATTGCACATTTTAAAGCATAATAAATTGCAAGTCATAGATTGTTCATACAGTATACATGGCTACTTCTGGGTAGTTGAATGTCCTCTCTTGCCACCACAATCTTTGTATTGATCAGAGAGGTCATCCATCATATTACAGGACAAATAGGAAGGCTTGTGAGGTGAAAAGGGTGAGGCCAAGCTTGCCTTTTACATGAAAATTCAAGATTTGCAGACAACTTAAGCAGCCTATAATTCTGAATCTGTACTCAGAAGTTGTACAATTGGCACTCTACAACTTCCTTAGATACCCTCTAGATGACTATTTTTTAAGGAAAAATTGTTTAGCTAGTCTAATTGCTATTGTTTTTGTCCACCATAAGCCGGCCCCAAAAGTGGGACTTTCCCTCTCTTCCCCCACAGACGTAAACGTGCACACTTTGGTGAACCAAATATGTATGTTTTTTTGTTGTTTTGCAAATATCTTTTAACAAGATTGTTTGTGCAGATCTGACCAGGGGAACCTTCTTCAGAGCTCTTTGTTACAAAAAGCCTGATTTTTGGTTAACAGTACCTCTCTTGATGTTGGCAAAATTAAAGTTTGTAGTATTTACCGTGCTTTTCTATATAAATTGCATTGACAATCTATCAGATGTGCGTGCAGATATACAGCAAGAAAATAATTTCATTCCGAAATTATTTTATTATGATTAAACTATGCAATTTGACCCTTTTCAGTAAGAGGATGCATCATTAAAATTGTGCAACTTATCAAAATGATTATTATATAGGGCAGTTGCCTATATTGCGTTCTGCAATAAGTCTGCTTCAGAGTAAACTAACAGCAAATCTCTTTTAAGTTGCTTCAGGTTATGGCAAATACTACTACTACTAATATTATTAATAAATTAACTTGATCGTGCTTATTTATGTCTGTTACTACTATGAATACCTTTACAGAAATTAATGAGTGGGCTGTTAAATAGCCATCAGAGCAAGCAAAGACAGCACAGGATTTATTAAAGAAAATAATCATTTCTTTTAACTGGCCTCACAATTAATAGCTGTGGAAAATTCACACTGCTGTCTACAGTAAAGATAAACTGTGATTTCAGCTTATCTGCACACCCTGCATAATTAATTATCCTACACCACTATCAGTCATCCCTAGTACGGTCACCTATTTTTAAAAATAGAATACAAGTGAACATTTATTTAGATAATAGACTGACATTTTTTTTTTACAATTCCTTTCCCCTAGAATGACTTACTTTTTTTCAAGTGCTTTATGAGAGATAAATAACCACCATAGATAACCAAAATAAAATAGATAAGCAAATATTTTTTTATCGGACAAGAAAATAGGCAACACATTTGACAGTACAGTAATTTCATCACTATATATCATAACATGACCAAATGCAGAGAACTGGTAAAAAAAAATAAAAATCCTGTGTTGCCTTAGTGTTTTGGGACTCCATTCAAAATGAATGACACCATAATGTGCTACAGCATGTGACACATCACACTGGAAAGGTGTCAATAGAGCCTCCTCAAGTAGTACAATCAACGCCCAATATTATGTTGATGAATCATACTGAATCACATATAGCTTTCCAAATTAATCAGGTACTACAGTGCATTGTTGCACACCATGCAGTGCATGCGTTAGAGCTGCATTACCTTATTAATCATACCCCAATATTGCGTTAATCAATCATATTGAGTCATACATAGCTGCCCAAATGAATGAGGAAGTTTCATAGCATGCATTCAGCACTTCTCTAAATGCTTAGTTCTTTCTTTTACAGAGGGTGCACGCCACCTTGAGCTTCCTTGCAAGAGATCTTACCTAGATCCCTCTTCTTCTATGACAGACGATCATTACTTTCGATCCCCTCCACCGTACGACCAGCAGATGTTGAGCCCACCTTATCGCAATGATGTGACGCCCAGAGAAGCATGTATGTACTCTACTTCAGGACCAGAAATTGGAGGAGTATCAGGTGTGGATGATTTGCCTCCACCACCCCCACCGTTAAGCTGTAATATGTGGACTTCTGTTGCACCTTACACAGGTTATAGTGTCCAAACAATGGAAACTGTACCGTACCAGCCTTTTCCGACTCACTTTTCCGCGACCACCATGATGCCTCGCCTTCCAACAATTGCAAGCCAAGGATCTCAGCCTCCAAGTGAATCTCACTTTAGTGTCTACAATCAGCTTTCACAGTCTCAGGTACGGGAGAGAGTTCCCACTTCATCCTTTCCTAGAGAGAGAGTTCACCCTTCCCTGTGTGAAAGAAAACCTCCATCCCCTCACATAAACGCAGCCAATGAGTTTTTATATTCTCAAAGCTTTTCTTTATCTAGAGAATCATCCCTACAGTATCATTCAGGCATGGGGACTGTGGAAAACTGGACCGATGGATGACTGCAGCTGCAACAGACTGAATACTCAAATTCAAGTCATGTTCTATTGACCAAGAAAATCTAATCTATGTTGTGTTAACACCTGTGAGTATCCTGCACTTAAGTAAAGTCTTCCTCCATGATCTGAAAGAAATACTATACAGGGTAAAATTATCCACCAAGATGGCTTATGTCTACCATGTATGCAACATTGAGCTTATCAAAACAGGTGCCATAGCAGATATTTGTAGGATTATGAAAAAATAAGATACAATGATGGAATCACTAAAATGTTTGCATGCTGAATAGCTATTTATACCTATACATATGTGTATATATAAAAGTATATATATATCTATCAAAAATGAGGCGATGTGTCCAATGAAGCTTTGCTTTTACAGATGATATGCTTAAATAAATTGTGAATGTTACCAGGGTTTTTGAAGACATCTATTTAAGATTTTTTATGTTGATGTAGAAAAAACTAAAGTAAAGATGGCGAATGAAAGTGAGGGAAATAGCATTTATATATCAGACAATAATCTATACCATCTATAAGAAATCCAGCTTCATCCAAAACAAACTTAAAATGTCTTTTTGACATTTATCATAGACATTTTGCTTATATTAAATAAACAGGGATACAAGCACATTTTCCAATGATGCAGCAGTTCCAGATGCTTTCATTAACTTTTATCAATGCGGGAAGTTATAAATTATATGTGAAGCTGATGTCAGTCTAAATTTCATGACTATATTCTTGAATCTTTTACATCCATAAATCTTTTTTCCAGAAAAGCCGCACACTATCAGGCATAATCTAGAATTTGTTTTTCTTTATTGGTCATTTTTATTTCCTCTGGAATAGTGAAAAACATTAAAATTATGTTGTGATTTAATTATGTGTTTGTGTAATGATTGTTTTATTGAAATTCCACCAATAAGAGAAGAGAGCCTAAAAGGTGTAAGATTAAGCAGTATATATTTGAAACATTTAGTAGTGGGTAAAATAAAATATGCAAACGTTTGTATTTTTGGCAAGGAACATAGTTATGATACTTACCCTTTACTGGTAAAATACATATTGCAGCCAAGAAGCTTACATAAATTTGCTGATATCTTCAGGGGTGGCTATATTGAGGACTTTTAACTTGAAACTAAAGGCAGAAACTTACTATAGACTTATCAACCAGCCCTAGATGTAGCATCAAGCAATCAAAACATTTAGCCACAAAGGAATCAAACAGAACTATCTGTGGCAACAAAACATAGCATTGGGTAGACTGCCTGCATCAGTTAATGCCTGAAATAGACAGTGCTATACACACCTCAGAAATTAAAATTGTTTAATGGTGGATGTCACAAGGCCCCACAGTGTGGCTCACAACAGAAGACAGAGTAAATAGATTTAGAATCATTTGGTAGATAAAACAGTTTCCATATATGTATTACAACTGTTTTAAGCTGTTTTTCTTATAATAAAATATATGAACACAGCATAGCCTGCTGACTCTCGAGCTTTATTGTAAAAGCCATGGATAACCACAGTTGATCCACATATTTCCCACTATGAGCTCTTGTAGACAATTATTTATGGACATTAAAAAGGCTACTTTATTTGCCAGGCCCAACCATAGTTAATCTGAACACACATCGAGGTAAGAGTCCTGATAAAAAAAAATATAGTTAAAGTCTGTTTTGCTGTAGACAAAAGGATTAACGGAATCTTTTGTTTCCTTTTTGTTAGAAGTACTAACAGGGGCACTGAATATGTAAGGTGCTAATAAAACAAAAACTTGTTCTGCAGCTAGGTAGAACCAGCAGGAATGCCTGGAATGCAAAAAGAAAAAAACAGCTGCAACTGCTGTGGACCATTTCATTATCTGAAGTAGCACATGGGACACAGCTGGGCAGGTAGGTTGGCATAAATAAAAAAATAGATAGATAGAAAGAAAGATAGATAGATAGATAGATAGATAGATAGATAGATAGATAGATAGATAGATGTCAATAATGCAGCACACAGATGGGCATGGTAATGAAGGTCATAGTAGTAATTGCTTTGTTCATCCTAATCAAGGGTAAGTAGCTGAAGAGCCTTTCTTGTCAAGGGGTAATATATTTTGTAAAGGTTATTATCTCAACACTTGTCATGGACACTTGGGTATGTATTAGGTTGGTCACGTCATCTTTCATAGCTTTTTAGTTTTTCCAATAGGGTAGTTAAAGGTATGATAGCACCTGGCCAGCAGGCTGGCCCAATTTAGGCCACTAGTCCATTCACAAATCCTTATTTCTACTCTACCATGGTTTCTGTTATCCAAGTATTTTTCAAGACACCGCATATGGATTATGGTGAGTGTTCAGCATAGCATGGCAGTTGGAAAAAAATGGCATCACATCAAATTAACTGTGGTGACTGGTACCGCTGTTTTCTTCCTGCAGTAAAAGGAGTGGAAAGGAACCTCATCCTCAAGGAACCAGATCCTTCTGGAACATGATAATTATACATTTTAATACTAATAAAGATATAGGGGCATCACCAGCTTTAGAGCTGCCCATTTACAAGTATTACTGCTTTCATCTTAATTCAGCTTTGTGGTGATATGCTGTGAATGACTCATTTTGTAACTCCACCCTTGTCCTCTAAAGCCTCTTCCTTGTTGCCTTAAAGTGAATTTTCACATTTGGAAAACATCTACTGTATATTTGTTATATGCTCCAATTCATATTGCCGAAAAGAAGGTGCTAGAGGGGGCTGTGGGAAGTTGTGTTTACTCTAATTAACCCTCTCTTTACTGGGCTGGCAGATTTTATTATTAGTTGTAAACTAGATTTTAATACACTCTGTCTTAACTGTGGGGTAAAGACTTAGAAGCATTGTATGTTAATGAGAAGAATCCCAGTTGGACCCGATAGTTTCACTTTCAAAACTGCTCAGAATAGTTTGCAATCTGCACAAAGGCGAACACCAAAGACACATCTAAAAGGTAAGAAATACATTAAATGTTCTCTTTTAGGTTTGCGGTTTAAATGGGAACACATAATAAACATATGGTGGGGTTTTCACTCTACAAATGTCTTGTTATTTATTTACTAACATATTGATATTTTAACTGCCTACATAAGAGATTGATAAATGATTGATAGAAGTACTGCTAAAATATTTTTATTGCAGCCTAATACATGCAGGCTGGAATTCTTTTGTGCTTGAAATGTTAGAAAAAATATAGTACAATAGTTATAATCACATACATTTTTTGGAAACTTTTGTTGCAATCAAAAAGCTTAATTACCAAAGTGGTGCATGTGAAATATTGCCAGAGATTAAGACAAGAAAATATGTTTGTGTGGCACAGATTGCAATGTTTTTTAGTCTTGGATAGAATGAAGGGGGATTAGAACACCTGTAAGATTTGTATTCCTGCCTATGTCCCTGTTATAGACATTCACCCTCTCTCTTTGTCCTGGGTATCACAGAGCATAAACATGAAAAGAAAATCCCAAATCTTGAGTTGCTACTTCCCTTACTCTATTCAAAAACACTTTAAGCTTCTTTTATCCTAAAGTGGAGCTAATAGATGCACCTTCTTGGGTTACCAACTTGGTTACCACCTTGTTCTTAATGCCTAGGCTTTAAAAAAAAGCTTGGAATTATTCAAGTGAGATGCATATGAGATCCTAAAATGGATTCTACATTTTCTTAATTATGTTTTTAGAATATTTTTATTGATAAGAGTTGAGTTGGGAACGATGTGTTATTAGCTCTGAAAGACTTCAGTGCCTACATTTTTGAAAATGAGCAGTACTCCCTAGGATAGAGCAGTTGTAACAAAGACTAGCAGGGTTATTCACAAAGCTAGCCGAAGGATCAGCCGTAGCTCCGGCCAAGCTGTCATTGTAACCAGGGGACGCTGAACGGCCGGCTCCGCTGAGTTGTCATTGTAAGGTTCAGCGTCCTCTGGTTACCTGGTAAACAGGGGACGCTGAACTAATGACAGCTCGGCGGAGCCGACCGTGATATCACGGCCGGCTCTGCTGAGTTGTCATTGTAATGATAGTTCAGCGTCCTCTGGTTACCTGGTAACCAGAGGACTCTGAACTGTCATTAACCACTTGCTGACTAGGTGTTTAGACCCCCTTCCCCTCCAGGCCATTTTTCAGTATTCAGCGCTGCAATACTTTGACTGACATTTATTCCGTCATGCAACGCTGTACTGAAATGAATTTTATACCATTTTTTGGGGACAGACAGAGCTTTCTTTTGGTGGTTTTATTTTTTACTATATTCAGGAGAAATTACTGAAAATTTTGAAAAAAGAATTTTTTTTTACATTATGTTATAAAACATTTATTATTACCCCAATTTTTTGGTAAAATATAAAAGACGGGGTCACGTTGGGTAGAAAAAGCAGGGACACCGGCACTCCAGTATAGACGTGAAGCAAAAGTCTTGTTTATTTGAAGAGGTGCGACATATCAGAAATGCGACGACTGCTTCGGGGTCACACAGGATCCCCTTCTTCAAGCAAAGACATGTGGCAAAGAATACAAACGTAACCAGTATAAATATCAATCACCCACAATGTAAAAGCCAATCAGCAACAATCCTACGACACAGTGACGTCACATTCCCGTCAGGACAGGGTTCAAACTAAAGTAGTAAACAATGCAAGTAAACACTGATATACACAGGCATGATCAGGGACCAACATATGTGCCAGGCTGTGATGGAATTGTTATAATCAAAAAGAGCATAAGGAGAGCTGGCTGGCTGTTAGAGCGCTCCCCCCAGCCTGTCTTCCCCTCCGCTCCAGCAATGGTATGTCCCTCTGCATCCTCACATCCAATACACAGTGTATTGGAAGTGATGACTCACGGGACCTCAGACCACTACAGCGGAGGGGGGAAAGGCTGGAAGGACTGGTCTAGCAGCCAGTCAGCTGCAACAATCTGGTGCGTATAACTTTTTTATTTCGCACTTTCGCACGAGCACTTAACCCCTTGCATTGCATTGGTAGTTTCACTGCAAGGGTTAAGACTGCAAGTTGTAGATCTGGGGTTTCCCAAGACTTCAATTCTTTAAGGGTTCCTTGAGGATAAAAAGGTTGAGAATGTCTATGATAGATAAATTAATGATCTCTAATTTTCTCATTTTTCAAGATCCTTTACATGTGATTGTTGCACTATTCTAACACCAACAATAATCATAATTTACACTTCTTTTAGATAGACATGTGCGATTCGGTTCGTTCCGAAATTCGTTTTGGATGAATTTTCGGAAATTCGGAGATTCGGATGCATCCGAATTCCGAATTACAGCTAAGACGAATGCAAACGAATCCGAAATTCCCGATTTCCCGAAATTCGTTATTGGACGAATTTCGTTGCACCATTGACACCATTTTACCTCTACAACACATCTAGGCTTAAAGTACAAAGATATGATAAAGAATATCAGTTTCTCTGTCTATTAGTGATTAAGACTACTTTAAATTATAGTTTATTATTACAGTCTTACTGAAATCCACATAAGGAAATACTTTATTACTTGCCAAATCACGTCATTCAAGACATAAAGAATAAAAAAAACATACCACTTTATCTGGCATAGGAGGATTCTCACTCAGATTCAAATCGGTTTAATCCCCAGAGGATGGTGGATACAGTCTGTAAAATAGCTGTTGAGAAATCTTACTTCAAGCAGACAACCTTATTTATTGACAGATCAAGTCATGTATTGACAGAAATTTGGATTTTAAGTAAGTTTAAAATTTACTGATATTCGAACATTCAATAATAGTTATCTACTTCTTTTAGTTTACTGAACTTATTAATTCCATTTATTTGATTTGCTGCCCTGTAACGGTTTAAATAAATAAAGCAACATTTGCTGCAATACTCACCTTCAAACTGGAGCTGACCTCTGCTGTAATTCTTCTTCACCACTAGATATCCTAAATTTTGCCGGCCAAATGACAGTCAGCATTATTCAACCCACTTCTTATAAGGCCAGGCTGTGATGGACCTGCCCCCTGGGGGTGTCATCTCATAGCCTAGGCTTACATTAATTTTAGACTGAGCAGAGCTGCTCAGCACAGGAGTATGAATGCCCATCACTTCCACCAATGAAGCAGAAAGACCTGCGATTAATGTTATTACAGGTATTTATATAGTGCTGACAATTTACACAATGCTTTACAAGTGCACGTTCACATCTGCCCCTGCCCTCAAGGAGCTTACAATCGAAGGCCCATACCTCACATGCATACATATGAGGGCCACTTTAAACAGGAGCCAATTAACCTACATATCTTTGGAGTGCGGGAGGAAACCCATGCAAGCACAGGGAGAGCATGCATACTCCTTACAGATAGTGATCCCTAGCTGGGATTCAAGACTCATCTTAATAGGAGGAGAGATCAGAGTGACAGGAAAATGAGCTCATATATATTCTTCTTCTTCTTTCACTGTCCAGTCATAAACTGGGAGTAGGACAAGAACTGTAAGTTTTAATTAACTGCAGGAGAGAAAAATTAGGGCACCTTATCTGCCAGATAAGGTTATGCTATGTGGCAGAGCTGTGTAAATCTCAGGACTGTGATGGATAGGAATATAAATCCAGACAGGTTAAACATTTATAATATTTGTATTTCATCTATGTATTAATCTGTTTGTTTAAAGTTCAGCTTTAAATATCAAATGGAATGTCTCCTACCTACATATCCAATGGGATTTTTCTTATTTTTATAATGAATTGTGTATTTATCTAGTTTAAGTTTTATGTACCTCTCTACAGTGAAAAAAAGATTGTGTGTAACTTGTGTGTGAAGGGTGTACACACAGAAAGGCATATTTTGTGTGTAAATATATGCACATAAATACAAGTATCTTAAAGTGACACTAAATTCAGGAGTTAGATCTTGCATTCAAATACCTTAATTATTAACAAGAATGTATCTTATTTGTGTATCACTCGGCTGTAGATCTTCAAATCATCTCTGAATTTGTGCTGACACTGTCCTTCCTTCTGGAGGGTGTCTACTTTTGTTCCCCATGGTTCCTGTGTGTGTTGTAATCTAGCCACCGCTTCAAGCTCACTCCTGTGATGGACTACAATCTCAATACAAATTAGTAAACTAAACATGAGATTGTAGTGCATCACAGGAGTGATTTTGGAGTGGTGACTACTTTACAACACACAAAGGGACTATGGGGAACAAAAGTAGTCACTCTCCAGAAGGAAAGACAGTGTCAGCATAAATTCAGAAATCATTTGAGGGTCTTGAGTGATACACAAATAAGATACATTTTGTTAATAGGTTAGGTACTTTTTTGTTGGTTGCATTTTTAAGATTTTACTCCTGAGTTTAGTGTCACTTTAATACAACCCACTTAATTCAGCAGTTAGTTACATGAGGCCTGGTTCACACCTGGGCGTTTTACAGCGCTGATCGGTGCGCTGTAAAACACCCAGCAAGTGAAATCCTATTATTTCCTATGGGCATGGTTCCCACCTGGGCGTATTTCAGCGCGTAGGAACGCGCTGAAAAACGCCCTATGCCCAAAGAAGTACAGGAGCTTTCTTGGGGCGTATTTTCCGCGTGTATCCATTAGGATACAGCTGGATAGCCCTTGTAAACGCGCATTTGTCGCACGTTTCGTTGACCGCAAATCGCTGTAAAAACGCACGGCCCGAAACGCACGTCAAATGAGCATATTACGAACGCCCAAGTGTGAACCCAGCCTTAAGTGACATTTTATACAGTCAGTACCACTTTATTAGATCGAATTACCCTTCGACTTTATCCTGGATTCTTTGGGGTTGACTTACTAAATGCTAAAAAAAAAGCTGTTCCCTTTGCAAGGGAATTTGTACGTTGTAAGGAAATTTTCCATTAGTGAATGAGATGACGTTCTGCTGACTTCCATCTTTCAATCATGTGCATGCACAAATATTGTTTTTATTCTTTGGACATGATTTTGCACATGGTTCTTTGCAAAGTGAGATTTACCCACATTTGCTGAGCTAAGGGAAAATTTCCTTACAAATTCCCTTGCAAAGTAAACCGCCTATTTGCCTTTACTAAATCAACCCCTTTGTGTAATTGATTCAATAAGTAGCTGGAAATGCTGAGAGTTGGGTACATGCCCCCTTCTCAGCTGAAAGCAGTTTCTGCAGATTTGCCAACCATGCTGTGAATCTCCGATTCTACCTCATTCCAAAAGAGTTAGGCATGTTGCAACAGAAATTGAGATTCATCAAGTTAGACATTTTCTATTAGTCAGTTGTCCATTTTTGCAGAGTCACTGCCTATTGTAACCTATAGATCAGCAAAATAGTGGAACCTAGTGTGGAACATAATGTGGCCTTTTCCTGCTGCATTATACTGTATCTTATTCAAAGTTCAGTGTGTTATGAGCTCACAAAAGTACTATTCTGTACATGTGATTATATTATAGAAATTTTTATAATTAAAAGATAATTAAAACAGTTGTGAAATACTTGTCAGTCTGAAAAAATCTAGCTACTCTCATGTGACCTCTCTCATTAACATTTTGTTTTTGTCCTGTTTTTGTTAAAAAACTACTGTTGACTGGATTTTTTCGTTTCATGCATAAATTTCTATAAAATATATACAGACCATAGTGCACGGAATATCCCAGGAGGTCACCAGAGAGGCTGTTTTTTTTATCAACAACCAGATAAACTAAATTAAGTTCAATTGAGTGTACATTTTGTATTGTGTTTTAGAATGGACGATCACTCTAGTGGTTTACAACCGGTGAGGTTGCTTAGTATGTAAAATGTTAGAGAATTTTTTAGCTCCTGTTGTATCAGCATTGCCAATATGTTTAATTACAGATGTTCCTCGCTTACCGACTTACCTGTTTTGCGACCACTCGCACTTACGGCGGACCGCCGATCGACCTCCGACCTTGCGCGTCAGCGTCAGTGCGCCGTGTCGCCGGCAGAAGTGGTGTCCTCCGATCTTCACTGCGGGTCCCGGTAAGTATTTTCATTGCCCGATGTACAGTACACTGTTCGGTACTGTACATCGGCAATGCTATACAGTACTGTACTAATGCAGTACAGTACTGTATAGAGTTCCTCACTTAACGACCAATCTGTTTAATGACCTGGTCATAGGAACGGAACTCGGCCATTAAGTGAGGAATACCTGTATATGTAATGATAAATAAGTAATTATTGTAAATAATTGTAAATCTTGAGCAAGCATTTATTTGGATCCGATAGCTATGAGGCTCTAAAATACTGAGCAGACATTTGAAGACCAGGTACATCAACTAGCAAACTAATCAGTCTTGGTGCTGGATAAAATACCCAATTTATTTTATGACATTAGCCATTCTCATGCACTGTAGACTTGGGGAAAAGACACATGGCCTTTGCATCTCAGCCTGAATGCGTGGAAAATGTTCCAAAGTTCTTTTTCAAAAGGTAAGTGACCAGACCAATAGGCTCATGCCTATTCCTTGACATACAGGAGACTCTTCTAACAATAATTGAATAATCTAATACCCACAAGAATTTACAGTATCACTGCAGAATGGATCACTTAGTTCTTGCCCTAGACAAACTGAATGTACTGAACTTAGCTTCATAAACGAATGTTTAATGCTCCGGTCTTTAGGCACTATTTTGACAAGAGGCTTATATTGTTATTTACTGAATTTACTGTATATGCTTGTATTGAGCGGATGTTGAAATTGTTTAACCAAGTTCAAACATGTCTCGATATGTAAAATCAAATAAAGCAGCCAATGGTGATAATGTGGTTGGCTCATATATGTATGTACATGATGCAGAACTAATTAACATGGAGTGAAATCATAAATAATACAAACTCCTCTACATTGGTGTTTTTAAAACAATAATATTTAAGGATTTATTTCACACTTTCTGGAATTTAAGTTTCTGTTGAGGTTGGGACTTTCTCTGGATCTGCACCAGTGCGGTCAACTGTCATATTTTTGGCTATGCAGTTGTATTCTTCTATGGTTTGACGACCTAAAACTTAGCATGCTAGATAAAATGGTCCTGACATATTCTGTGCTGCTGACAACCATCCGGGGTTCTGATTAGTTACAGATTGATCTAGTTTACTTTCACTCACATACATAACAACTGTCTATTTTGCTGACACTATCTAATTTTTTGCCTCTATCTTAATAAAACAATTCTGACACTAGAGTAAAAATGAAAAACCTCTCTTACATCTTCCGTCACCTGCATTGCCAGTCTGCACTGTATTGCAGAGATACCGCCACCATAAGAATCTTTAGAATCTGACACTTCAGAGAGTTTTAGATGCCTGGTTCCTACGGCACTCTGTTACTCCCACTGTCCCTATGTGACTACAGGATACAGTAGTAATATAGGTACCGGGTCATTGAATCTATGAGCACACCAGGGGATCAGATATGTCAAATGCTGAAGATTCTTCAGGCTGCCATATCTCCAAATGACACAGCTTGGGCAGTGAGAGAGGTAAGTATGAACGCTCTTCTTTACAGGCGGACCTTTGCTTTTTATTTTCTTTCTAGCAACAGATTCCCTTGAATTTTAATTAAATTTGCATTAAACAGGTGTATTAATAAAGGTCAGTGAGCTCCAGCAAAATAAACTAAAACACATCGAAAAAGTCAGTTGCACAATATTTCCTGTATATTAGAGGATTAATTATATTACAAACACTGCTGAATTTCTGTTAGTACTTTGAGTTCCTATTAAATTTTAATGGCATCATGAGTATATGCTTTGAGTACATATGCAAAACATTAGTTTTTTTTTCATTCTTATTATGAGAACAGCTGTGTATGTTCCATTTCAGTGTCCTTTGTTATGTGGAACAATTCAGGGAAGTACAGTGTGAAACGTTGTGAAGGCACGTACATTGCATTATTTTAGGCACAGAGAAAATTCTACAATAGTCTCCAAACACACTAGAAAGCCATAAAAAGGTAATTTAAAGAAAATCACTGGAAAAAGTAAAGCTCGGAAAAAGTTTAAAATAGACATTTGCTAACTGTCTGAGTACAAAAATAATTTCACATACAGTAGATAAGATCTGGTAAGTATTACAAGTAATACAAACACATCTTATTGATATATGCTGACATAACTGCTGTAATTAAAAAGCATATCTTGGAAGATAAAAACAATACTTGGGTAGACTGGCAAGTGTGACATGGGCCGTGCTCTTTATTTTTGGTGGACTGCACAGTTTCATTTGTCAAAATGACACTATATCAACACTCGACTAGTCTACTGCTGCCAACCTCCTCTGAACAATTTATGGATTACAGGTCTGCAATCCAAGTGTGCAGTAAGGATTTGGCAAGCGCCACCAAGCTGTTAATGTGATTTTTATTCTGCTTTTTAATTCTTAATTTTATTTCACTCTACTATGTGTCAGTCATACATCCGCATTTACAGAGTGACTCGCCAAAACCTTTCTTTATTCGTACATGGCAACATTCATCCTGTTTAACTGAACTACCTTTTCTACAAACCAAAGGTTTCATACATTATAAGGATTCTATGGCTAAAACAGCCACCAGAGGAGTCCACAACACCACTATGAGACCTGGAGACAAAGGGTCCAAGGCTCTGAGTTGCCTTAAATGTATTTTACATGAGTCAGGCTATTACTAATTCTATACTTCAGGATTGGCTGCAAGTCTTGTCAATAAAAAAATGTAGGGTCCTCCAGGGACAGAGCCTGACAAAAGCGCTGCATCTTAACTCCAGGGGCTTCTAAGAAGCCACTGAACCATTAGCAGCTATCACAAATGTGCACAGGCCCAGCACCGAAATGCCCAGGCCCTAACAGGTATTCCAAATGCCCAGGGTCATTGGAGAAGTCTCCCCTACACCCATGGAGGGGAATCACTTGCAGCCGACTAATAACAATCAGGCTTCTCTCAGGCCATGCTCCTACTGGCACACCCATGTGGTATAGAGCTGTCAGCCAGAACACTACATGCACCTAGATGCTTGATGCTTGGACTCTGTCTAGCACTGTAATTACAGGGGATCTCGCTAAATAAATCTCAGTCACTCTCAGCATCCTCCTTTGAGAAACAGCAGAGGAAAGAACTGTCTGCCTGATCCTCAAAGCTATCCGTTTGTTTGGCATTTGTACTGGACTTATCAGGGGGCAAACACATCTCGCCCATATATTTCACTCTACACCTATAAAAGCCCTGTCTTTTTTTTCCTATAATCCATTGGCATCCAGAAAACATTTTAATAACAACTCTAATGCATTTCATGCAAGCTTCCACTTATTCATAGAGTGTGTGATTCTGCTACTTGTAGGCACTCCAACCTCCCCTGAGCTTCAACCCACAAGCAACTGCCTTCCCACACACACAACAAAACCACTCTAACCCCTTCATTCAATATAATTTGACTCCTCTATAGTGATACTATACAAACAAACATATTTGATCCTATAAATAACCATAATCTCTTCATTATAAATCAATATCATCATTAAAGTGACATAAATATTCTAATATAAATATAAATGCATTCTAAAAATAACGTATCCAAATTATTACTAACATAATATTAACCATTAAATATCCATAGCTAAACCTAAAAAGTATATACAGAAGAAAGAAACCAAATTAGTTCAATGATGGAAAAAAGACAGGGAGATTAGGGTAGAATAAAATCAGAAGATGTATGATGAGGACATATATTCCTGATATATATTCCCCCTGTCTTTTACTTATCCCAGGTTCACTTTAATAGAGTCTTCCCTGTTTTTACTTGCTTCCAGTTCTTTAAAAAGTAAAAAAAAAAAAGTAAAATAAAATAGAAGAGAAAAATGTTTGAGTCACTAGTATTGTTATGTTTGTGTTTACCCATGTTATGACCTACTGTTTAACTTGTTTTTATTCTTTTACTAAAGCTAGGCTCATTAGGTGTTGATTAGTCAATCTACAAGAATGTCTACTTCCAATACAGCTTTCTGTGTGTGTATTGGCAGCTGATAGGGATAGCTTTCCCAACCTAATATGTACTGTTCTCTTCCTCACTCCTCCTATCCAATATATTTCCCAATGTCTAACATTGTAAGACCCTCCCCCCCTCCCACGGACACACACACAAAACCACAACCTTAAAATTATACCATGGAATGTAGCGGACCTTTATTATCTAAAACAACTAAAATCATGCTTATGTAAAGAAAGAGAACCAGGGAAAAGGAAGGGAAGGTTCTGGCACAAATGAATCAATGAAAAATCATGCTTAGTGTTTTTTACAAGAGACTCACTGGAAAATTGATCACTCTAACCAGTTAACAGAAACCTAGACAGGAGAAAATATTGCAACCTTTTATAAAACAAAAAAGGGAGTACTTACCAAATCTCTTCCATACAAAATACTCAATACCCTTTGTAATATTTATGCATCCTATACTGCTTCCTCTCCCTTCTTTACCCATCTCACCCAACTACTTTTAACCCCTTCGTGACGGGAGACGTACACTGTACGTCCAGCCACAAAGGGACCAAATGACTTGTCACGTACACTGTACGTGACGAGTTATTTGCTGCTTTAGAGGGCTGTTAATCGCTGAGAATCAGCTTTTAACATTCATTAATGGATGCCCTTACTACAGAGGCATTCATTAATGAAAGGGTTAACCTTTTTCAGACACCCGATACCTTAATATCGGGTGTCTGAGAGTCAAAGCAAAGCGGACACAGATGCCGGCTTTTGCCGGCATTCTGACAGCTCGTATAGATCGAGAGATATCTCTCTCAAGCTATACTGGGTTTTTTTTTTTTCTTTCATGAATAGATACAAAATGTGTCTATTCCTACAATGTATCTATTCCTGGAAGAAGAATGTTTGTTTGCTGATCGTTGTTGCAACAATCAGAAAACATTTAGTAACAGCTGAATCCTGAACTGCTGCAGGATCAGTGTCACTAACTTATTATCGGCTGTTCTGAAGTTTGAAGCAGCCTGATAATAACCAAAAATTTATTAATTTATCATGCAGTAACAGTGAGATTAATTCACAAAATCTGCTTGATATAATTAAATAAATAAAATAACATTTTTAAGTTAAAAAAAAAGTGAAAAGTGTAAAAAAAAAAAAAAATTGTGAAAAGTGTAAAAAAAATAAAAAAATGTGTAAAAAATAAAATAAAATAAGGGACAAATAAATGAATGTATTTAATGCATTTTTTTAGCTGTGCTGGTTTTGTAAAAAAAATACTACAAATCAAAACTGGGAAAAAAGTGTTTTTTTTAACGGTTTTTTCCTCTTTTTTTATATTTTATTTGTCCTAAGTGAGGCGTTAGACGCACATATGTGATATAAATATGTAGCCCTATCTGTCCTCTAAAAAACAATATATAATATGTGTGGGTGCACTTTGTAAGAAAGTATATTACTGACGTGGAAGAATCACACAGCAAAAATGTCAAAAGTGTGTCAGTCATTTACGAACAGAAACTAAAAACAAGCTCAGTCATGAAGGGGTTAACCAAAGAACACCCCAATTTAGTGGTAACTTTAATACTAAATTGAGTCCCTCACTTCATTGTTAAAACCCTATATAAGTATCATTCAACAACCCAACTCATACAAAGACATGAAACACCTTTCTAGTTGATGTCTGGAGACTATTACATACAACTGAATGTGATTATTCAAACTACTGTAAAGTTCACACAACATGTAATAGATTGTCTTTTCACTAGTTATTTATACCAGCACAGGCTACTTCTTTCTGTTCAGCTATTGTCCCAAAAACATTTTCTATCCTTTAGCTCCCACTCACCTCGACCCACCACATGAAAATGTCCTATATCCTTCACTAAAACCCAACATTTTAAAACATATCTCCATCTTCACTGGGCAGGAGGGGTGTGCACAGCTGGTTCTGGCTCTGGAGTGTTAAAGCCTGCTGTCACTTAGGCAGCCTGGGTTGATCCCGACAATAATGTTGAGATGCACCAGAACTGCTTTGCATGCTCTGCATTGTTAGTAAATGTACTCTTGTGACCAAAAAGAGAAGTAAAGCAAAAAATGTTTTGGCTTTACTTCTCTCTTAGCTCACCAGTTACTGTGGACAAAGTATGCAAACAAACAGACTGCAAATAATAAAGCTCCAGGACCAGACAGTTATCGGTTGATTATTATAAATTTTTGTCCATGGAAGTAACCTCTGCACTTATTGAGCTTTATAATGTTATCTTCATTCTAACACCCTGAGTTCAATAAAACCTATACCACCCTTATCCTCAAGTTGGGGAAAATACTGCTCTATCTTTCTACTTAATACACATTTCAAAAAGTTGGTTAAAATTATGGCACTCCAAATTCACATTTCCACACTTTAAGCCCCTCACCAATTAGGCTTCACTCAAAACAAACATTCTATACTAGGCATGTACACAGATATCGCGGCATCCTCTGTTTCTTTTCCTATATTGATTATATATGCCAAAACCCCCTTACTAAACTAATAATCAATAACCAATTATTCCCCCATTTCTAATGATACTAGACCATCTTCTACAGCTCCTTGGCTTATTGCCATTTTTCCACTCTCTGCAAGTCCTATTCATCCTCCTAAAGCCTTCTGACCTTAAATACATCTACAAGACACTCCAGGAGTTCATATGGGGTAGTAGGAGAACAACCATAAGTTTATGTACCTTATAAAAGTCTACAAACTCAATCTACTTGGAGGGCTCAACCTACCTGATCCTGAACTGTATAACCCAGATATGCAAGAAACTGAATCTATGGTTCTTTTACCTATACTGATTCGAATCTTGATCAAAATATGATACCTTACATAAACTTTGCTTTATCGTGTGACAGAGGAACTTCTGCCTCTGGGAAAAACCTGAAATCCTCTCTCTCTCTCTTTTCATCCAACAATCTATTTGTCTTCCTAAAAAAAAATCTAACATATCCTCAGTTAAGAATACAACTGTCCCAAACAGACTGGACAAACCAATTGGATACCTCCTGCCGCATCCCAACCAAGAAAAACGTGCGATCTCCAGTCTTTAGGCCTTCTACAGACAACTCTTAGATTATTCCTCAACAACTACAAGACTCAATAAATGAACATGAAACTTCTACCATCTGTCCACAGACACCCCTCTTGACTCCCCGTGATTATCTTGGAGAACGGTCAAAGCCACAACATACCATCAAACGATCCTCAAACTCTTATTATTCCTACATATCCCAACACCAATCATACTTAATGGACCTAAGTCTCTCCTCTCATTACCTAAAAAGCAGACACAAGATGCAGGTCTCTTTCATGCTTCTGACATGTCCCAAGATTAAACTTACATGGACTACAATAGTATAACACTCCAATACAGATCTAGTTAACTATCTACCCCTAACCCCCATGATATACATGAGATATACAGCAAGTTTGTCATAAATTAGCCATGTGTATCAAAAGAAATCATCCAACACTACACCCTCTTGACTCCCCGTGATTATCTTGGAGAACGGTCAAAGCCACAACATACCATCAAACGATCCTCAAACTCTTATTATTCCTACATATCCCAACACCAATCATACTTAATGGACCTAAGTCTCTCCTCTCATTACCTAAAAAGCAGACACAAGATGCAGGTCTCTTTCATGCTTCTGACATGTCCCAAGATTAAACTTACATGGACTACAATAGTATAACACTCCAATACAGATCTAGTTAACTATCTACCCCTAACCCCCAAAGAAGCACTCTTTAGCATCAGACATTCCTAAAACCAGAATTTCAAAGTGCTGAAAACAGCACCCCTAGTACCTAAAAAGACGATCTTACATAAGTGCATCTATCTTTGACAATATCCATTGCATTTTTCTAGAAACATTAACCTTAAAATTCCATATGAAGTGGGTGCAGGCCTCTTTACATAAAGAAACCCACGTTAAAATATTCCTTGAAATATGGCAATTATCTATTTAAACTAGGGATACACTGATACCATTTTTTCAAGACCAAGTACAACTACTTTCCCTACTTGCCAAAACCGATTACCAATACTTTTTCTTAAAGGGACAATACAAACTAATGATTTTAGGGCAGTTTCTTTATAATTATGAAGACCTGTAACTCAATCCATGATTATTCAGCAATGTAGAATGGCAACCAGCAATAGAGGACTGCAGATCCCATCAATCCATGATTATAAAACAATGACAGCAATGGAGAATGGCAACAGGCTATAGAGGACTACAAATCTCAGCAATTGATGATTGTTCAGCAATGGAGAATGGCAACCAGCAATTATGGATTGCTGAGATTTGTAGTCCTCTATAGCCAGTTGCCATTCTCTATTGCTGTATAATCGTTGATCCCATCAATCCATGATTATACAGCATCTATACAGGGCTTTGTGCAGTCTCACTAGGGCTGCTTTTGGGTCTCACCAGGGCTATGTGCAGATCTCACCAGGGCTGCGTTTGGGTCTCACCAGAGCTGCCTGCAGGTCTCACCAGGACTGTGTTGGGGTCTCAGCAGGACTGTGTTTGGGTCTCACCAGGGCTGCATTTGGTTCTCACCAGTTCTGCGTTTGATTCTCACTAAGGCTGCATTTGGGTCTCACCAGGGCTGCATGCAGGTCTCACCAGGGCTGCATGCAGATGACACCAGGGCTGCATGTGGGCGCCGGACTCTCTGGGTGGTACAGGTGGGTGCCGGGCTCCAGTGTTGTACAGCACTGTGGGGCTGTCCATTACTGTGCTTGTCTCTGTGGGCGCCGGAAAGGAGGAGGAGATGTGGGGCCAGACCGACACAGTCAAAGACAGTTATGGATAGGGTCCCAGCAGGCTGCCTGAGGTCCCCAGCAACTGCGGAACCTCAGGTAGCCGAACTTGTTTAAAAATGTAAAGGGTCGCTATCGGCCTTTACAATCCAGGTATTTTCACGAGTACAAGTACTTGTGATAATGCCCTCTATCCGCCCCAATACTGATACTAGCTTTGGGACATCGCTAATTCAAACTCTCACCACTGAAACTAAACAATCAATAGCGCAATGCTTTCAATACACTCAATGTTATCTACTGAGATTAATTGCAAAAGCTTTTACAATCGATCTTCTATCAATAGCACAAACCCCTAACTTATCCTAAATGTGTGAGGTCTCAAACTCTCTCTGTGGAGTTAGATACATGACCAGTTATAAGTTGATTACAACTGTCACGGCAACCAAACTACATACATTTCTTGTCTATTACTTTTACCTTTCTTGTGTTATTATGTTACTATATTTTATGACTCATTTAATAGCTGGTTGTTTATGAAATTGGGCCTCATTCACACTTATGCATTGTGGTAACATACGCGTTACCACAATGCACCAAAATGCACCACACATACATTAATGCAATGTGGTACCATTCATTTTCAAGAGAACACACCTGTGCTACAGCACACCACAACACATGGCAACACCCTAACAAAAAATGGTGAAAGTCCAATTTTTGGCCATTGCAGTGCATAGGCAACCCATTCAAATGAATGGGATGCCTTAACAAAATGTGCACCAATATTTGACATAACAAAGATTAAACAAACCACAACAAATCTGCTTGGTGTGAATGGGTTTTTAAATATCAGATATCAGAACACACCAAGCACAGATTTACTAACTACTGCACAAAATGTAAAGCCCAAATAAAAACTTTTTTTATTTTGTTTATAGTGGGAAAATCATTAAAACCATTATTAGGTTTTATTGTTTCTTGTGACCCCCATTAGGGAGTTATCCTCACTTCCTATTTGGTCACTGACACAGGGAATAAAATAAATATTTTACACAGGCACAGAAAGCAATTATAGCTTCTGCGTCTTTAGAGTGGGTGCCACAGAGAGAACTAGATTTTCTGTTTCACCAACAGATAGAAGAAGGTTTTCATGCCAGCACAGGTTCTTTGACATTCTGGTTATTTCCAGGACCACTGGTGGTGTGCATATTGCATATTGCATTGTACATTGACACTGTAATGTAACAATCAGGATTGCAAGGGTTGTGACAGCCATGCAGACAGGACCAGAACTAAGTACCAAATTGGAAATGAGTTCAAAACATACTGGAGATCAGGGCTGGCAGCAGACAGGCATAATCAAAGAACAAGCACAAGTGCAGGGCAAGCATCAAACAGGAACCAAAAAAGGTCCAGGTCATAACAAGAGGCAACCAATCCTAGCAGATATCCAAAGATGAGCTGATTACTAGTCAGAAGCAGATACCACATTATTTATGAGTCATAAACAGGAAAACACGTGCAAAATACAAAAAAGCAGACTAACCAGTCAGGATACAGAAATCCTTTATTCGAGCACCCTGGGAGCACATTAATTAAGATTTAACCTTAAAGTGAATGTATTTGTTCAGCATGACTACACAGGAAATCTGCTAAAGGTTACACAGCTTTTTATTGCTGTACCCTGGTTGAGTGATTTTCTTCCACTCCCTATGTGATCACCATATAGGTAGTATGGGATAGGATAGGAAGTATGGAAAAGTCTACACAAGCAGTACCCAACAACAAGAAAATCTCACAGAGGTTCTAAACCTTCCCCCATTCTATCCCATGTGAAAAAAGTTCCCCCAGGAGTTAAAAAAAAGGTAACAACTAACTAGTTGGCTGGACAAGAAATCTATTTAGTTTTGTTCTTTTTACTACACTGCCTGAAAAAATTGTGATTTGTTCATACTGCATTATATCAGGATGATGCATCCAACACAGTATGTTTTTTGAGCTGCAAATCACCCATATCTACCCCTCCTCCTGATGGTGGTAATAGGAAAAGCAACAACAAACAATAGGCAGCCATGGCCCGACATATAGCAGTCCTGGCCTGCAATAAAGCATTTGGGCCATCACACTGACACCCTGCAGAGCCCACCATAGACCTTGCAGAGCCCACCTAAGACCTCACATAGCCCACCCGAGACCCCGCACAGCCCACCTGAAACCCCGCACAGCCCACCTGAGACCCAGCACATTTCAGAGACCCTGCAGAGCCCACCTGGAACCCCACACAGCCCACCTGAGAGTGACTCTGCAGAGCCCACCTGAAACCCCCAGCAGAACCCACCATAGATCCCCACAGAGCCCACCTAAGACCCTGCAGAGCCCACCTGAGAAAACGCACAGCCCACCATAGAGCTCACCTGAGATCCTGCAGAGCCCTCCTGAGACCCCGCACATACCAGAGACCCTGCACATCCCACCTAAGAGTGACCCTGCATAGCCCACCTGAGACACTACAAAGCCCTCCATAGACCCCACAGAGCCCACTGAGACCCTGCAGAGCCCACCTGAGAAAACGCACAGCCCACCATAGAGCTCACCTGAGATCCTGCAGAGCCCTCCTGAGACCCCGCACATACCAGAGACCCTGCACATCCCACCTAAGAGTGACCCTGCATAGCCCACCTGAGACACTACAAAGCCCTCCATAGACCCCACAGAGCCCACTGAGACCCTGCAGAGCCCACCTGAGACTCCACACAGCACACCATAGACCCCGCACAGCCCACCAGAGACCCTGCATAGCCCACCTGAGAGTGACCCTGCAAAGCCCACCATATATCCTGCACAGCCCACCAGACGCTCTCTATGGTTTGCTCTGCAGAGTCTCAGGTGGGCTGGTCGGGGTCCCTGCCCCTGCACACTGCGCTCCTCTTACCTGTCAGCCCGAGCCCTCCGCTGCTGTGCCCTGGCCTCCTCCTCCGGCACGGAAGACCCCAGCCTCCTCTTCCTCTGCTGCCAGACTGGTGCTGCTGGGCCCGGGCCTCCTACACCTCCTCTGCTGGGCCCCTGACCGGACCCCCCCTCTACCCCAGGCCCCATAGGGACCCATGTGGTAGTTACGCTACTAACCAATATCTTTTCTTTAGTGTCATGTGACAATTTTTCTAAAACAGTAAAGACGAATGATTTTAGGACAGTGGGGGAGTGCTAATGACTGGTTGCAGCTGTGACCCTGGTAGTTTTGCCAATGACTCCAAGGTGTAGAGGGACTACAAATCTCAGCAATACATTAAACAGCAATGCAGAATAATATCATCACCTATAGAGGACTGCAAATCTCAGCAATACATTATACACCAATGCCGAATGACAAGCGTCTATAGAGGACTACAAATCCCAGCAGCACATTATACAGCAATGCAGAAAACCATTAGCTATAGAGGACTACAAATCCCAGCAATACATTATACAGCAATGCTGAATGGCAAACAGCTATACATGACTACAAATTTCAGCAGTACATTATACAGCAATGCAGTGTAATACTATTATTCTGCATTGCTGTATATAATGTATTGCTGGGATTTGTAGTGCTCTATAGCTGGTTGCCATTCAGCATTGCTGTATAATGTGTTGCTGGGATTTGTAGTACTCTATAGCTGATGGTATTATTATAATACCATCAGCTATAGAGAACTACAAATTCCAGCAGTACATTATACAGTGATGCAGAATAATATGTAGCTACATACTCTGTGCTGCTCTGGGGTGCCTACCTGAAGTCTCCAGTGGAGGGTCTCAGGAGGGTTGTGCAGGGTCTCAAGAGGGCTGTGCAGGGTCTCATGAGGTTCTCAGGAGAGGTGTGGAAGGTCTTGGGAAGGCTGTGCAGGATCTACATATGGAGGGCCTCGCAGGCGGGTGCGGGCGGCGTAAGTAAGCAACACCGCATAATTCCCCAGTAAGGAGGAGGAGATGTGCGGCCGGCACTGTAAACAACAAGTGTGAGACCTCAGGCAGCCACTTCAGTTTACAAATTTAAAGCTTCGCTATCGGTGTTTAGTATCGGGGGATTTTCACGAGTACTCATGAAAATGGGTGCATCCCTACTATTAATAATGCACATAAAAATGATTCCTGTGCAAACCTGGAAACAGACATGTAATTTAAAACTCTAGTGTGCCAAAGAAAATTGTTAACCTTTGCCATACATACAAAACTTCCTGTGAACCGCTCAAACTTGCTGGAGCTATTATGAAAGAAATAAGATACAGTCTTGACTTAGGAGTGTCATCTATACCTAGGAATGCATCAGAACAAAATATCACATTAGCTTAAAAATAAATAGTAAGCAGACTGGCTATTTTTACCACACATGGGCTCGTACTGTATGTTAATAATGGTTCTAAGTAAAGCTAAAATTAAATAAAAAGGCGGTTTAATAGGCTGAAATCAAGTTATTGAAATAGAAGCAGAATTAGGTATGTAGTAGTAGACCAAATAAATAGGCATGAGCGTGATTATGGGAAACCACAAGCAGGATTTGATCCAGCAAAAAGTATACTCCCAAGCATTGCAATCCAATATGAATCACTAGAAACCTGAACAGGACTGAACTGGCAACTGCCACCAGGAAGTTTATGAAGGGAAACTACATGGTTTGTACAGGACCAGAGTGTGACTGTGGACAAGTACAGTAAATGATTATAAACTCTGAATGCAGTATTGAAAGGTCAGACTACACCAGCGGAAGAAAATCAGAGAGGGAATTGATGTGCTTCTCTAAGATATGTTTGGTCTCAGCCAGTTCAGTCTCTAAACTAAAATCCTGGCAGTAAACATATAGGATCATAATTTATTAGCATAGCAAAGTGTTGTTTAACAAATACATTCATTACTACATTTTGAGGACACCAGTGAGAAATTGACATAGATCCTGATTACTGTAATGTATTACATTTAGCTGTAGATAAGTATGTTTCACAAATGAGCTCTTGAAATTTTATAGTAGCTACACTGGACTGGCTTTATGTAGATTTAAGTTACTAACACCAATTGGACGCCACTATCTTGCTATAGAAAAGTCTGATGGTTTATAATGTCTGCTAGCTGTGTGCATCCTTTATATTTTTGCCTGTATATGTATTTATGCAGTCAAGATTTTACTATTTCTTCGTGGACAACTCAAGGGTATAAAGAAATAACTAATTTAATGTTACCATAAATGTGAGGAAAAAAAAAAAACTTTAGGTTCAAGAGAACCCAGAATTACTTCAGCAACTGATGTGCTCCTCAGCCAATACTGTGTTATGTTTCAACTCCGTATTGTGTATTTGCACTATGCTGTAACTTTTGTATACTTCGCTACACTGGAGATTTCTTGTTGCACCTTATTACAGGCTTGTCAGGCTGTTTGGAGAATCTGGTTAGCCGAGGCATCCTTTAGGCTGGGTTCACACCTAGGCGTATCGAATATGCGCGTTTGTCGTGCGATTCGCTGTAAAAAACCCGCGCGACAAAAGCACGTTTCCGAGGGCTACTTGGCTGTATCCCAATGGAAACGCACGACAAAAACGCCCCAAAGAAGCTCCTGTACTTCTTTGGGCGTAGGACGTTTTGTAGCGCTTTCATACGGCCTGTAATACGCCCAGGTGTGAACCATACCCATAGGAAATAATGGGATTTCGGTGTTTGAGCGTTTTGCAGAGCGTAGGAACGCGCTACAAAACGCCCAGGTGTGAACCGGGCCTAAAACAGAACAGAGAATAAGCTGAATGCACATGAAAACAAGGTGGAGGATAGCATCATGCTGTGTCAGTATCACAATATAGTAAGATTTTACAGATCATGTGACCTAGTGTTTTTTATAATTCATAATCACAAAGTTGGAAGACTAGATATGTAAAAAGTGAAATAAGCATAAAATATCTTTATTTTCCATAGTCTGTGTGCAAACACTGAAAAAACAAATAATTTTCAAATGCTATTGATGCTATTGAACAGCCAGAGCTGTTTTTTGTTTACACTGCCTCTTTCAAGAAATAAAAATGTAAATTTTTAAGAGCTGCAAGTTCTGCCTCTGGGAGTTATAAGCACAGGAATGCTTTTGCACCAAGGGGTGTCAATTTTGAGTTATCCATTGAAAGGCAAGGATGTTCAGAGACAACGTGTCACTAATAAGGATGAGTGAACATTTTTATGTTCTGCTGAGAGTTCAGCAATATTTCAGCATTTTTAGGAAATGCATTGGAAACAATGGGGGTAAAATTAATATTTTTTTTTAGAGCTTTAAATAACTCCTAATTAAGGATGAGCTTTGTCGTTCGGGGTTCGAGAAAATGATGAACTAATACAGCCATATGTGTCTATCACAAACGTTTGGCCTCTGGACTGTGAGGTGGCTTAGAAGAGCTGACCATGGGAATTTTCTTATGTGCTAGCCCCCATCCAAAAAAAGTCAGGGTTCCAGCTGCCCTTTGCCAGAAGATATGAAGGAGGAGGGACAGATCATAGAGTGTTTTCAGGGAGAGCTAGATGCTGCTGAAGGCCAAAAACTGCTATATTTACATTGTGCCACATACACACTCACTGTGTGCTGGATAGACCTGGATCAGATAGGGATAGATCACAGACTGTTGGCAGGGAGAGCTAGTTGCTGCTGATGCTTGCTAAAAATTGCTGTATTTACAGAAATTCACATACACACTGTGTGTTGGACAAACCTGGAGCAGATAAAGATAGATCTCAGATTGTTTGCAGGAAAAGATAGTTGCTGCTAAACTACCACTATGCCTGCCTAGGTAGTAGGGGGCGAGCAGATTATGCATCTGCAAATTAAAACATTTGCATAAACCATATGATTCACACTTCAAAGTAAGAAGTGGACCCCACGGACCACTAAATTGTCAAGCTGGAGCACTGGCCCTAGCTTTCACGAAGCCTCTAATTTTTATGTCACAATAAAAACCAACTGGACTCTCTCTTTGAAAATGTAGCCTACAAAAGCCACTTACATAATGTGCGTTGAGCCTGTACAATTTCAGGTTTTTTCTGTAAAACATTACACTGTAATTTTGATCTCTTGAATAAAACCTGACTGGTCTCTCACATTTAGGACATTTGACCTAGTAAAAGTGCTTAAATAATGTGCATGGAGTCAGAACAATACTTTGCTAGCTTTTTTTCTATGAAGCAATATACTCTAATGTCGATTTTCTTTATTAAAAGCTGCCTGCTGTCTCTCCTTTTCAAAATACAGTCTAGTAAATGTGCCTAAATACTGTGTATGGAGTCAGTGCATACATATATTTTTCTGGCGTTTTCTCTACGAAATAATACACTCTAATGTTATTTTTTTTCTCATAAAAGTTGCCTGGTGTCTCTCCTGTTCACAATTAAGCCTAGTAAAGGGGCTTAAATATTGGCTTAAATTTGTTTTTTCTTGTCAAATAAATATATATTTTTTTTATTAAAAGCTGCATGGTGTCTCACATTTTCAAACTTATGGCTAGTAAAAGTGTTTAAATAGTGCACAATAAATCACTGCAATATTTTGCTTCCTTTATCCTGTGAAATAAATATACTCTATTTTATTTATTACAAGATGGGTGGTGTCTCTTGTGTTCAAAATATGGCCTAAGAAAGTGTTTAAATATAGAGCATGGAGTCACTACAATATTTGGCCGTCTTAAACCCGTGAAATAAGTACAATCTAATTTTTTTCATATCTTAAAAGCTTGGTGGTGTCTTTCCTGTTCAAAATGTGGTCTAGTACAAGTGCTTAAATACTGAGCATGGATTCACTAGAATATTTTTCAGATTTTTTAAATCTGAAATAATACTCTCTATTATTGACTTTTATTTTTTTTTGTTAAAACCTCCCTGGGTACTAAATTATTTGGCATGCAGTCACTGCAATATTTTGCTGGCTTTTTCTGTGAAATAAATACACTCTAATGTATATTTTTTTGTTATTAAAAGCTGGCAGGTGTCTCTTTTGTTCAAAATGAAGTCTAGTAAAAAATAAATTTAAAAAAAACACTTAAATAACATGCATTGTGTCACTACAATATTATGCTATCTTTTTCTGTTAAATAAATACACTCTAGTGTTGATTTTTTGTATTACTAAAATCAGGCAAAGCGATGTCTTCCCTGTTTAAAAAGTGCCTAAATAGTGTGCATGCTGTTACTACAATATTTTGCTGGCTTTTTTCTGTGAAATAAAAACACTTTAATGTTTTTTTTTTAAATTTAAAGTTGTTTGATGTCTCTTGTTATCAAATGTATGCCTGGCAAAAGTGCAATCTGTCTGGCACCAACAATCATTCCACTGCCAAAGTGCCTTAAATTACACATCTTTCCCATTCTAATCTTTAGTCAGATTACAGCTTAGCCTACTGACCATGTCTGCATGCTTTATTTATTGAGTTGCAGCCACACAATTTGTTTATAAATGTCTTTCTGAAGCTGCATGATACATTTGACAACACGAGCCTAAAAAATGGGAAGATTTGTCATCAAATGGGCAGATGAACACATCTCCCTTAGGTCCTGCATTTTATTCTTATGCATTGAAACATTTAACCAGATCTGTTGACAGATCATTTTCTAAATTCCTTTTGAACAAATGTAGAAAAAATCAGCAAGTCTGGATATATTTTTGGCTGTTGAGTGAGAAAAGCATTGGCTCTGTACTTCAGATTTCACAGAAACAGCAATTTCACTGTGAGAGCAGATTAAGTAGCAGATAGTGTCAAACTTTCATGCCAATAAGCATAATGTGCAGTATATACTACTTAAAGAAGGACTCTTTGCAAAATGTTTGCCTAAGGTAAAAAAAAGTTATACTTATCGATCCTCTGAGCTGGCCAGCTATGGCAGAGCTCCCTGCAGCCTGCCTCCTCCTCTGCTGCAGTGATGGTATGTCTCTCAGCTTTCTCACGCCCTATACAATGTGTATGTAAATGTCATTTAATAGCAGATAGATAGATAGATAGATAGATAGATAGTATATACGACGTAAAGAAGGACTCTTTGCAAAATGTTTGCCTAAGGTAAAAAAAAGTTATACTTATCGATCCTCTGAGCTGGCCAGCTATGGCAGAGCTCCCTGCAGCCTGCCTCCTCCTCTGCTGCAGTGATGGTATGTCTCTCAGCTTTCTCACGCCCTATACAATGTGTATGTAAATGTCATTTAATAGCAGATAGATAGATAGATAGATAGATAGATTGATAGATAGATAGATAGATAGATAGATAGATAGATAGATAGATAGAGCCCTCACTGACCTCTGTAGCTGCAGGCACTGTGAAGCTATTTATGTTTAAAGTGATATTAAAGTCATAAGCTAATTCAAATGCTGATTAAATCACTTACAATGAATGCTACTTCTTGATTTTTAAAAGTTGTAGTTTCCTGCAGAATCAGCTGGTCCCCTGAGCCTGACCCTTATATCCTGTTTTAGGGTGGCTCCTATCCCTTGCAGGGTCCTATGGAGCCCCCCTTGTGTGTGCAAAAAGCTGTGTGTATGTCCAAAAACACACTGACACAGCAAGGCAAGTCATTTCCCTGTTCTCCACTCCTCCCTTCTTTCTCCTTCCTTCCCCAAGCTAGTAGGTGGACAGCTGCTGGAGACTGCGCTCTCTTGTGAACTTGTACAGAACAGGAAGTTCAGGGATGCTAAGCGGAGACAGCTGGAGACAGCTGTTCTGAAACATAATGACTGTAGGTTCTTGGGGGGAAATGTAAAGAAATACTTTGATTGGCAGTGTAGATTTGTTTGATCTGGATTCATTATTGAAAAAAAGTTTGAACGTTAAATACTACTTTAAAGTCTACAGCGGAAGTGCTAGTTGTTTAACTCTGCTCCCCCTACCAGAGCACCTGCCAATAAAAGGCTGGAAGCAGGCCCGGATTTCCCACAAGGCCACCGAGGCCCGGCCTCGGGGCGGCAGAGCGCCAAGGGGCGGCAGCGGTGACCTTGTGGGAAGTTACGGGCGCCGGTGTGAGGTGTCCCGGCGGCGGAACTTCGCCCACCGGCTCCGTAGT